>NW_021703773.1:30337794-30689538 GCF_005190385.1 Monodon monoceros | reverse complement strand
GAGGGAGAGGAGGGGGAGGAAGAGGAGGGGGAGGGGAGGGGGAGGGAGGAAGGGGAGGAGGAGGGAGAGGAGGAAGAAGAGGGGGAGGGGAGGGGGAGTGGGAGGGGGGAGGGGGAGGGGGAGGGGGGGAGGGGAGGGGAGGAGGAGGGGAGGAGGAAGAGGAGGATTGAGAGGTAAAGACATAACGTTCTTTTGCATGTGCATTTGCAAAGTTACTCTGTACCAACAAACCTCAATGTCTTAGCAGCTTAATACACAAACCCTACCCCATAGGTAGTCAAAGAAACCCCATAATACATTTCCAAAAGGATTTTGCTCCAGGCATTTGAGAACCTTTCCCAGCAAAGTGGGATCTTATCACTTCCCAAGGCTAACCAAAAACGGAACAACAGATCACCCCTGCTCTCAAATTTCCCAGTATCTTATCCCAGGTTCCCTCAAACCCTGCAAATAACACCCACTAGTATATCCCCCCTTTGGAGTTCTATCTGATTCTCCTCTTTACTCTAACCCCAACCTCAACCAGCAAAGTGAAGATGGGGAAATGTCTGATAAACTCCCCCAAATGTTTTTTTTCTTCTTACACCTGAAAATTTGTGTAATTCAGAAAAAATCCAAAATTTTGATCCCATTATTTTTAGATTCGGATCTAGCAAACCTCCCATGAGCTAATAAATGCTCCTGTGCTGAAACCCAAATGGGAGAGGTACCAAAAGAACCGAAAATACTAGAAGAAAAACCCCCATTAGTGAATAACTTCAGATAATATCCTAATACAGGTTGATATTAAAAAAAAACTTTTACTATCGCTCTTTTCCTTTAGTACTTGCATCTTCCAGCAGGACAGCTTCTAGGATTCTAAATCAAACTCATTTACAGATACAACCGAAAAAGTTTCATTTAGTTTAGTTCACAGAAATCAAACAGTCTAATATTCTATACCCTGCCCCACCTGGGAAGGCAATCTATTAAACTCCAATTATCTTACCTCCAATGTTTTCTGAAACAAGTAAATCCTTCAGATCACTTTTGAGAGATTTTCCATATTTCAGCAATTTCAGAGAAAATTTATAGAATTTTAAAGAAAACTTTGAGACTGAATAGGGCACTTTTATGCAAGCCTCAGTCTTCTTAGAAGGCTGAGGTGGGTATCTGTCAGACAGCACAGTTCAACAGAAAATTCCATTTGCCTTTTGACTTGGGTTAATGTTTCCTGAGTCCGGTTCTTTTTCCACAATAAGACACTGAAATTTGTACAAATCTTTGCTGTGTATAAGAGAGTATTCTTTTAAGCCTTATATCAAACACCTTTCTCAGCTCAAGGGCAACTACATACAAAAACCACGTTTTATTTCCTTCTGAACACACTGAAAGAGTATAGCAAAACAATTCTGATTCTGAGAGCATATGTTTAATAGCATACAGTTAATAAAAGAATCAGTTCAAAGAATCAAATTTTCTGAATAATTATAATTTCTTATTTAGGTAATACTTTACCTTTTTTCAAACATGGTCATATATCTTAATTTTTGTTTTATACATAGCTCTGTTTTAAAACTTCTAATTTTTCTATGAATCTAAAACTAATTCAAACTCACAGAGAACTAGAAAAACAGAATCATAAACAGAGCAGGATTTTCCTACTAAATAGAAGTCACCATTGATAATATTTCTGTTGTCCTTCCTTTTTTATAAATCATTTTATTGTGTAGATATTATGGTCTATATACAGATTTCCATATATTTAATCTTTATCACAATACTGAATGAAATTAAAATTGTTCGTTATGATTGGCTAACAATCTACTTACCATAATTTAACAATTTCTCATTGCTAGACATTTTGGTTATTGCCTATGTTTTTGTTAAATTTTTTTTTAAAGTCTAATGTGTAAATATAATTCTGCATAATTTCTAGTCTATATTTTGGATTATTCTCTTACATCATGTATCCAGAAGTAGAATTACTGAGGCTTATACTATAAATCACCCCTGAGAATGTGACCCACAGCGTATCATTGACAGTGAGCGTGACCCATTCCCAGGGGAGTCATGAATAGAAGGTCTTGAACCCGCTTCCCCCTAGAGGGTCAAGACAGGTAAAGACCTTTGAACCTAGAAGCCCGTGGTCACCAATGCAGCTCTAATTTCCTCTTTTATTTAATGTAGTCTAATTTTCATGTTGCCATTTCTTTGGCTTAGTATCTGCAACTTTTTGAAGCTTTAAGTATTATTAGTTTTTAGATATTATCCAGAGTTGCACTCTGTTTTCTGCTTCCTTAAAAGTTAAGTTCAGAGCCTTTTCTGCACTCAAGTATAGATTTTTTAAAAATCCTCCCAACATTCATTATGATAAAACGTC
Source organism: Monodon monoceros (assembly GCF_005190385.1). Classification (NCBI taxonomy): domain Eukaryota; kingdom Metazoa; phylum Chordata; class Mammalia; order Artiodactyla; family Monodontidae; genus Monodon; species Monodon monoceros. Next base: position 30,687,176 of record NW_021703773.1, on the reverse strand, counting down.
TCAACAAAGCAGGTATCGCAGGAATGCATCACAACGTAATAAACATAAGCCCCCAACTAACATCATACTCAATGGTGAAAAGCTGAAGGCTTTTCCTCTAATAAAAGGAACAAGACAAGGATGCCTACTTTCACACTTTGTTCAACATAGTATTGGAAGTCCTAGCCAGAGCTATTAGCCAAGAAATAAAAGACATCCAAATCAGGAAGAAGTCAAACTGTCACCATTTGCAGATGGCACGATATTATATATAAAATCCCTAAATTCTCCACCAGAAAACTGTTAGTACTAATACATTCAGTAAAGTTGCAGCATACGAAACCAATATATAGAGATCAGTTGTTTTTCTATACACTAATAAGAAAATATCAGAGAGAGATTAAGAAAATAATCCCATTTAAAATTGCATCAAAAAGAATAAAACACCTGGGAGTATATATAAATAACCAAGAAGGTGAAAGACCTGTACACTGAAAACTGTAACACATTAATGAAAGATATTCCATGCTCATGAATTGGAAGAATATTGTTAAAATGTCCATACTACCCAAAGTCATCTACAGATTCATTCAATGCAATCCCTATCAAAATTCCAATGTCATTTTTCATAGAAACAGAGCAAAACATTGTATAATTTGTGTGGAATCACTAAAGACCTTGAAGAGCCAAAGCCGTCTTCAAGAACAATGGAGCTGGAGGTATCATGTTTCCAGATTTCAAACTATATTACATAGCTTCAGTAATCAAAACAGTATTGTATTGGCATAAAAACAGACAAGCAGTCCAGTGGAACAGAACAGAGAGCCCAGAAACAAACCACAGATACATGGTCAATTAAGTTATGACAAATGAGCCAAGAATATACACTGGGGAAAGGACAGTCTCTTCAATAAATGGTGGTGGGAAAACTGAACAGCCACATGCAAAAGAATGAAACTTACATCTTACATCTTACATCATACACAAAAATGAACTCAAAACAGATTAAAAATTTGAATGTAAGACTTAAACCATAGAAAATTTAGGGGGTAAGCTCCATGACATCCGTCTTAGTGGTGATGATTTGAATCTGACACAAAAAGCAAAGGCAACCAAAGCAAAAACAAGTGGGACTACATCAAGCTAAAAAAGCTTCTGCACAGCAGAAGAAACGATCAGCAAAATGAAAAAGCAACCTACCTGATGGGAGAAAATATTTTCAAATCATACCTGATAAGGGGTTAATATCTAAAATATATAAAGTACCTCTACAACTCAATAGCACAAAAACAATCCAATTAAAAACTGGGCAGAGAATGTAGACTTCTTCCAAAGAAAACACACAGATGGCCAAGAGGCACATGAGAAATTGCTCAACATCACTCATTAGGAAAATGCAAATCAAAACTATAATGAAATAACACCGCACACCTATTAAAATTGCTATTATCCAAAAGACAAGAGAAAAGTGCTGGTGAGGATGTAAAGAGAACACTTGTGTGCCATTGGTGGGAATGTAAGCTGGTTCAGCCCCTATGGTAACAGTATGGAGGTTCCTCAAAAACAATTAAAAATAGAACTACCATATGCTTCAGCCATTCCACTTCCAGGTGTTTATTCAAAGAAAAAGAAAACAGTTACTTGAAAAGATAGCGGCACCACCATGCTCACTGCAGCATTATTTATTTACAATACCAGAACATGGAAGCAATGTAAGTGTCCACTGTTGGATGAATGGATAAAGGTGTGGTATATACACAATAGAATATTTCTCAGCCCTAGAAAAGGAAATCCTGCCATTTGTGACATGGATGGGCCTTGAGGTCATTATGCTATGTAAAATAAGTCAGACAAATACTATATGGTCTCATTTATATGTGGAATCTAAAAAAAACCTCATAGATACAGAAGAGATTGGTGGTTGTCGGGGGAGGGGGAGGCACATAATGGGTAAGTGTGGGCAAAGGTGCAAACTTCCAGTTTTAAAGTAAGTCCTGGGCATGTGATATAAAGCAAGGTGACTATAATATCGTACTGCATATTTCAGAGTTGCTAATTAGATCTTAAAAGTTCTCATCACAAGAAAAAAAATTATAACTGTGTATGGTGATGGATTTTAACTAGACTTTTGGTGGTGATCCTTTTGCAAAATATACGTGTATCAAATCATTATGGTATACATCTGAAACTGTGTCAGTTATACCACCATAAAAAATCTTTTCTATGGATATTGCAAAGAAAAATGTAGCCTCTAATTGCATATTATAAAAACGAACTTGACATTAGTTATATGCACTAAAACACTTTAAGTGGCTCTTAGTTAGAAACTGTATTTGACTGCATTAAATAAAATGTCCAAAATAACAGTGAATTAAATGAGATGAGAGTTCTCTCTCACATAAAACAATTCTGAAGTTATGAATTCCAGGGCCAAAATGGCAGTTCATTGCCATCAACAAGCCAAATGTCTTCTTTTTCTCTATTGTTCTAGTGCATGGCTTGGTCCACAAAACTGCTTCCTGGTGTAAGTTGGCCACTGAGTTTCCAGCTACACATCTGTGGTCTAGCCAGCTAGAGGGAGGAAGAGAATAAAGCAAGGGCCACAACTTCTGGCTTGAACAGCTTCCTTGAAGAATCTTCTCTGACCACCACTTTCAAGGAGATCCAACCCAAACTGCAGATTATCTTACAAGCCCACCTCCTTGATCAGAACCTAGTCCTATGTTCACACCAGCTGCAAGGTAGGCTGAGAAATACACCATAGTCAGCTTCATTGACAGCGAAATATATAAGCTGTCAAGATTCCGTTACCAAGGAACAGAAGAGGCATACTGACTAGGCAACCAACAACCTGCTATCTGTGACAACTTTTCTTCCACTTTGGTCAATCTGTCAAACATGCAATATAGAGTCCTATTAAAATTGTCAGTTTCCTCCTACATATTAATGCTATATAAATGCAACAGAATATCTACATTTTAAATTGTTTTTTGGAAGTGACAAAGTTAGCATCTCCTTACTCCATAAACTGTCTCTGTTACAAGTTCAGATTCATGATCACTGTATCTTCACTGAAATCTACTCCAAACACAGTAAATAAAACACTTTTACACATCTAATACCTTTACCTTGAGTTTAAATTTGTCTGAAACTAATGTCTAGCTTTATTTTTATTCCTTAATAAATTGTTGCCTAATCTCTCATTTTTAACTTTGTACAAGTAATTCTGCTTTTGGGGTATCTCACAAATACCTGTATTTTTAAATGAACTTCATTGTCTAACTTTCAACACATTTTGTTCTCAGAGTAGTAGCTGGTCTTCTGTTCCTTTGTTCTATGTTTTTGGGGTTTTATGCTTTCTAACTTTGCTCATCCTTTCTTTCACACGTTATAAGCTCAATGATGTTTGCTTTGTGTTGATATTTTCAGTTATTTTGAGGTACATATTGTTCTTTTAATTTTACTACAGCATTTTACAAAAGAGCATTTTAACATGCATTATTGTTTATTATATTCAAGCATCAGTATGTTTTTACTTTAAAATGAGAGATGGAGGGGGGACCTTCAAGATGGCGGAGGAGTAGGACGTGGAGATCACCTTCCTCACCACAGATACACCAGAAATACATCTACACGTGGAACAACTCCTACAGAACACCTACTGAACGCTGGCAGAAGACCTCAGACCTCCCAAAAGGCAAAAAAACCCCACGTACCTGGGTAGGGCAAAAGAAAAAATAATAAACAGAGACAAAACAATAGGGACGGGACCTGCACCAGTGGGAAGGAGCCGTGAAGGAGGAAAGGTGTCCACACACCAGAAGCCCCTTCGCGGGCGGAGACTGCGGGTGGCAGAGGTGGGAGCTTCGGGGCCGTGGAGGAGAGCGCAGCCACAGGGGTGCGGAGGGCAAAGCGGGGAGATTCCCGCACAGAGGATCGGTGCCAACCGGCACTCACCCGCCCGAGAGGCTCGTCTGCTCCCCCGCCGGGGCGGGCGGGGCTGGAAGCTGAGACTCAGGCTTCGGTTGGAGCGCAGGGAGAGGACTGGGGTTGGCGGCGTGAACACAGCCTGCAGGGGGTTAGTGCGCCACGGCTGGCCGGGAGGGAGTCCGGGGAAAAGTCTGGACCTGCCGAAGAGGCAAGAGACTTTTTCTTCCCTCTTTGTTTCCTGGTGCGCGAGGAGAGGGGATTCAGAGCGCTGCTTAAAGGAGCTCCAGAGACGGGCGCGAGCCGCAGCTAACAGCGCGGACCCCAGAGACGGGCACGAGACGCTAAGGCTGCTGCTGCCGCCACCAAGGGGCCTGTGTGCGAGCACAGGTCACTCTCCACACCCCCCTTCCGGGGAGCCTGTGCAGCCCGCCACTGCCGGGGTCCCGGGATCCAGGGACAACTCCCCCGGGAGAACGCACAGCGCGCCTCAGGCTCGTGCAACGTCACACCGGCCTCTGCCGCCGCAGGCCCGCCCCGCACTCCGTGCCCCTCCCTCCCCCCGGCCTCAGTGAGCCAGAGCCCCCGAATCAGAGGCTCCTTTAACCCCGTCCTGTCTGAACGGGAACAGACGCCTTCCGGCGACCTACACGCAGAGGCGGGGCCAAATCCAAAGCTGAGCCCCGGGAGCTGTGAGAACAAAGAAGAGAAAGGGAAATCCCTCCCAGCAGCCTCAGGAGCAGTGGATTAAATCTCCACCATCAACTTGATGTACCTGCATCTGTGGAATACCTGAATAGACAAGGAATCATCCCAAAATTGAGGAGGGGGACTTTCGGAGCAACTGTACACTTGGGGTTTGGTGTCTGTGACTGATTTGTTTCTGAGTATAGTTTTTAGCGCCTGTTATCACTGGTGGATTTGTTTATTGGTTTGGTTGCTCTCCTCTTTTATTATTATTATTTTTTTAATAATTATTTTTTAATTTATTATTATTTTTTCTTTCTTTTTTCTCCCTTTTCTTCTGAGCCGTGCGGCTGACAGCATCCTGGTGCTCCAACCTGGTGTCAGGCCTGAGCCTCTGAGGTGGGAGAGGTGAGTTCAGAACACTGGAACACCAGAAACCTCCCAGCCCCATATAATATTAATCGGCAAAAGTCCTCCCATTGATCTCCAGCTCAATGCTAAGACCCAGCTCCACCCAAGGGCCAGCAGACTCCAGCAATGGACGCCCCATGCCAAACTGCTAGCAAGACAGGACACAACCCCACCCATTAGCAGAGAGGCTGCCAAAAATCACAATAAGTTCACAGACACACCAGAATACCTCTGGATGCAGCCCTGCCCACCAGAAGATAAGATACAGCCCCACCCACCAGAACACAGGCACAAGCCCCTCCACAAGTCACTGAACCAACCTCAACTACTAGGGGCAGACACCAAAAACAACAGGAACTATGAACCTGCAGCCTACAGAAGGGAGACCCCAAACACAGTAAGTTAAGCAAAACGAGAAGACAGAGGAATATGCAGCAGATGAAGGAGCAGGGTGAAAACCCACCAGACCAAACAAATGAAGAGGAAATAGGCAGTCTACCTGAGAAAGAATTCAGAGTAATGACAGTAAAGATGGTCCAAAATCTTGGAAATAGAATGGAGAAAACACAAGAAACCTTTAACAAGGACCTAGACCTACAGAGCAAACAAACTGATGAACAACACGATAAATGAAATTATAAATTCTCTAGAAGAAATCAATAGCAGAATAACACATGCAGAAGAATGGATAAGAGACCTGGAAGATAAAATAGGGGAAATAACTACCTCAGAGAATAATAAAGAAAAAAGAATGAAAAGGATTGAGGACAGTCTCAGAGACCTCTGGGACAACATTAAATGCACCAACATTCGAATTATAGGGGTCCCACATGAAGAAGATGAAAAGAAAGGGTCTGAGAAAATATTTGAAGAGATTATAGTTGAAAACTTCCCTAACGTGGGAAAGGAAATAGTTAAGCCAGTCCAGGAAACGCAGAGAGTCCCATACAGGATATATCCTAGGAGACACATGCCAAGACACATATTAATCAAACTATCAAAAATTAAAGATATTAAAAGCAGCAAGGGAAAAAAGGGAATCCCCATAAGGTTAACAGCTGATCTTTCAGCAGAAACTCTGCAAGCCAGAAGGGAGTGGCAGGACATCTTTAAACTGATGAAAGGGAAAAACCTACAACCAAGATTACTCTACCAGCAGGATCTCATTCAGACTCAACAAATTAAAACCTTTACAGACAAGCAAAAGCTAAGAGAATTCAGGACCACCAAACCAGCTTTACAACAAATGCAAAAGGAACTTCTCTAGGCAGGAAACACAAGAGAAGGAAAAGACCTACAATATAAAACCCCAAACAATTAAGAAAATGGTAATAGGAACATACATATCCATAATTACCTTAAATGTAAATGGATTAAATGCTCCAAGCAAAAGACATGCACTGGCTGAATGGATACAAAAAAAAAAAAAAAAGACCTGTATATATGCTGTCTACAAGAGACCCAATTCAGACCTAGGGACATATACAGCCTGAAAGTGAGGGAATGGAAAAAGATATTCCATGCAAATGGAAATCAGAAGAAAGCTGGAATAACAATTCTCATATCAAACAAAATAGACTTTAAAATAAAGACTATTACAAGAGACAAAGGAGGACACTACATAATGATCAAGGGATCGATACAAGAAGAAGATATAACAATTGTAAATATATATGTACCCAACGTAGGAGCACCTCAATACATAGGGCAAATGCTGACAGCCATAAAAGGGTAAATCGACAGTAACAAAATAATAGTAGAGGACTTTAACACCCCACTTTTGCCAATGGACAGATGATCCAAAATGAAAATAAATAAGGAAACACAAGCTTTAAATGACACATTAAACAAGATGGACTTAACTGATATTTAAAGGACATTCCATCCAAAAACAACAGAATACACTTTCTTCTCAAGTGCTCATGGAACATTCTCCAAGATAGATCATATCTTGGGTCACAAATCAAGCCTTGGTAAATTTAAGAAAACTGAAATTGAATCAAGTATCTTTTCCGACCACAATGCTAAGACACTAGATATCAATTACAGGAAAAAAATCTGTTAAAAATACAAACACATGGAGGGTAAATACACTAGTAAGTAACCAAGAGGTCACTGAAGAAATCAAAGCGGAAATCAAAAATACCTAGAAATAGGGCTTCCCTGGTGGCGCAGTGGTTGAGAGTCCGCCTGCCGATGCGGGGGACATGGGTTCGTGCCCCGGTCCGGGAGGATCCCACGTGCCACGGAGCAGCTGGGCCCGTGAGCCATGGCTGCTGAGCCTGTGCGTCTGGAGCCTGTGCTCCGCAACGGGAGAGGCCACAACAGTGAGAGGCCCGTGTACCACACACACACACAAAAAAGTACCTAGAAATAAATGACAATGAAAACAAAACATCCCAAAACCTATGGAATGAAGCAAGTGCAGTTCTAAGTGGGCAGTTTATAGCAATACAATCCTACCTCAAAAAACAAGAAAAATCTAAAATAAACAACCTAACCATACAATTAAAGCAATTAGAGAACGAACAAAAAAACCCCAAAATTAGCATAAGGAGAGAAATCATAAAGATCAGATCAGAAATAAATGAAAAAGAAATGAAGGGAACCATTGCAAAGATCAATAAAACTAAAAGCTGGTTCTTTAGAAAATAAACAAAGTTGATGAACCATTAGCCAGACTCATCAAGAAGAAAAGGGAGAAGACTCAAATCAACAGAATTAGAAATGAAAAAGGAGAAGTAACAATGGGCACTGCAGAAATACAAAGGATCATGAGAGATTACTACAAGCAACTATATGCCAATAAAGAGACAACCTGGAAGAAAAGGACAAATTCTTAGAAAAGCACAACCTTCCGAGACTAAACCAGGAAGAAATAGAAAATGTAAACAGACCAATCACAAGCACTGAAATTGAAACTGTGATTAAAATTCTTCCAACAAACAAAAGCCCAGGACCAGAGAGCTTCACGGGTGAATTCTATCAAACATTTAGAGAAGAGCTAACACCTATCCTTCTCAAACTCTTCCAAAATATGAGAGGGAGAAACACTCCCAAATTCATTCTACAAGGCCACCATCACCCTGATACCAAAACCAGACAAGGATGTCACAAAGAAAGAAAACTACAGGCCAATATCACTGATGAACATAGATGCAAAAATCCTCAACAAAATACTAGCAGACAGAATCCAACAGCACATTAAAAGGATCATACATCATGATCAAGTGGGGTTTATCCCAGGAATGCAAGGATTCTTCCATATATGCAAATAAATCAATGTAATACACCATATTAACAAACTGAAGGAGAAAAACCATATGATCATCTCAGTAGATGCAGAAAAAGCTTTAGACAAAATTCAACACCGATTTATGATAAAAACCCTCCAGAATGGAGGCACAGAGGGAACTCACCTCAACATAACAAAGGCCATATACAACAAACCCACAGCCAGCATCATTCTCAATGGTGAAAAACTGAAACCATTTCCACTAAGATCAGGAACAAGACAAGGTTGCCCACTCTCACCATTATTCAACATAGTTTTGGAAGTTTTAGTCACAGCAATCAGAGAAGAAAAAGAAATAAAAGGAACACAAATTGGAAAAGAAGAAGTAAAACTGTGACTGCAGATGACATGACACTATACGTAGAGAATCCTGAAGATGCCACCAGAAAACTGCTAGAGCTAATCAATGAATTTGGTAAAGTAGAAGGATACAAAATTAATGCACAGAAATCTCTTGCATTCTTATACACTAATGATGAAAAACCTGAAAGAGAAATTAAGGAAACACCCCCATTTACCACTGCAACAAAAAGAATAAAATACCTAGGAATAAACCTACCCAAGGACAAAAAAGACCTGTATGCAGAAAACTATAAGACACTGATGAAAGAAATTAAAGATGATACAAACAGCGGGAGATATATACCATGTTCTTGGACTGGAAGAATCAACTTGTGAAAATCACTATACTATCCATAGCAATCTACAGATTAAATGCAATCCCTATCAAACTACCAATGTCATTTTTCACAGAACTAGAACAAAATATTTCACAATTTGTATGGAAACACAAAGGATCCCAAATAACCAAAGACATCTTGAGAAAGAAACACTGAGCTGGAGGAATCAGGCTCCCTGACTTCAGACTATACTACAAAGCTACGGTAATCAAGACAGTATGGTACCAACACAAAAAAAGAAATATATAGCAATGGAAAAGGATAGAAAGGCCAGAGATAAACCCATGTACATACGGTCACCTTATCTATGATAAAGGAGGCAAGAATATACAATGGAGAAAAGAAATCCTCTTCAATAAGTGGTGCTGGGAAAACTGGACAGCTACATGTAAAAGAATGAAATTAGAACACTCCCTAACACCATATACAAAAATAAACTCAAAATGAATTAAAGAGCTAAATGTAAGGCCAGACACTATAATACTCTTAGCTGAAAACATAGGCAGAACACTCTATGACATCAATCACAGCAAGATCCTTTTTGACCCACGTACCAGAGAAATGGAAATAAAAACAAAAATAAACAAACAGAACCTAAAGAAACTTAAAAGCTCTTGCACAGCAAAGGAAATCATAAACAAGATGAAAAGACAACACTCAGAATGGGAGAAAATATTTGCAAATGAAGCAACTGACAAAGGATTAATCTCCAAAATATACAGGCAGCTCATGCAGCTCAATATCAAAAAAAAGGACAACCCAATCGAAAAATGGGCAGAAGACGTAAATAGACATTTCTCCAGAGAAGGTAGAGATTGCTAACGAACACATGAAAGGACACTCAACATCAATAATCATTACAGAAATGCAAATCAAAAGGACAATGAGGTATCACCTCACACCAGTCAGAATGGGCATCATCAAAATATCTACAAACAATAAATGCTGGAGAGGGTGTGGAGAAAAGGGAACCCTCTTGCACTGTTGGTGGGAATGTAAATTGATACAGCCACTATGGAGAACAGTATGGAAGTTCCTCAAAAAACTAAAAATAGAACTACCATAGGACCCAGCAATCCCACTACTGGGCATATACCCTGAGAAAACCGTAATTCAAAAAGAGACATGTACCACAATGTTCATTGCAGCTCTATTTACAATAGCCAGGTCATGGAAGCAACCTAAGTGTCCACTGACAGATGAATGGATAAGGAAGATGTGGCACATATATACAATGGAATATTACTTAGCCATAAAAGGAAACGAAATTGAGTTATTTGTAGTGAGATGGATGGACCTAGAGACTGTCATACAGAGTGAAGTAAATCAAAAAGGGAAAAAAATACTGTATGCTAACACATATATATGGAATATAAAAAATAGTAATAATGATAATGGTTCTGATGAACCTAGGGGCAGGACAGGAATAAAGACACAGACATAGAGAATGCACTTGAGGACACGGGGATGGGAGGGGTAAGCTGGGACGAAGAGAGAGAGTGGCATGGACATATTTACACTACCAAATGTAAAATAGCTAGCTAGTGGGAAGCAGCCGCATAGCACAGGGAGATCAGCTGGGTGCTTTGTGACCACCTAGAGGGGTGGGATGGGGGGGGAAGACACAAAAGGGAGGGGATATGGGGATATATGTATACATATAGCTGATTCACTGTTATACAGCAGAAACTAACACAACACTGTGAAGTAGTTATACTCCAATAAAGATGTTAATAAATAAAATGGTTCTCTTATGAGAAAACAATAAAATAAAATGAGGGATCAGCACACTATCTCTATTCAACTGTTCCCATCAAAATGTGTCTTATAAAGATAAAAGTTGTATTTATGTTTAAAAGAAACAGTTTGATATTTAAGTTCTATTATCTTTTTTCTGCAGTTCGATACTGGTATAATTTCTGAGCCTCTCCATTTACAATATTTTTCTGCTGCCTTCACACATGGATGATAGATTATAGCAAATTCTTATTCCATTCTCTTTTCACCCTTAAAATATCTAGTATATTGTTCCCTTAAGTTTTAGTTGCAAAAAAGATAAGTATTCTAACATTTCTTTGATAATTTTATTAATACACTGTATATGGCCTATATTAATATTTCCTTTCTTCAAATTCCTTTATGATTTAAATATTAGAGTTCATGCTAACCTGTATACCTTCTAGAAGAATTAAAATATAAAATTTATGTTGAAAGTTACTTCTTTTTTTACTACAGCATTTCTGGTTTTGTTATACTGTCCTTTCCAACAGAAACCTAAGCAGACATTCAAGTGTGTCATAAGAATGTTATTTGTCGGAGTTGGGAAGATGGCGGAAGAGTAAGACGCGGAGATCGCCTTCCTCCCCACGGATACACCAGAAATACATCTACACGTGGAACAACTCCTACAGAACACCTACTGAAGGCTGGCAGAAGACCTCAGACCTCCCAAAAGGCAAGAAACTCCCCACGTACCTGGGTAGCGCAAAAGAAAAAAAGAAAAAACAGAGACAAAAGAATAAGGACGGAACCTGCACCAGTGGGAGGGAGCTGTGAAGGAGGAAAAGTTTCCACACACTAGGAAGCCCCTTCGCGGGCGGAGACTGCGGGAGGCGGAGGGGGGAGCTTCGGTACCGCGGAGGAGAGCACAGCAACAGGGTGCGGAGGGCAAGGCGGGGAGATTCCCGCACAGAGGATCGGTGCCGACCGGCACTCACCAGCCCGAGAGGCTTGTCGGCTCACCCGCCGGGGCGGGCGGGGCTGCGAGCTGAGGCTCGGGTTTCGGTTTTGGACTGAGCGCAGGGAGAGGACTGGGGTTGGCGGCTTGAACATAGCCTGAAGGGGTTAGTGCACCACGACTAGCCGGGAGGGAGTTCGGGGAAAAGCCTGCACCTGCCGAAGAGGCAAGAGACTTTTTCTTCCCTCTTCGTTTCCTGGTGCGCGAGGAGAGGGGTTTAAGAGCGCTGCTTAAAGGAACTCCAGAGACGGGCGCGAGCCGCGGCTGAGAGCGCGAACCCCAGAGACGGGCGCGAGCCGCGGCTGAAAGCGCGGAGCCCAGAGACGGGCGGGAGACGCTGGGGCTGCTGCTGCCGCCACCAAGGGGCCTGTGTGCGAGCACAGGTCACTCTCCACACCCCTCTTCCGCGGAGCCTGTGCAGCCCGCCACTGCCAGGTTCCCGGGAACCAGGGACAACTTCCCCGGGAGAACGCACGGCGGGCCTCAGGCTGGTGCAACGTCATGCCGGCCTCTGCCGCAACGTCACGCCGCCTCTGACGCCGCAGGCCCGCCCCGCACGCAGTGCCCCTCCTTCCGCCCCCCACCCCCGGCCTGAGTGAGCCAGAGCCCCCGAATCAGCGGCTCCTTTAACCCTGTCCTGTCTGAGCAAAAAACAGACGCCCTCCAGCGACCTACACGCAGAGGCAGGGCCAAATCCAAAGCTGAGCTCCTGTGAGCTGTGAGAACAAAGAAGAGAAAGGGAAATCTCTCCCAGCAGCCTCAGAAGCAGCGGATTAAAGCTCCACAATCAACTTGATATACCCTGCATCTGTGGAATACCTGAATAGACAAGGAATGATCCCAAATTGAAGAGGTGGAATTTAGGAGCGAGATCTATTATTTTTTTCCCTTTTCCTCTTTTTGTGAATGTGTACGTGTATGCTTCTGTGTGAGATCTTGTCTGTATACTCTTGCTTCCACCATTTGTCCTAGGGCTCTATCCGTCCATGGTTTTTTAAAAAAATTTTTTTTCTCAATAATTAATTTTATTTGTAATAACTTTATTATACTTTACCTTCGTTCGTTCTTTCTTTCTTTCCTTCCTTCCTTCCCTCCTTTAGACAACGAATCACCCCAAATTGAGGAGGTGGTCTCTGAGAGCAAGATTTATGATTTTTCCCCCTTTACCTCTTTTTGTGAAGGTGTATGTGTATGCTTCTGTGTAAGATTTTCTCTGTATAGCTTTGCTTCCAACATTTGTCCTAAGGTTCTATCCGTCCCTTTTTTTTTTTCTAAATATTTTTTAATTCAATAACTATATTATACTTTACTTTATTTTTACTGTATCTTCTTTCTGTCTTTTTTCCTTCTTTCCCTCCTTCCTTCCTTCCTTCCTCCCTCCCTCCCTCCTGTCTTTCCTTCTTTGCTTCTTTCTTCCTTCCTTCCTTTCCTCCTTTCCTTCTTTCTTTCCTCATACTTCTACTAATTCTCTCTACTTTTTCTCCCTTTTATTCTGAGCCGTGTGGATGAAAGGCTCTTGGTGCTCCAGCCAGGAGTCAGGGCTCTGCCTCTGAGGTAGGAGAGCCAACTTCAGGACACTGGTCAACAAGAGACCTCCCAGCTCCACATAATATTAAACGGCGGAAATCTCCCAGTGACCTCCATCTTAACACCAGCACCCAGCTTCACTCAACGACCAGCAATCCACAGTGCTAGACAACCTATACCAAACAAATAGCAAAACAGGAACACAACCCCACCCATTAGCAGAGAGGCTGCCTAAAATCATAATAAGGCCACAGACACCCCAAAACACACCACCAGACGTGAACCTGCCCACCAGAAAGACAAGATCCAGCCTCATCCACCAGAACACAGGCACTAGTCCCCTCCACCAGGAAGCCTACACAACCCACTGAAACAACCTTAGCCACTGGAGACAGACATCAAAAACAACGGGAACTACGAACGTGCAGCCTGCAAAAAGGAGACCCCAAACACAGTAAGATAAGCAAAATGAGAAGACAGAAAAACACACAGCAGATGAAGGAGCAAGATAAAAATGCACCAGACCTAACAAATGAAGAGGAAATAGGCAGTCTACCTGAAAAAGAATTCAGAATAATGATAGTAAGGATGATCCAAAATCTTGGAAGTAGAATGGACAAAATGCAAGAAACAGTTAACAAGGACCTAGAAGAAATAAAGATGAAACAAGCAATGATGAACAACGCAATAAATGAAATTAAAAGTACTCTAGATGGGATCAATAACAGAATAACTGAGGCAGAAGAACGGATAAGTGACCTGGAAGATAAAATAGTGGAAATAACTACTGCAGAGCAGAATAAAGAAAAAAGAATGAAAAGAACTGAGGACAGTCTCAGAGACCTCTGGGACAACATTAAACGCACCAACATTCGAATTATAGGGGTTCCAGAAGAAGAAGAGAAAAAGAAAGGGACTGAGAAAATATTTGAAGAGATTATAGTTGAAAACTTCCCTAATACGGGCAAGGAAATAGTTAATCAAGTCCAGGAAGCACAGAGAGTTCCATACAGGATAAATACAAGGAGAAATACGCCAAGACACATATTAATCAAACTGTCAAAAATTAAATACAAAGAAAGCATATTAAAAGCAGCAAGGGAAAAACAACAAATAACACACAAGGGAATCCCCATAAGGTTAACAGCTGATCTCTCAGCAGAAACCCTACAAGCCAGAAGGGAGTGGCAGGACATACTGAAAGTGATGAAGGAGAAAAACCTGCAACCAAGACTACTCTACCCAGCAAGGATCTCATTCAGATTTGATGGAGAAATTAAAACCTTTACAGACAAGCAAAAGCTGAGAGAGTTCAGCACCACAAAACCAGCTTTACAACAAATGCTAAAGGAACTTCTCTAGACAAGGAACACAAGAGAAGGAAAAGACCTATAATAACGAACCCAAAACAATATAGAAAATGGGAATAGGAACATACATATCGATAATTACCTTAAATGTAAATGGACTAAACGCTCCCACCAAAAGACACAGATTGGCTGAATGGATACAAAAACAAGACCCTTATATATGCTGTCTACAAGAGACCCACTTCAGACCTAGAGACACATACAGACTGAAAATAAAGGGACGGAAAAAGATATTCCATGCAAATGGAAACCAAAAGAAAGCTGGAGTAGCAATTCTCATATCAGACAAAATAGACTTTAAAATAAGGACTATTACAAGAGACAAAGAAGGACACTACATAATGATCAAGGGATCGATCCAAGAAGAAGATATAACAATTGTAAATATTTATGCACCCAACATAGGAGCACCTCAATACATAAGGCAAATACTAACAGCCATAGAAGGGGAGACCGACAGTAACACATTCATAGTAGGGGACTTTAACACCCCACTTTCACCCATGGACAGATGATCCAAAATGAAAATAAATAAGGAAACACAAGCTTTAAATGATACATTAAACAAGATGGACTTAATTGATATTTATAGGACATTCCATCCAAAAACAACAGAATACACATTTTTCTCAAGTGCTCATGGAACATTCTCCAGGATAGATCATATCTTGGGTCACAAATCAAGCCTTGGTAAATTTAAGAAAATTGAAATTGTATCAAGTATCTTTTCTGACCACAACGCCATGAGACTAGATATCAATTACAGGAAAAGTTCTGTAAAAAATACAAACACATGGAGGCTAAACAATACACTACTTAATAATGAAGTGATCACTGAAGAAATCAAAGAGGAAATAAAAAAATACCTAGAAACAAATGACAATGGAGACACGACGACCCAAAACCTATGGGATGCAGCAAAAGCAGTTCTAAGGGGGAAGTTTATAGCAATACAAGCCCACCTTAAGAAGCAGGAAACATCTCGAATAAACAACCTAACCTTGCACCTCAAGCAATTAGAGAAAGAAGAACAAAAAAACCCCAAAGCTAGCAGAAGGAAAGAAATCATAAAAATCAGATCAGAAATAAATGAAAAAGAAATGAAGGAAACGATAGCAAAGATCAATAAAACTAAAAGCTGGTTCTTTGAGAAGATAAACAAAATAGATAAACCACTAGCCAGACTCATCAAGAAAAAAAGGGAGAAGACTCAAATCAATAGAATTAGAAATGAAAAAGGAGAAGTAACAACTGACACTGCAGAAATAAAAAAAATCATGAGAGATTACTACAAGCAACTCTATGCCAATAAAATGGACAATCTGGAAGAAATGGACAAATTCTTAGAAATGCACAACCTGCCAAGACTGAATCAGGAAGAAATAGAAAATATGAACAGACCAATCACAAGCACTGAAATTGAAACTGTGATTAAAAATCTTCCAACAAACAAAAGCCCAGGACCAGATGGCTTCACAGGTGAATTCTATCAAACGTTTAGAGAAGAGCTAACACCTATCCTTCTCAAACTCTTCCAAAATATAGCAGAGGGAGGAACACTCCCAAATTCCTTCTACGAGGCCACCATCACCTTGATACCAAAACCAGACAAGGATGTCACAAAGAAAGAAAACTACAGGCCAATATCACTGATGAACATAGATGCAAAAATCCTCAACAAAATACTAGCAAACAGAATCCAACAGCACATTAAAAGGATCATACACCATGATCAAGTGGGGTTTATTCCAGGAATGCAAGGATTCTTCAATATACGCAAATCTATCAATGTGATAAACCATATTAACAAATTGAAGGAGAAAAACCATATGATCATCTCAATAGATGCAGAGAAAGCTTTCGACAAAATTCAACACCCATTTATGATAAAAACCCTGCAGAAAGTAGGCATAGAGGGAACTTTCCTCAACATAATAAAGGCCATATATGACAAGCCCACAGCAAACATCATCCTCAATGGTGAAAAACTGAAAGCACTTCCACTAAGATCAGGAACAAGACAAGGTTGCTCACTCTCACCACTCTTATTCAACATAGTTTTGGAAGTTTTAGCCACAGCAATCAGAGAAGAAAAGGAAATAAAAGGAATCCAAATCGGAAAAGAAGAAGTAAAGCTGTCACTGTTTGCAGATGACATGATACTACACATAGAGAATCCTAAAGATGCTACCAGAAAACTACTAGAGCTAATCAATGAATTTGGTAAAGTAGCAGGATACAAAGTTAATGCACAGAAATCTCTTGCATTCCTATATACTAATGATGAAAAATCTGAAAGTGAAATCAAGAAAACACTCCCATTTACCATTGCAACAAAAAGAATAAAATATCTAGGAATAAACCTACCTAAGGAGACGAAAGACCTGTATGCAGAAAATTATAAGACACTGATGAAAGAAATTAAAGATGATACAAATAGATGGAGAGATATACCATGTTCTTGGATGGGAAGAATCAACATTGTGAAAATGACTCTACTACCCAAAGCAATCTACAGATTCAATGCAATCCCTATCAAACTACCACTGGCATTTTTCACAGAACTAGAACAAAAAATTTCACAATTTGTATGGAAACACAAAAGACCCCGAATAGCCAAAGCAATCTTGAGAACAAGAAAAGGAGCTGGAGGAATCAGGCTCCCTGACTTCAGACTATACTACAAAGCTACAGTAATCAAGACAGTATGGTACTGGCACAAAAACAGAAAGATAGATCAATGGAACAGGATAGAAAGCCCAGAGATAAACCCACGCACATATGGACACCTTATCTTTGATAAAGGTGGCAGGAATGTACAGTGGAGAAAGGACAGCCTCTTCAATAAATGGTGCTGGGAAAACTGGACAGGTACATGTAAAAGTATGAGATTAGATCACTCCCTAACACCATACACAAAAATAAGCTCAAAATGGATTAAAGACCTAAATGTAAGGCCAGAAACTATCAAACTCTTAGAGGAAAACATAGGCAGAACACTCTATGACATAAATCACAGCAAGATTCTTTCTGAACCACCTCCTAGAGTAATGGAAATAAAAACAAAAATAAACAAATGGGACCTAATGAAACTTCAAAGCTTTTGCACAGCAAAGGAAACCATAATCAAGACCAAAAGATAACCCTCAGAATGGGAGAAAATATTTGCAAATGAAGCAAATGACAAAGGATTAATCTCCAAAATTTACAAGCAGCTCATGCAGCTCAATAACAAAAAAACAAACAACCCAATCCAAAAATGGGCAGAAGACCTAAATAGACATTTCTCCAAAGAAGATATACAGAATGCCAACAAACACATGAAAGAATGCTCAATATCATTAATCATTAGAGAAATGCAAATCAAAACTACAATGAGATATCATCTCACACCAGTCAGAATGGCCATCATCAAAAAATCTAGAAACAATAAATGCTGGAGAGGGTGTGGAGAAAAGGGAACACTCTTGCACTGCTGGTGGGAATGTGAATTGGTTCAGCCACTATGGAGAACAGTATGGAGGTTCCTTAAAAAACTACAAATAGAATTACCATATGACCCAGCAATCCCACTACTGGGCATATACCCTGAGAAAACCAAAATTCAAAAAGAGTCACGTACCAAAATGTTCATTGCAGCTCTATTTACAATAGCCCGGAGATGGAAACAACCTAAGCGCCCATCATCGGATGAATGGATAAAGAAAATATGGCACATATATACAATGGAATATTACTCAGCCTTAAAAAGAAATGAAATTGAGCTATTTGTAATGAGATGGATAGACCTAGAGTCTGTCATACAGAGTGAAGTAAGTCAGAAAGAAAAAGACAAATACCGTATGCTAACACATATATATGGAATTTAAGAAGAAAAAAAATGTCATGAAGAACCTAGGGGTAAGACAGGAATAAAGACGCAGACCTACTGGAGAACGGACTTGAGGATATGGGGAGGGGGAGGGGTGAGCTTTGACAGGGCGAGAGAGAGTCATGGACATATACACACTAACAAACGTAGTAAGGTAGATAGCTAGGGGGAAGCAGCCGCAAGGCACAGGGATATTAGCTCGGTGCTTTGTGACAGCCTGGAGGGGTGGGATAGGGAGAGTGGGAGGGAGGGAGACGCAAGAGGGAAGACATATGGGAACATATGTATATGTATAACTGATTCACTTTGTTATAAAGCAGAAACTAACACACCATTGTAAAGCAATTATACCCCAATAAAGATGTTTAAAAAAAATAATAAAATAAAATAAAATCACTTAAAAAAAATGTTATTTGTCAACATGACAATTTCACATTTTTTGTTTATTAGATTCTTTAAAGCAGCTAGACTTTTGTTTGCATGTCCTTTTCACTGTCACCAATTTCATTTTTTTTTTCCATCCTGTCATAGACCCCAAAGTCCAGTAAACCACACTGATGGGCACTGAAAGGGCACAGTGGTGAATTACATCACATGGTGTGCTAACAACACAGGTCATGAGCTTTAAGTTGTAGAGCTAACAGCAGCCCTTTGTGGATCTTATACTTCCCGTTATAACTACATATTTTATCTGGTCAAAGTGTCATACATCACCCAACAACCATAATGAGAGGAAGGCTGACTTTTCTTCCTACATTACTCCGGGGTAATGGCTATTTTCTTTCACAAGAAAGGGAGAGCGAACCAGTGTACATCACTGGTTCAGTTTTCCAGTTTAATCTCATTAACCTCCATGCTTCTGAAAGGTGATAAAACACAGAGGTTAAGAGGATGGATTCTGGAATCAGATGTCAAACTTGCCTCAAAGTCTGTTTGTAAAACAGGGAGACTAACTACTTCACTGAGTTACTGTAAGGATAAAACAAACTACTATAGATAATACACAGTAGTGCCCATCGTGTCAAAACCCCATAGCAGTGTTAGCTGTCATTACTATTGGGTAAAAAATCTCTCCAAATCAGCCCAGTTCTTCATTCAGTGAACGTATCATTGGTCATAGTTTTTAATTTGCTGTCACGTGTATCTCTTTGCAATTAGGAGCGGCTTCCAGGATTGCTAACCAGACAAGGTTCTAAACCAGAATTCAAAGGATGCCTTTGGTTACTGCAAGTCAACTATCCTTTTACTTACATTTCATCAAGAAAATAGACAATCTTTGTGTTTGTTTTCTTAATGTAATTCACAAGGCTATGGTCACCTTACTGCGACTAGAGTGTAAACAACCTGATAGTAGGCGCTATGACTTATTCAAATTTTCACATGGATTTAATGCGGTCTGTGATGTAGCTTGTTACTTCAATTTTTCATTGAATAAAGGAATAGATTAATGAAAAAGTGATAGAAAGACAGAATCCGTGTAACTAATCAAGGCTCTATTTTCTTTCTTCGTACTCAAAAATTTTAATCTGAAATTGGTAAAGAATAGATTGAGAGAAAATACAATGAACTTGAATAAACTTGCTTAACTTTGGTAGACTCTAGAAGTAACAATAGCAAACATATGGATTTCACATCTCTTAAAATACACAAGGATTAAAATTAAAAGGAATAAAGTGCTTGGCAAACATGATCTTTAATTCAACAGATGGATGTCTTTTCTACTTTTGATGATAAAAGAAATTTAACATAATGAAAATGTGTATTTTCTGCCTTAATTTTTGCATTTTCTTGCACTTCATTAAGAAAACTTAAAATCCCTCTGGCCTCTTCAGGTGTTTCGACAGTGAAGATTTTATTTTAACGTTTTTTTTTTTTTTTTCTTGGCAGACAAGACAGTAGAACCTATCCAAGTACGTATTTTACTAGATTATAGAAATCTGCTAAATTTAAATAGGATAATGATCATGAACTTATAGCAATGGCATTAAGTTACATGCCTACCAGCCACCAACATATTACTGATATACACATAGCTTACCGTATTTCAAAAGCTACTTGAGCATCTTTTATTTAAATTATGACTACATTTACTATTAGGATTCTATAGAATTAAAACGACAAAGTAATTTTGAATTTTCATTATCTGCTCTAAGAACATTAATTATTCTTGATATTTTCACATTAATTTGAATTCTATGAAAAACTAAATTTTTGAACTAAAATGTGGGCAGATACGAAAACAAGTATTTTCAAATATCTTGTGGGATGTATCTTCCAGCTCAGTCTTCATAGTCTGTTTCAAAATTGTTCTGTTTTCCAGGTTCCCCTTTTCATCAAAATAAGCATACTTCACTTAGAACCTAAATATGATTTTTATTTGTCAAGTATATTTCTATTTAAAAAATTTGAATAAGACTCCATTTTGAAGTTATGTTGAATTACTGCAAGTATTTAGTTACTGTTGACTAACCGTTAGATTAAAATGTGCTAAATTATGTGAAAGAATTCACAGGTATTCATGCTATAAAGTTCATTTTCGAAGGTTATATTCCTTTTCAGTGTTCCATATTCAAACTCACTAAAAATTTTTTTTTTAAAAAATCAAGTGTTAAAAGATATCTATGCTACAAAAAAGTTAAGAATTTAAACAAAATGGCTATAGTTAATATTAGCAATGGTACAGGAAATAATCAGATGGTAGGAATTTGCCATACTTCAATCTGTTTTGGAAATCAATTTAGCAGTATGTATTAGTAGCCTAAGACACTTGAGAATTTAGTAATTTGGGTTAAGATATATGTACCACTGGTAATAGTGTAAAATGCCTGGAATTATCTAAGTGTCTACAGTATTATGATGGTTAAATTATACTAGTTTTATGATAGTATTAAAAAGTCATGTTTGTGTGTGTGAGAAGAGCTTTAAATGTTTATAGTCTTTGAATTATTCATCCTGCTAAAAGCCTACCTTAGCTATAATGACGTGTAGGCAAAGACTTATATACAAGGATGTTAAAGCGTTAGGTAAAATATCTAAAGGAGATTTTTTTAGATACATGTATTCTTCTATTTAATGGAACAATCCAGTAATTTAAATCATGCTTTTAAAAGTCTTTAATACTTGGGGGGAAAAAGGTTAATAAAAGTGGTAAATGAAAATTCAAGGAGCAAAACAGCACCTAGTTTTTTTTCACCAAATTTTGTAGGTAAGATACACAAATTATAAACACTCACAAAAAAGAAATGCAAATACTGTGAATACACCTATTAGAAACTAAAGAAATTTACTTATGACCTGGCTGCATGTTTTTCCTTTATAATTATGTACATTTTAAAAATTTAACAGCGAATGTGAATATAATATTGCGGTATAAATAGCATTTGGATTAAATGCTAAGAACACTGCAGAATGGCTCATGTATTTGATTAAAACTATATGAAGTATGTTTTGGGCAGATACTAAATTGCATGGAAATTATTAAGTTGTATCTTCAATGACTTTCTATTTTCTTCGTTGTTTCTACATTTAGTAATTGGAATTTTTCTGTAAGCAACGTTTGTCCCTTTTCTCCCATTTATTCAGTTTCACCAATATGGACTCATGGATATTAATTTTATTTGGGGGATTATAATCCATTACTATCACCATTTTGTTGGTGAAATTTTTCCAGCTTTGGGGCGGTTCCTGTGTCCTTTATAACGTGCCCCCATCCTTTTTCTTTTGTTTTCAGCACTTATTTACTTTCTGATATTGCAAGACGCTCCAGGTTTATCTTGCGTATTTCCTGCTCCAACCTCAGAATCAGCCATTTCTCCAAGAAGCATGGCTTCTTTTATTGTAGAATGGCATTTAAAAACCAAGATCTTGGTTTCTTATCATTACTGGAGCATCACTACTTCTGGGAACACTGTAGTAATAATTTATGCAGGCAAGATGCATGGACAAATGTTAAAATGTGGTCAAAACTTAACAGATTTTTGCATACCCCTAAAATATTCATTATTGTGATAATTTTAACATGTCCACAAATCTTTAATACCTCTCACCTCAAGAGATGGAATTTAACCACCACTATCCTCTCAAGTGTGGGCTGGACTTACCTTCCTTTTAGTAATTAGAGTATGGAAAAAGGGAAGAATAATAACTTTCCACTGAGGAATCCTGGCAGACCCTACTTTAAGCAAATAGTCCAGGTTAACTCACTGAAAGTAAATCATGTTGATAACACCCCAATGTGATGTGATTAAAACCTCAAGGGTACTCTTCCATTAAATCTGTAGCATCTGGTTAATCATAACACATATGAGACAAACTCAAACTGAGGAATGTGGACAAAAAATATCTAACCAGCCGTCTTCAAAAGTGTCAAGATCAGGAAAGGTGAAAGACCATCAAACTCTCATAGATTGGAATAGACTGAGGAGACATGAAGACGAAATGCAGTGTGGTATCCTGATTGGAACTGGGAACAGAAAAAGGGCGTTTGTGGGAAAACCAGTGGTATTCAAGTAACATCAGGCAGTTTCGTAAATATTATACCATTGTTCACTTTATAGTTTTGATAAATGCATCACGGTTATATACAGTGAAACCATTAGAAGAAGCTCTGCAAAGGATATATGGGAACTCTGTACTATCTTTGCAATGCTTCTGTAAGTCCAACATTTTGAAATAGAGTACAAAGTGCAAAGGTAGGAGAGGGTTCGAAAATTCACATCTCTTAATTAACACAGTGCCGTATAAAGGAAGGGCTGCCTGCATGTCTGTTTCATCCCATATCACAGAGCCTAGAACAAAACAGACGCTGGATAAATGGAGCCTTCAGTTATTAGCAATATTTTAGAGTAATGAGACAATGTTAAAAATGTAAATGGAAGTTATATTCTCTTGGAAGTTGAAACTGGAAATTTACACGCAATATCATAGGCAGTATGGAATGATTGAAAACGTGTGGATAGACTGAAGTGCTTCTAGGTACACAAATGGGAATCATATATAGTGATGCTATCTAAAAAGAGATGATCTTCAATTTATTTTTATGCAGCCCAGCTTGGAGAAGGCAAAGAGACTAAATATTGTTTTATGGGAAGAGATGTCTTGCTACAATACTGAATCATCCATCGTGTACGTCTCTGGGACCCGAGTCATGCCTTTGATTTCTCTTTTATCCCTCTGATGACTAGTTCAGCATTCTTTACATTGAAGGCTCTCAATAAGTCCTTGATGACTGAATGCTTTTTGCGATTCTTTCATCCTCACTCTGATTTATTGTACTCCTTTGAACCAACAACGAAACACAGATGGGGAAATTGATACAGCACTTCTGAAACCTGTTCAATTAGTTGTTCAACTATATTTTAAAAGGGAATGTGCATCTGTCAGAATGGGAGGAAGGAGAAAGTATTTTTCATTTTAAGAGCCTGTGTCCATTTGACTGATTCTAGTCAAATGGAAGAGGTTAGCAATGATTCTGACTTCAAATGTCAGGCCTCCCAACTCTTTCTGCTTAAAGCTGTGGAACACAAGCATTTTTCCTGCCTCAAAGAATTGCGGAACTTTATCTGTGCTTTTAAGAAGCATTCAGTGGTGGTGATTTGACACATTGGTCCCATAAACCTGACTAAATATATAGCACTTGGAAAATCGGGACAATTTAAGTGTTTCAGGTCTCATATAAAACAAGAAAGTTCATCTGGTTCTGATGAAATAGGCTGTGAAAATAATGTGCACTGAAGCAAATTTAAGACTCAATAGTTATTAATGTTTCAACTTTGTGTAGCTTTGTCAAGGGAAGCTATAATTCTATTAAGTAACTACTTCAATTTGTTACAGAATTATTTAGCTTACAGCACTATGTTTAGAATAAATCTGAATTAACCTGCATATGAAAAAGTTTAGACTCAATTCTTCATTAAGCCAACTGACTACCCTCATTCTTCTAAGTCTCCAGCAGGTGACAGTGAAATTTTCATGGCTATACAAAGTACTTAGCGATGACTAAAATACCTTGGCTTCAGAAAAAAATTCAAATTTTAAAATGGACCTTGATAAAAAAAAAAATATATCAAACCCAACTGGTGGTTGTACTTCTCTATAATTAAGCCTAAAATGTAAATCTAAATGAACAGAACTCAAAACTTTGATGCAGAGGCAATACTCATACCCCAAAAAAGAAATTTTATAGAAAAAAATCTCACTACCTTAAAAGACACAATGCAATTAAGCAGATGTTTGGCAGCTAAGAACTTATAAGCAGAGAGGTACATTTTCTAAGAGGAAAGCAGAGTATTATTAACACATTGGAACATTTCAATACAATACATATATTTATATTTAAAAAATAAAGGTGTTTCATCCGCATAAGAGGCATCAGTGCAGAAAAAAATGGGCCAATCAATTCTATTTCCAAAACAACGTTTGCATCCTACAGGAACAGATTTGTCCGTATGGTACATGCTGAGATTAGATCTGCATCTCTCTCACCCTTTCCTTCTGCCTTAGCAGAAGAAAGTTCTTCTGCATGTGGAAAATCCCAGGGTTTTAACTGCTTTGGCCTCCTACTCAGGAATCAGGTCCAAACCTCTTTGCCATGAAGGCAACGATGCCTATGAAAAGACGACTGTGCCTCCTGCTTCTGCTGTCTTTAGACTGTGTCAACAAGGAAGAGGGAGCTGGAAAAAGCTCAAAGAACACATTCTGCCTGGATATACTCCCTGCATGTAAACCCAGGCAAAATTGAAAGGTAGCTTAAATATCTTCCATTGAAAGACATCCAGAAACCTCTCATTGCTGACTCTCAAATAACATTCGTGTTACAGTTTAGTATAAAGCTAAAAACTACCACACCATCTGATTGGTCTTTCTGTGGTTAATTTTTAAGAAAAGCTTTATCAAAGTCCATATACTGAGCAATGGAATCCGCAGAACCATTTTGAATGGGTTCAGCCGTATCTCCTAGAAAGCAGACAGAGCATGAGATGGCAGAAAAAAATAAACCCCATCAAGTCTGGTAGTGTGGCCAAGCCATTGGTATCAAAGCCACACGCTGTGCGGTTAATTCAGTGAGGTCATGACCCTGCGGGGGGTGAGGGATCACTGCAGGGCATCTGAGCAGCTTAGAATGAACTGAAATGAAGCCACAGTGGCAGGGCTGTGCATGTGTTCAATAAACGTCCCCAAAGCACAGTGGGAACCAGGGACAAGCCCTGTTGACATGGAGCATTTTAGTGATAGAAGCTGAACTTAGATAAGGTAGCGTTCCCCCCTTGAGTGCTAGAGTTTTTTCCATACAATAAGGCAGCCTCCACATGCACTGACAAATCATTGGTGGCACATGGAAGTCATTGTAGTTTAAGATATAGCATCATAATAGCAATAATCGTCTTTTAAAAATAAGTTGCACAGTTACTCGGAACAAAAAATGAATGAAATAATGCCATTTGCAGCAACCTGGATGCAACTAGAGATTATCATATTAAATGAAGTCAGTCAGAAAGAGAAAGAAAAATACCATATGATATCCCTCAAATGTGGAATCTAAAATATGGCACAAATGAACCTATCTACGAAACAGAAACAGACTCACATAGAGAACAGACTTATGGTTGCCAGGGGGGGGGGGTGGGGGGGGGGATGGCGTGTGAGGTTGGGGTCAGCAGGTGTAAGCTGTTACATATAGAATGGATAAACAACAAGGTCCTACTTTATAGCTCAGAGAACTGTATTCAGTATCCTATGATAAACCATAATGGAAAAGAATATTAAAAAAAGAATGTACATATATGTGTACATTTCTGTACAGCAGAAATTAACACGACATTGTAAATCAACTATACTTCAATTAAAAAAATCAAAAAAATAAGTTGGAAGGATGTAACATGTAGCACAGGGAATGTAGCCAATACTTAATAACTTCACATGGAATAGAACTAATAAAAATATAAAATTACCATGCTGTATCCTGAAACTAGTATAATATTGTAAGTCAACTATACTTCAATTTTTAAAAACGAATGAAAAATAAACAAAAATATACTGGGTAAAAGCTTCAGTGACCCCATAGAATTCAGCACATCAACTGGTTGGCATGAAGGCCTAATGGTTTTTACTGGTATTTACCTAGAACCCGGAGTATAGGATACACTTAGTACATAGATTCTGAGTTAATAGTTCTTTCATGAAATATACCAGACACTGAACTAACTCAGCCTCTGTGTAAACGTCATAATTGGCCGACTCTCTGGAGGTTTCGAAGCAAGGATGACTGGGCCGGGTAGACGGCTCCGGGTGACTGCCAGGGACCTGCCCTAAGACAAAGGTGAGTGAACTTATCCCTGTCCACCGAAGTTGTGAAGCTTTCGATGTAAGCTCACTGCTACCAAACCCAAGCCTGGTGCTTGCAGGACAGCATCCACATTCCTCCCCATGTCAGAAGCTCACAGCAGTTTTTAAACATGTATCCCACCCTATCTGCTGAGTGGAAAAAGAGAAATGGGAAAACTGCTGTAAGATGTGATTTAAAAAAAATGTTTTACTCCTTGAATTTCGGTCACAGCCATTGTTCACAAATGCCACTTTTTTCCCGTGACAGCTCGAGGGCTAATAATGACATCGGTGGGGGGCATGTTTCAGTCCCTGTTGGTTTAGCAAAAAAAACAGGAATTATGTTGAAGGCATATTTCTACTAGCGATTCCAAAAAGGAATATATGACTAACACAGGAGGGGAAAGTCATTATGAACTGAAGTTATAGATGTTCTAAATGGTGAGCTACTGTGCTTGGAAGAATATGTTATAAGCCGCTTGATGAAAAAAAGAGAAACTGGACTACAAAAATGAGCAAATAAAAAAGAGTATAAAAAGGCCAGGGTGAAGTAAGTAGTGAAAGGCTTTTAGTACCAAGACATTGACTGGAGTCCATTAAGAAGTGGAAATGGGATTGCAGGTGTATTTGCAGAGCTGGCCCTGTGCTGTATTCCAACTCAGTAATTCTACAGGCACGGAGCACATGAACACAATTTCTAGAAAAAATAAATGATCAAAAACGCAGAACGTAAGCATTAGTGATAATCACTGCTGAAAATAAGAAACTTTGGGGCTTTAAGTTCTTCCATAGGTGCTCAGTGGTATATATTCACAGATGAATTTCTGTGCAAAATAAAAGTGCATATAAAACGTGTTAGTGATAAGTAAGAGGGATCAACTTCTCCACATTAATGAAAACCACACAGCTTAATTATGGACAGTGTGTCTTGTTAAGTATCTATATGACCAGAGAAGAGAATGAGAAGTGAAGAAATAAACAGTAAAGCTAAAAATAGCTTAAGATTAAAGTAACATAATTCAAAGGCAACATGATAAGCGTTGACAGTCATTTTAATTACCAAATAGCAAAAAGTAAGCAACAGCACGAGCTTGCAAGATTCTGTGTCTGTCTAGCGCTGCATAAATTATCCCTCAGTCTGTTTTGATCCACTAAATAATATCTACACACATAAATCAGGAGTATCTCAATCACCTTGCTATAAGGACTAAATCTACACAGTATAGAGCAAACGGCCAAGACAAGTGGAGACTTGATATGGGAAGTTCTAAATTTATACTTATCGCGCCACGTAAATATACGACCTAAATATTACAGTGAGAGTGACATGCAAACACAGCTTCACAACAAATCCCCAAGCTCACGCTTCCACCTAGACTGTTGCTCTGAAGCCCCTCCTATATGGAAAACAAGGGCCATCTTTAGTCATCACATAACTCTCATTGGCCTAACTGCCCCAAACGTGGAAGACTGTTGAATGTCTTGTATAAACTCTCATGGGCAGCGCAATCTGACACTCCTGCACTTGTGCACTGTCTGCAAAAGAGGCCTGAGGGACAGAGCCTGAAGGTAATAAAGTTCATCGCTTCTCCCAGTGGAGGGCTAGCATCTCAAATATTGATACATTTGGAAAGCAGAGGGACACAGAACACCGTCCACTCCTGTCTGCATATTTCTCTCCTCCAAAAGTAGCCAGCCACCCCTGCCAATTTCCTGGGTCAAATTTTAGGAAAAATTTACAATGTTTACTGTTGAGCTAGGGAAAAAAAAATCCCTGGCGGGGTGGGGTGGGGGGTGGGGGTAAAGGCCATGAATGTACTTAGCATTGAGCCTTAGGCTCCAGTCATGGAGTCCAGAAGAAGTGGCAGCTAGAAAGTCTGCAACGTAGAACTGGGAAGTGGTCTCTGTGGACTGCTGTTCACAGTGGCCCACATTCACATGTGGAACTACCCTCTATCAGAGTAAGCCCACGCCATATCAGTGACCAAACTCTTCCATGAGTTGACAGCGTTGGACAGGGCAGGGAGCCAACCACTTCTAGTGTACCTACTATGCGGTAGGTGGCGTACAATCTACTAGGTGCACAGTATCTCTTTTCATCTTGTCAATAGCCATTAAGGTGGACAGCAGCCTACTGCATCAAGAAAAAGAAAGCTAGAGGAAGTTAACTGCTTAGTGCCCAATGCCAGGAAAAACCGCCCAGTCCGGATGAAATCTAGGTCTGTGTTATTCCCAGTCCCACGTTCCTTATGGCTGACTCACCAGAAGGCTGCTTCCACCCAGCTTCTGCTAAACCTCTGACACCCGTCCAACCTTGAAGGCCAGCAAGCACGTGCATAGTTCCAGAGTATCCCCGGAGCCAATGAGGAGAAACATGGCCCACAAACAAACATGATAGTGACTGTGGTTACGATTCTTCAATGTCCTGATTGAGCTCATAACTGTCAATTGAGAAATTTGAGAAGCATCATTCCCTAAAATCTCAGACATGAGGAGAGAAAATTAGATGTTCAGTATTCTGTGTTCTGAACAGAGCACCTGGACTAGGTAGATGCAGAGAACCTATCACCTCAGCTCGGAAGAATGTCATTTTGGAATTTTCAGAATTTAAGAGAAACACCAAAGGAGGCTGGATAACTGTTAGCAAAAGTCTTCTATAGAGCTCTGCATGCAAGATCGGCAAAGACTGGAAGGTGCCCAGTGCAACGTCAGTGCTGAGGAATGAATCTAAGATGTAAAGCTGTAGACCCACGGGCATCAGCAAGGCCAGGACTTGACACTGCAAAAGGGCATTGCATTATTGCGAAAACGTGTAATTAAGAAGGCGATTCTGAACATAGCTCTAGACTCTGGTGATTTTGGTGTCTAGGCTAATAAAACTTACGTGTAATATATGTATTTCAAGAAAAAGTAATCATCATAACTTAATGAAAGAAGAAGAGCACAGTTGATCCTTGAACATCAGTTTGACCGCAGGTCCACTTATAAGTGGATAGTTTTCAATAGTGAACGCTTGGCGGCTGCAGAGGACCCTGTAAGTTACAGGTGGATTTTTGACTGCTCGGAGGGTCACTGCCCGGCAAACCGCCACATTGTTCAAAGGTCGACTGTATAAAATTTTATGTAAAAAACTGAATTATCAAGCCATGGTTCTTAGTTTGGAAATAAAAATAAACTTACTAAAAATGATAATTGAATGAAATTACTATGGGTCTTTAGTTAAAGACAACAGCAGAATAGGGGAAACAAGGTATCTCCAATATCCTTGTTAGACCTTTAGAGCTACTTTGTGAAATTTTCCCCAAGGTGTACAATTAGTTGTCCAAATTTAGTGACAGTACAGAATTACATGAAAACTAGAGAACACGTTTTTGCAATGAATCAAGTCTGAGATATTACTTGTATGGTTTAACCTACAGACATGAAAAATAATACTATTTATAAAAATACGTTTCTGGGAAAAAAACATGATATAATTACAATGCATGTATAGAATGGCTTGAAAATGAATAGTATTTAAAATCCTATTTATCAGAAATGTGAAAAATATTGTGTATTTTTATTGATGAGCTGACACTATTAACCCTTATAAATAGGAACTTTTGTCTTTTGCTTTTGTTCTCCCACTTGTAGTAATGGTGATGTGTTTTCCCAGAACCACTGGGAAAATGATCTGGATGACTCTATTGCACCTTATAAGGGCAGCTCTTAGTCACAGAACAAAGCAAAGAAAAATGACCCCTAGTCTTGGTTGCATTTGGCCTGTTCCGAAAAATCACCTAGTAACCAGCCACCGCTATGCAGTTGAGAATCTTCATTTTGAAATCTAGAACTTCGCTTAATAGCCAATTTCCTGAGACATAAATGATTACACAGTTAAGTGACCTTACAAATTTTGTTTTGTTTTGCACAGTTCTCTACAACTGTGGACATTATATAAATATTTCTTCACTCAACTAAGTGTCTGGATAATTGTACTTGTCAGATAAAATTTTGTTCTGTGAAGCTTTGTCTTTCAAATGCACGTTCTTCCCTTCTGAACCCTAAGTAGCTCACCGAGTCGCCATCCACAAAAACCTGATACACCATCTTTCACCATTTAGTGTGATTGGGACTTTGTCTGTCACACTTCCTTAGAGCCCATCTCACCTGCAATTATGTACACTGTATTCATACACGTTGTAGGTAAATATTCTCTAGATCTGCTACAATAAGACAGTTGCCCCCCTACAATTGAAATACCTGCCCCGTTGGCTTCTACCGCTATAAATCAATGCCTGTGTTTCAAGAGAACATCTGTCCATCTTCAAAAGGAGAATAAGTGCATGAACACATCAGTTGCCTAGAAGTCGTTAAGAAATAACAGTATCCGTGTTGGAATCATTGAATAGTAGAATTTGAAGGACCTGATTTATTTTGCAGATAAAGAACTGTACTTAGGAAGAAACATAATTCACTTGGTGTCACACAGCTGGTAAACGGTATAGTGTGTGAGCGCGTGTGTGTGAGCGCATGTGTACACACCTTAACCACCTTAACTTCCACAATCAGATCACTGCTCATTCTGTTACTCCATCTGGGAATTGGAGATGCCAATGTTATGCTCCCTGCTGTGCTATTAATATCACTCCCCCCTCAAAAAAAAATCATTTCCACTGTGTTATTTGCATAGAAACATACAAGTGAGAAGGGCAGTAACATCATGACAATGTTTATGGCTTTCTTATGTAGCCTGATAGAAGATGCTACTATGGAACTGTTCTTCCTAGTTTAAGAAGGGATGTAAATCCTGCCTTCAACGGGACCTGTGGCCACTTATCAGAGTAACTATACTCTGGAGCAAGGGAAATAAATGCGTAAGACCCTGCGATCGTCCTCTGGGGGCTGAGAGGTCTCCAGCTGACAGCTAACAAGAAGGCAGATCCCAGTTGCACAACCACTACAAACTGAGCTTAGAAGAAGACCCTCCCCATACAGCCTTAGATGAGATCATCACCCAACCAGTACCTTCATCTCAGCCTTGTGAAACTGAGCAGAGAAACCAGCCTTGCTGTTCCTGAACTTCTAGAGAATGGTGAGATAATGCAACTGCTTTGTAAGCCACTAACTTTGTGGAAGTTCGGTACAGAGCAATAGGAAACAAATATATTATGGAACCATTCCACTCTCCCCCTAAAAGTCATAGTGGCCTCCTGGGTAGATTGGGGTCTATTGGAGGCCAGATGATAAATGGAATAGTAGTCCAAGCCTGTTTTACTCCAGGTCCAATGAGTCTGAATGAACCACATGTTCCCAGTTATCTGGGGTGGATACACATGGCAACTGTCATAACCCCCAATCAATATACTGACCCAGATTGAGTCAACATTGTAGGAAGGGCCAAGTAGAAACCCTGGAATCTGCCACCCTTCAACCTAATTAATAAACCAGAAGCAATACAGCATCCAGGTAGATTTGAAAAGTTTGGCGACATCCTCAGACTTAAATTATGTAAGTGTGGATTTTGATTACCAATATATCCCTTTGAATTCACGTTTATGGCCCCTTCATAAACTAGAAGGACAGTGGAAGATAAGAGGGGAGTAGAAGAAACAACCAAGTGGAAATCCTTTTTACAGCTCCTATGCTGTAAGTGATGTGTACACTGAACTAGATCAACACCACCTCTGGAACTCAGCACACGGCTACTGATCTGATGAATCCAAGCTTTTCAATCCTTATCAGAAAGCAGTTCATTCTTATGTGGAAAGGGCGACAGCACACCTACAGTCTGCTTCAGTATGATGTTAACTCCTTTTCTCTCAAAACTATAGTCTGTGAGGACTTGATATCTTATACCACGAAGTGTCATGCAGGCTTAGTGTATGGTAATTGCTCCAGGGTATAGTGGCAAGTGCTTTAGAGGGTGAAAACAACAACCTCAAGAGATTCAGAGGCCTTTCACATTGGTAAAGTGTTTTGGGGGGGAGGGGTTCTATGATCTGGGACACTCCAGGAGCACTTCCAACGCAAACAAATTAGTACACCTGGAACTCCCTACTACAAAATAAGAGTCCCAGCACTTGATGGCCCCTTGAGGTTTTAGAGACAGCATATGTCACTCTTGCAAATACTACTCTGACTCATCTACTGATTGGATCAAAAGGGTCCCAGTTTCATGTGGGGCTTAGAATGAGAGAGGAATGTCAGGTCCACTCTGTGCTACAAAATCCCTACCATGCGACCTGCGTGATCTGGGAAAGCCAGTGCTATGATAAATAACCCTAGTAGCTAAAGATGCAGAGAAGTATCTGGAAAGCCCCCATAGAGAGTCACAGCACAGACCCCTAGGGTCCCAGAGCAAGGCCATGTTATTTACAGCAGAGTCAACACCTCCTGCTATGCCACTGGGTCCTGATAATTAGCCAGTGTCTGACCATGGAACATCAGTGACTCTGAGATCAGAGCTGCACGTCAGGAGGTGAATACCCACAGATCTCCGCATCGTAGGGTCAGCTGGCACAAACCCCGTATGTGATGGATATGGCAACTTGGTGATCAGGTCCAAGCATATCCAAATGTCTCAAGTTTCATGAACAGGATTGCCTCCCAACTCTTGGACCAGCACCTTTGTCAGCTCAACCTATGGCATTAAAGAGGACCCCTAAGACCAGCATACAGGGAAGAAGAAAACACTCAGATCTGGTTCACAGATGGGCAGCTAAATGTGTTTGTGCTGGAAACACATCTTTTGCTTAATAGTGTTGCCACTACCCACCCACTTACAGGTGGCCCTGAAGACATCGTGAGGGAAAATGTTCCCAGTCGATAGGGTTTCATGCTGCTGTGAAACCCCTTTACGTTCACTAAGCTGTGCCTGTAAAGAGGCTGAGTTAGCCTGAGAGAAGAATATACGTGAACTCCTGGCCAGTGTCAAGTATCTTGGCTGTGGGTCAGGATTCTTAAAATAGCAAGTTTAAGATGGTGAACAAGGAGGTCTGGGGAAAAAGTACGTGAATGGGCCTCTGGGATAAAGTACAGACTGTAGGCATCTTTGTGTCTCATGTCCACATCCACCAGAAAGGCTCCTCCGCAGAGGAGGTGTTCAACAACCTAGCCGACAAGAAGAGTTGTCTGGTTCCTTCAGCCAGGCCCTGTCCTCAGCCATCCCAATGGGCCCACATAAGGAATAAGCATGGTGGTGGGGAAGAGACCATGCCTGAGCACCATAGCATGGCTTTCCTCTCACCAAGGCTGGGCTGCCTACTTACACTCCTGAATACTTAACCTCATTAGCGTACATTGCACCGCGGTAGCAATTGACCTGAGTATCCTGAGTATCTAGGGTGGTTGCTACTCACTGGGACAAGACATCTGGGACCTGGAGGAACCCCTGAGACATCACTTGGTACTTCTAGGCCTGTTGACACAATGAAGGGGGATCATAGCGTTCTGAACTGATAGGAGATCAAGTCCCCCGAGAGATAAAATTCTGCACCTCAGCTGCCATCAGCAAGCTAGAATGTGGGCCAAGAGTAAGGGACATCCTGTATGGGTGATGGAAAAGGGAGATTATTAATTACAGCCCCGAACTGGCTGCAGCAACGGGGACTCCATCCTGTTACACTTACTTCCCTAAGATAAAGGTGTGGCTGACTTACCACCATTCTGAGCTGGGCACAAAAAAGACCTAATGATGCATCTGCGCAGCACAAAGGATGGACACGATGCCGACAGAAGAGAAGAAGAGTTGCCGCCCCTTTTCATCCCTTTGGCCTGGCTCTCATTTCAGAGCTAGTGAGACTGGGCAATTTCATGCAAGGTGACCCTCCAACTAAGCCTTCCACCATAATTCCTTTCCATTTTCTTTCAGATTTCTGTCATAGAATCATCTTCCAAGTGTAAAAATCTGACCAGTGGGCCCTGTACAAATGTGTTACAGAAGTGAAGAGTAGTTGATACTAGGAAATCCTCAGCCAGTACAGGAGGAGAGCTGGTGGATAAATGCTGCAGCCCAGGGCCAAGTCTGGGAAGCCTTCTACATGCTTCTCAGATGTCCCTGCAAAACCCAATCCCTGGTGCCTGCAGCAGAGACACAGATAACATACTCTGGTCACTCCTTCCGTCTCCCTCTGCCTCCTCACTTCTACCCAGGGTCAAGTCTCAAATCAACCTGCTGCCCTGATTGCAGACCCTGCTTTCGGAAACAGAATGGAGACACCTAGGTCTCATGGAAACCTCCTAGATATTAAGAACGATTCATATATACTTATTATCATTTGTAATATTAGCATTATTGAACTGGTGCTAGATAAGTGTACATTATGTATGTACATTAGCATATGTAAATAAGATTATTCCTGTATGAGCTGTGGTTTTATTCACTGATGATATTAAAGTTTATACTGAAATACGTCTCTCCATTATAAGTGTTAAAGTACACAATTATCCATCTGCTGAGCTGACATTTTTCAGCCTGACATTTAATATTGTCACAGACAAACAGTCCTACTGAGCCTTGCCTAGGATTTCAAAGACAGTGTCTGCAGGCAGAAACGTTTTAATTAAAGTTTGAGTTAATGAAAATTATGAGTCACAAAAATAACTGCCTCAAGTCATATTAAATATCCAGACTGGAAATAAATCTGGAAGTTCTAATCTAAAGGCTTTCAATCGTCTCTAAGTTTGCTATAACGAGCACAAGGTTCAGACTTCCACCACTGTCAATTTTGTTCAATTTACTACCTTGCAGAATTTGTAAACAAGCCCATTTCCCTCTTCAAAGATGAGCAGTTCTTTTTGTTGTTGTTGTTTTCAATTTTGCATTCCCCACAGTGATTCTCACATAGTAATAAAAGGAATATTAGCTAACGTTTTGATCTCACGCTATGTAATAATTTGTTTTACACACATGCTCCCATATATAGTTTTTACAGTATCTTTGTGAAATAGAGTGAGATCATCCCCATTTTACAGAAAAAGAAATTATGGTACAAAGATATAAAATAAACATATCCAATATCATGCCTGGTGGTAACACAAGGATAAAAATCCCAGCAGTCTGACTCCAAACAATCCATTTCTAACAACTAGACAATTGTGACTAAAAATATATTTTAGGGAGGTAAGTCCTCCGATAAAACTCTTAAGGTTTTAAGAAACTACAGCTGTATCTATGCAATTTTTCACCATCTCATATACCAATATATACCTCTACATTTCAAATATTCTTTGAGAATATGCTTCATTCATATTCTAAACCAAGAAGATAATTCAGTGTAAAGGTCAAAAAGCCAGTCCTCATGGCACCACTCAACACAATTTCTTAAACTGACACCATATTTTAACTGCCAACTCACATTCCATCAAGTCTATCCATACTTAAGTGCATAAATATCTTATGAGTTTTTTAACCAAATTCTTTTCATGCAAATTATGCTTTCATGGCTATAACTAGGCTATAAAAGGTAGGTCTTTCTATGTGTTTAGAGAAATATGCCATTAGGAAATTACTTTCTTCTGAAATTTAAAGAAACAAGTAAGCAAACTCATCCGTGGAGTTTAAAAATCACTCGAAGAATAAAACTGTCTGATTTATGAGGAAAAGTCTAAGAAGCTAGATAAGCTGATACCTGATGAGAGAGAAAATAAAGGTAGTAATATAACTGAAAGTTATAAACACCATTGAAGACAGAACTATTTGTCATCCTGGCTTTTCTGCTGTATCTTGGAATAGTGCGCTACTGTCAAGTGCGAAGAAGGTTTTTCCCCACTCTTGAGGTTTTATAATCTGCTGCCTTGGAAATGCAACTCCCTGATAAAAGTAGAACAAGTTTGCCATTTATATAATAGGTACCAATTTGCTGTGAATAGACTTAATTTTATTAAATCTTCTGAGATTCCATATGAGTCATTCCGTCAATACTGACTGCAATTTAGATAAAAACTATTCAGCTTTGGAATCTTCTCTTTTGTGTAAACTATGCTCATCTCAAAAGATGATTACTTAAAGCCTGCTCACTTACAAAATGGCCCCAGAATTTATCCTTTATCCTTTACTCTATGGCGAGTTCCAGCGTGGGACAACCCTTTTACCCGACTGCCAGAAGGACTTCTGTGTAACCAAGTCAACTCACCCCTGTAGGGGATCAGGGAGTGGAAGATGGACCTGTGGTGAAGCAGCTGAGAATGGGCAAGCAAACCCCACGCTAGTAAATATAGAACCTAACCTGACATCAACATCCAATGTCTAGAAATTCAGAACTTTCTGTCAAGCTCTTGAAAAACAGAGGACAAACACAAATAGAATGAAAGTTAAAATGAAGCATAATATCCCCTAAGGAAACAAAATAGGACACAAACTCTTTACGTTTGTTCAAGACAGATGAATACAATGATTCAAAAAGAAAATGTAAGCACTATATATAAATTAGTGAAATGAAAGAGAACGAAGACCTATTTAAAATGCCCAACTGCAAAATAGATAGCTAGTGGGAAGCAGCCCCATAGCACAGGGAGATCAGCTCGGTGCTTTGTGACCACATAGAAGGGTGGGATAGGGAGGGTGGGAGGGAGACGCAAGAGGGGGGAGATATGGGGATATAATGTATACGTATAGCTGATTCACTTTGTTATACAGCAGAAGCTAACACACCATTGTAAAGCAATTATACTCCAATAAAGATGTTTAAAAAATAAATAAAATAAAATAAAATGCCCAATGCTTTAAGAGTCTATAAAAGTTCTATTAAAATTCAAAGAAACACAAGCCCAGGCACAGAGCTATGATACATGAGGGTGTTTGCAGGGGTAAAGCCAGGAAAAAATTACCTTTAGAAATTCTTTTAAAACTGCCAAGGATAACCATTAATAAATTAAGAACGTTAAGAGCACAAAATGATTATGTTTAATTAAGTTTACAATCTGTCTTCCCTAAATTATACATGTAATTCTCTAAAACAGAAATTACTTATAATTCTAAAAATAGGTGAAACATTTTTTCATTTGAATTGCTATTGTCCACGTATTATCTAAAACACCTTCCCAACTTGGTGCGTCACTATTACCACAGCATGTTTCAGATGTCTTTATGAGATAAAGACACCATGGTGGTAGGGATAGTCAAGCATACTCCTTAAGATCATAACCCAGAATAATTTCATTTTTAAAAGCCTCTCTCATATGTAGAACAATTATTTCAGTTTCATACACTGAACTTGAGTTGTCAAGCCCAATACATAGACAACTCACAAGAATAGATGTTGTTCTTGACATGATCATTATACAAAGGTTTGAACTGTTAGGCAAGATGGGAAAACCTAGGATATGTTCCCCTTTGATGCATAATCATTCTTCCTTTTCTGGATTTTCCCATGATATATTTTATTTAGCCTTACAAATGTCAGTTTTCTGGGGGGAAGCTGGTGGCAAGATCATTTGACTGTTGGATGGATTTAATGTGAGCCTCTAGGAAATGTGCAAACCTCATATGTGTTTAAGAATGTTCACCTTGAACAAATTGCTTGTTACATGCAGATAACTCCAAGTACAGCCTCAGGTGTATATTATCCCATGGGGCTAAATTATGATTCGCCAAGCTTAAGTCTCAGAAAAATTTGAATGAATTTTTAAATAGTGGCTCTTTTACCTTATAATTTAAGTTTTATAAAAATTGAAACATACAAATTCTAATAGAATTATTCAAAGTTAATTACTATTTACAGAAAAAGTTATTTGACCTTTTATAATCATGAAGGACAAAGGGGAAATTGATTAGTTGTATGTTATTGAAAAAGTCCATGTAAGACATTACATCAGTAGTATTTTCAGTGTAAATGTTTTAATCCCACAAATACACTGCAAGTGTCTACACCATTAAATTTACCACTCATTTTATTTACCATACTCTGACACAAAAGATCCAAAGGTATTTTTGTGATTCATCTATCACACCAAGTTTGCTGTGGACACGCAATTTTCTGCATGAAAATTTTATCCATCTTTAAACCTTCTATATAGGGAAGTTGAGCATGAAAGATTCACTGGAGAAATCACAGGTGTAATTCTATATACTTAGTTATGAATGTTTTGGAAATGTCACCATCATTTCTATAGTAAGCATCTTCTTATTTCAGGATGGCTGCTTTCCATACAAAGCACAGATATAGAAAACTCAAATTCTTTCAATAACAATGGACATTCTCCTTCAAATGTGCCTAACGTTTTAACTCCTTTAGACATCTATGTAATTTGTGTTCGTATATCTTTAACTTTGTCTAAATACCAAGTATTTTGGCAGAAAAGAAATTATGAATATGGGTATGTGACATAAAAACTTGTCTGAAAAGTCTAGAAGCCCTTTGATGACGGCAACCAATTAATGAAGTCATTACCATACCGCTTAGACAGCAGTAGAAACGAAGGGAAACCCAGGAGAACAGAGCACCGAGTCCACCTGGACTGATCCACAGGCAAAGCATCAACAGTATGCAAATGAGTTAACAGCAATACAGGCTGCATTCCCAGAGTAAACCATTTCATCATTTTCATTTTGTAGACAGCTACTGAAAGCTTCCTGCTTGACCCTGAATTAATAGTTCCAGCAAAGCTGTATCTTGCAGTTTAGAGTAACACTACCTGCAAACCTTTGGAAAAAGAGATCAAGATTTGCCAAGGACTTCTGCAGGGAAACTGCTCAAAGCTTTAATTGTTTCTGTAAATGAGGGTCTACACACATGAGCGGAAACAGAAACAATTTCCACACACAATACCACAGGTGGGTAACATACAGCCTCAGTGCCGGGGTAAGGAGATGAACGTTCCTGTCAGGAGCTAGGTCACCTCAGCAAAGACATTCTATTTCTTTAAATCTGTTTCCCACTGGCACAGTGACCTTAATTCCTGCTCGCCAACTTCAGGGAGCTGTTGTGAGAATTAAGTCAAATAATAGATACAGAAGTGTACTTTCCAGATTGTAAACTTCACAGAAATACTTTATCTGCCCTGGGTTATTGGACGAAAACATGATCCTACTTCTATTTGTTTCCTTTTCTCTGATTCCTTATTTTCTCCTCTGTTAAAAGATTTGTACTAGAGGAGCCCATGCTCTCAAGCTCTGAATTTCTGTGATTTTCAGGGGCATATGCTCTAAAGAAACTTTCAGAGATTAAAAAGCCTCGAGTCTCTCTCTTCCTTTTATGAGTAGCTAAGAATATAAGAAACATAATAATTTAAGTAGTAAAAAAATTTATAAATCCTGTCAGTAGTTATTCAGGTTGTATTCTTACTGTCATCTAAATATAAAGTTAAGGCTTAACTTGAGGCTTTTCAAGCAGAACTGGTAGAAACAGTGGAATGGTGGTTACCAAGGGATGGGAGTCAAGGACTGGGGAGATGATGTTTAAGGGTAGAACTTGCAACCAGCAGATACATAAGCAGATAAACAAGTCCTGGAGAGCTAATGCTCAGCACAGTGATAATAGCCAACAATACTGCATTATAAACTTCAAAGCTGCTAAGAGACAATTGTTCTCACCATTAAAAGAAATAATTATGTGACATGATAGAGGTATTAGCTAGTGCCACAGTGGTACCATACAGCAATATATGAATTCATCAAGCCAACACCTTGTACGCCTTAACTTATACAATGTTAGATATCAATTGAATCAGAGTAAATTAAAAAAATTGAGACTTTCTTAACTGTGAGGTTTAAACAAATTCATTGTGCCCAAATCCCCCCAATTTCCCACATTCCTCCCCCTAGAGAAAGGTACTCTTGGGAATGAAAGCATAAAATGTCTTCAGACTGTTATCAACAAGAAAGTCCTATCATCATACAACATCTGAAGCACCTCTAGTTACCTCTTGAAACAATTAGGCTGACTTTTAGGTCACATCCTGAGAGAGAGAACATTTCCGCTTACGCGATAGCAAAAACATGTTCACACCAAATAGTATAACAGAGCATACAAAACTGCCACACACACACATGCAGAAGCTGT
This sequence comes from Monodon monoceros, assembly GCF_005190385.1. Lineage (NCBI taxonomy): Eukaryota > Metazoa > Chordata > Mammalia > Artiodactyla > Monodontidae > Monodon > Monodon monoceros. The sequence continues at coordinate 30,646,388 of NW_021703773.1, read as the reverse complement.
CTTTGCTCACACGGCTCCCGTGTGCTTGAATTCCAGTTACTATGGTTAAGTTAGATAATATAGTCCCAACAACAGCTCAAATTTAAGTTACCACTTCATATTAACTATGAGTAATTGCATTAATTACAAACTTTGCTGCTAGCTCTTCAGTATGCAAACTCCAATGTAGATATCAGATGTGCATTGTGATCAGAGCCCATTCAAATATCTCAAACTTCATTGGTGATTCATTGTGCATCTGTTATTCAGTTCATGCACAGACAGTAAAGCACGTAGCTGTGCTGTCTCCTTGTCTCCCAGTGATAAACCCAAGTAACATTTTTACAAAACTCGATAGTTCAAAGAGGATGTGACTAATACAGATAAAAGTACAGCAAAGAAACCCGAAAACACCACCAGAAGTCAAATCAGAATAAAACGTACATGGAGCCATAGGAGAAGTCAACCATGGGACTATTGTCACTGCTGCTGGTCTAGAAACTCTAGATATGCAGCCAGAGGAACTTAGTGAAGCCAAACTGATCCATATCAATAAGGAAAGTGGTTTTAATGAAAAGGATGAAAATGTCCCAAGGATTAGAAGTGGGTAAGAAGCTCATATTAAAAGGAACTCGGCAATATTCCACAACGTCAATGGCACAAGGATAAAATGATAGCTGATCCCAACTCAGAATATGACAATTAGTGTAGGATGTAGGCACAGAAAAGATGCTCACCCCATATCAGGAGTTGTACAATGAGGGAAAAAAGTACTACTGAAAACTATTCTCGTACCTATTTACGAAGAATTGGCCATACCACGCAACTGTAAATTTAGCAACCACATGTCCTCTCCCAATAGGAATCCTGACTCCAAGGCAGGCGGGTGTAGGATACGCAGAGTATAGGACCCAGGGAAGGAGCCACGCAGTCGGACCAGCACTAGGTCAAAGAGATTTCTCTGATCCACACTTACCCAAGATGCCACCACTTTCCGCCCTCACGTGAAGAAAATGAAGTCACTGTCGGAATAACGTTCAATATCTACTGTTGTTTGTTGGCTGGAAAACAAAAAAAACAAAAAACACTTCTCAATGTTTCCAATGTGTCTAATTACAGTGAATAATCTTACTGTTTTTCATTTCCCTGTACATTATTAATGACCAAAAAGGAGTATTTATTATTTAGACCAAAATTTATACAAGTCATGGAAAAAACATGATTTTTTGCCATTTATTAGATCACTTTGCAGTTTCGGTCTACAGAGTAATTTTCATGGTTCCACAGTACCATTCAAAGCCAATAGATGTATCTACACACACACAACGGGGTTAAGGATAATCAAAGCCTTGAAGGAATGGGATTGCATCAAGAGCTCAGCACTGAGTTTTGTTCATGCTGCTTTTATTTTATTTAATTGAACTTGGTGTTCTTATGTATATAAACTCATACTTAACATGTATTTCTTCTAAAAAGTTCATGTTTCTGCTCTCCTTACCTTCAAGGTGACATCTCCACCACCACAGGTGGATTTAACAAGAAGCGTATTTTTAGTTCTCCATATGGCTGACTTGACTTTGCTCTAGCCATTACAAGGCACATTAGTTTCTTGCCAGGATGCTTTCTATCATGGAAGTAGGCTTGAGGCCTATCACACTCCATGATTTTAATGTTAAATACCTTTCTTTGCCTTTAAATCTCTTCAGTTTCGTTATTTTCCCACTGTCCTACCTTTGGCACTAGAGAGTGCTATACTTCCTATTTTTAATCAAAAGCATCTCTTGTGTGTTCTTTTAACACTTCTGTTTTGCATGATGATGCTTTAGTCATCTCTATAAAATCTGCAAGGCCTAACAAATTTCGGGGACCTTGTCAAGTTAAAATAAGTATTATGCTAACATGTAGAAGGATGTCTACAGTCTGCTGCATTGAGAAACTTTCCTCTTAATAATCCTGTTGAAAGTTTATCTGATGAAGCTTTTCTAACTGGTTCGTACTTCTCATGTTTCCTGAGTTGTTATCTTCTGTCTTTTGTTTACAGAACCATGGCACCTGATTTTACAATCAGTTGTAGGTTGCCATTAATTAAGCATTTATGCTAAATAATCTAAATTTTTAAAGGGTTTCCATCATCTACTGTGTATTAATGTATTGATAGTATAGATGCTATAAAATAATGCATCATGTAGAGAAATTTGGTTTTAATAAAAGATTTGTTATTCCTTACTTTTGTTGGCACTAAAACAAGATAAGTGAAAGCAAGATATTGCTCGAAGAGTTATGATTTTATGAGCAATCTACAAAGAAACTAAAACTGTGATATATAACTCGGTTCAAAGGTAGGCATCTAAATTGCTCTGGGCACTTTTCACGCTAAGTTTTCGACCGTAGACAGAAACGTCAAGTCCGTCTGTAACTCTTTCTGAAACCTATTATCAAATGAGAAAAAAATTTCCTGGCTGACACCCTTATCTTATGCTGGAGCTCTGACACTCGAGTCAACTAACAGTTGTAGCTGCTTCACAGAAAAGGTCAGTTTTGACAAATGGCCTCTTACACCTGGTGAAAACACTCATTCACAGTTAGGCTCAGGTTCTATTCAGTAAATGCAGTTACATAATCAGAGGCATCTTTGGATGGACCACAATATACCACAGGGCTTTCACATAAAGGAAAGCATAAAGCTACATCTTTATCTTAATCGATCCTCCTAATGACAAGAACAAACAGATTAGTATAAAAAGCTAGAGGTAGCAGAGTTATGTGAACATGTCACTGCAGGTATATAACAGTAAGACCCTGGTGCCAAGCAATCAAGGGCAGATGAAAGTTAAAAGATGATAATTATACACAGCCCCCATTGTACCCTCTATTATGAGAAAACTTGGTAGTGAAAGTCACAAGTAAACGAAAAATCCAAAGTAGGGACCTTCTTCATACAAGTCTGGTTAGATGGGCAAATTCACATGTATTCATTTTTTTAATTTAAGATTGAGAGATGAATGTTGTATGAGTTATTTTCTTCTCTAGTCCCCGAATAATTCTCATAACTCATTAACTTTTTAAAAATTATCCCCGAATGTCATCAGAATTAGCTGAAATACTTTTAGGACTTAATAACCAACATACTAACATGTTTCATTTTAGAACTTGTTTGCAAAACAGAAACAGACTTACAGATATGGAAAACAAACTTACGGTTATGTTGGGGAAATGTGGTAGGGAGGGATAAATCAGGAGGTTGGAATGAACATATACACACTACTATATATAAGATAACCAACAAAGACCTACTGTATAGCAGAGGTACCTCTATTCAATATTCTGAGATAACCTATATGAGAAAAGAATCTAAAAAAGAATGATTGTATGTGTATATATATGACTGAATCACTTTGCTGTATGCCTGAAACTAACACAACATTGTAAATCAACTATACTCCAATAAAATTAAAAATATTTTGGGGCTTCCCTGGTGGCGCAGTGGTTGAGAGTCCGCCTGCCAATGCAGGGGACGCAGGTTCGTGCCCACATCCTGGAAGATTCCCACATGCCGCAGAGTGGCTGGGCCCGTGAGCCATGGCCGCTGAGCCTGTGCGTCCGGAGCCTGCACGTCCGGAGCCTGTGCTCCGCAACGGGAGAGCCCACAACAGTGAGAGGCCCGCGCACCGCAAAAAAAAAAAAAAAAAAGTATCATTTTAGAAGAGAATTCTTATTGTGTTCACATAGAAAAGGGGCTAACTTACACAACTTTCTGAGAAATGTGGACATGTATTCTATGACCAAGAATTGATCCATCAAAATAAGTGTTTGTCTGAATGCCTACTGGGTGCTTAGCAGTGCTACGTTATGTGGGGAATGGAAACAAACGGTATCACAGTGCATTTTATTAGACGAAATTTGTGTGTTGCACTAAGGGTTAAACAATTATAACCCTTGCACCTGGTGAAAACACTCGTTCACTGTCAGGCTCAGGTTTTACACCCTTTCACCAGGTGCCGGGACAATGTAACAATTCACAGGAGATGAGGATGAAAAGGGGTCAAAGGGAAAGGACGTCCTGATGGAGGATACTGGTCTTCATTTTTGTCATCACCATCTACTAGAACTTTGATAGGTAAGAAGATCACTTAGCACTGACAAAGAGGGAGAAAAGGTGGAATCAGGGACAGTGGTGAGAACCTGATGTTATTTCTGGACAGTGGGACAGGAGAAAAAGGAGGGAGGAAGAAAGGAGAATAAGGGACAGGGGAACACTAAAATGTAAGAGACAGAGGGAAGGCTGGTGGAGAGGGAGTGATAAGTAAAATGACATATTAAGATAGGCCTGAAAACCCGACAAGTTCATATAGAAAAGAGTAAATAGTTGTTGCTCTTATTTTAAGAGGGCAGTGAGATTATGAAAGTGCTGTTCAAGGCCTTTTCATCTGGCAATGCAGTGTTGCAACAATTGCCTTCTTGTCAAACCTTACCCCTAGATGAACCCTGGAATGGAGGAGATCAATGTCCCAGTGGAACATGTGAAGATTCAAAATATTAGAACTGACATCCAATAAGAATTCAGGACACATGACGATAAAGCCGCAGCCTCACAGAAACAAGAGCTGTAGCCATTAAAATGGGTGACCAAGAAAGAGGATTAAAGAGAAAACTTCAAGAAATGCTTGTGGTTGAAGCCAGTAATTGAGAAATAAAAGCACTATTAAGAAGAAAGAGAAGCAGTATAATGAACTGTTAAAGAAATCAAGAAGGAGACATTAAGAGGCTGACCTAGCAAAGTTGTTTCAAATGTCAGAATAAAGTCAAGAGCAATCAGGCTAAGTTGGTAATGATAAGGGAAGAAATTTGGGAGGTACAGTGTCAGCAAAGTTCTGAGCAAAAATTACAAGCGAGTAAAAGAAAGGAAACAGTTGGGTAGTAAAGAGAGAGGAAAGACACTGTACGTCAGAAAGAAGTGCAATGTGAATTACAGATCTATCCTTGGAAAGGCAGGGAAGCAGCTATAGAGCACGGCAGTGGAGTGCTTGAAGTTAGACTGGCTCATTTCAGGTCCAAGGTTGACTTCTCCACTTGCTGTACTCTAGACAATGTTGTCTTCACCCCTTTCCTTCATCTGAAATAATGAGATAATTAGGGTGTCTATTCCATGAGGTTGGATTGAGAATTAAATACTTAACCTAGGAAAAACACTTAATACATGTCTTGGCAATGTGTCATTATAGTATTATGCTGACAATTTGTACTGGGAACGGAGTCAAAGAGGAGAATGTGCTAGAAGGGTAGTGACCACGTTCTAGGAGCAATGATGTGGAGGTTACCCTGATGTCACTGTGGCATTGGACCTCCTCAGTCTTTTGGAACAGATTAAAATCAGCAGTTTTCATAGATTTCTAATTCTGTACTGAAATTTTCCCACCAATACATAAATCTTGGAGATTTAGTATAAAAGATCGTACATTTTCCACAGAAGAACCTTATAAACAGAGTACATCTAGGACTCACCAATAGAGTCTAAGTTGGCATTCTGTCACTTGCTACTTTGATTTCTTGTACCTCATCAAGAGCTTTAGCGAACACTTCCTGAATGATGGTATCATATTGGCATTCTTTTTTTAAAATAATATTTATTGGAGTATAGTTGATTTACAATGTTGTGTTAGTTTCTGCTGTACAGCAAAGTGAGTCAGTTACACAGATGTAGAAAACAAACTTCTGGTTACCAAGGGGGAAAGGCGGGGTGAGGGGGATAAACAGGGAGATTGGGATTGACATATACACACTACTATATGTAAAATAAGAACCTACTGTATAGCACAGGGAACTCTACTCAATACTCTGTAATGACCTATATGGGAACAGAAACTAAACAAGAGTGGATATACACATATTGCCATTCTTGGTCTGCTCTACAACAAGGTAAAGTCATACTCAGTTTTTTGTAACAAAGATACAGTGGGAAAAGATAAAATAGTAAAGGCAGTTGAGAAGATGACATTTTCTCCTGTAAGTCAATAGCAGCTTAAGCATCACCAATGGATTTTAGGAATATCCCACCGTTTGGCACTAAGTCTTAATTATGTCACAGGACTTATCTTTATTTCTTATTTTATACTTAATGACATACTATTTCCACCTAAAATTTGAACGTTTCATAGTTACATATATGGCTTGCTTTTCTAAATGATTTGGTAACTCCGAGTTACCACGGAACCTAAAAAAGACGATTTCATCCCTGTATGGACAAGTTTCCATTAACATGGCACCAGCAAGGACTCCCTGCTTACCAAGTTTTACATTGTGTGGTTGTGTAAGTTGAACAAAATGATAAAAAGCTGTCTAAAAATCAAAATATTCAAGGTATATAGGCTTATTCTTTAAAAAATTCTTTGGAAAATGTTCAGTCGTAATGCAAAATAATTGAGCTTATAAATACATTGCCTGGTTTAGACGTGCAGACAACAGGGCACACCTTATGCACTCCTACTGGAATGCCCAGTCATTACCAATGTACACCAGATGGAGTGTTGCACATTAGGTAACATAGCCTCCCGATTATTGTCCTTTGAAGTATGTGAGATTTACTATAAGCCTAATTCTAATTCAGTGAATGCCATCAACTGATTGTATGATGGGTCATTTTCACTGCGGGGTGCAAGAGAATTACTAAGAAATTTGACAGGCAGAGCACATTACAAAACAATCTTGTAAATTTGATAACTGATACTTGCAAAGTTGCATTTATTCAAAGATAATGTGTTCTCTACATACGGTGACGTGCGAAAACTTAGGCCATCCCCCGAGAATACGAAGTGAAGCGTCTTTAAAAAAGAAAACAAAAACTGATTTTGATGCTCTGCAGTAAAAAGAAAATCTATGTATTGATTTAAAACAGACCTGTCACTGAAGATGGCATTTTTAACCAAAAGCAAGCCAATGCTTTAGCAAGTATGTGAATCCATTATTCACTGGATCTCAGGAGTGAAGACAGGGCTCTTGTCTACCTTCCATAGAGGCCTCACAGACCCCGGCCAGCCGCCGTGGAAGTAAGTGCCTGCCTCCTCCCCACAGGTCGGGACGGAGAAGCAGCCTGGAAATCCTTAGTACATTAACAGGTACCCAATATTCTCTGAGCTACCCAACTGCCGTTGCTAAGTCCTAGCTCTATAAGCAGCAATTAGAAGTACTTGGAGACACGTTTGCCAGAAACTCTGAAGATCACTGGTTGCAATTAAGCAATTTGCTTACACAATTAGGTTGCTGGGGGGTTTGATCAGAGAATCTGGAAGAGAGAGGGCCTTTTTCCCCAGTTACCAAGATTTCATTGTTTCAAACTCTAGATCAGTTGTCATATATACGTCGCATGCCAGAATTTTATATTTCTAATAACCACAGTAAGAAGTAAAAAGTGAAACTTATCAATATATTTTTCAAACCATATATATTTTATCCTGTGTATATATAAAACTTTTCTTCCTAAGTCTTCAGAAGTCAGTGTGCATTTTACACCTATAGTACATTTCAATTCAAACTAGCCACAGTTCAAGAGCTCAGTAGGAACGTATGGGTAATGGCTACCATTTTGGACAGCACAGATGTTGATCGTACCCAATATCAAAGCTCCATTATTTTCTTATTATTTATCAAAACCAGAGTAGTCAGTAGACTAGAAACTTGAAAAGAAATATCTACAGAATTATCTAAAAAGAGTTAAACTACGTGCAGATAATGAAAACAAAATTTCTATCAGAATCCATAGTTTTTACCTAAGCCATAATGCCAAAATTACATTTAGATAATTGATCGCAACATTTACTTTTCATCAACCATAGTAATAAAATGCTGCTCTATAATTTACTGTTAGTTTAGTTAACATAGAAATCACAGTGGTTATTTTAGACTCCACCAAATTTTGGATTCTGAATTATATGTATTGCATGTCAACACTGATCTAACTTTGTATGAGGATACAATTTCCTTCTACTTTATGATCAGAATCTCAACCTAAATTTCTTTTAATTATCAAAAACCTTTATAGATATATTTGGTAATTCTGTGACTTATTTCTTGTCTTAATTTTCATTTTCCGCAAATCCTATTCAGAGATCTCAACAATTTATCATTAAAAAATCTTAGGGTTTTTTTTTTTTTTTGCTATTCTTAGAACAAAAAATCTAATTTTCTTGAGTTATATTTAGGATTTATAGATTTTTAATATCAATTTTTAAATTATGTCTACTTTATGTACCAAGTTATCTGTAATTTGAAACTAAAAAGGTAAAGACCAAAAATGCATGAATGGTTATTCTTCTTATTAATCTGTAGTTCGAATAATTGTTTCTTTTCTGACTAGGTCTTCACTCTTTTGTAGCCTAACCTGGGCTTAGCATCTTCAAATGTTTTATGTACAAGGTATGTACTATTAAAAAAAAAGCTTAAATTCTTAAAACTGGCACAAAGATTTTAAAAGTACATTCTCAATCTATTTTGCTACTCTTGCATTTATAACAAAATAATTTCTCTCTGATTACTTTCCTCCAAATGCAGTAACCATTTTGCAGCTTCCAGTTGTTGGTGCCAGGCTTTCCCCATCGCTGAATGTTATTCCTTCCTCATTTAACACAGTCAGTTTCTACCCATACTTCAAGTCCCACATCAAACATTTCTTTTTTGGGAAAATGTTTCCAGAGCCCTCCAGCCTAGAGCAATCTCTCCTACCTCTGATCTCGTCTAGTGCCTATTATTTAATAGTTGTTTTAGTTGGGATTTTTAAGAGACCAAAAAAAAAGTCTAAAGAATAAAACAAGCAACTCTGCCTAACTTTAAGTGATTGCAACTGTTGTTGGAAGGATGTAAGATCACTCACAGGATTTAAGGCAACATAAAGATACCTGGACCAGATGTGAATATGCAGCCATCTACAGCTGGGATCAATACACACTTAGATGGACATGTCAATCAAATGCATCAACTGTAAACATTTTAACCTCCTCATTGTAACAATTAAGCCTCAATGTCCCAGGAGAGAAGTATATGATTGGCCAATATCACCTGCCAGTTATTTAAGTGTAAATGGTGAAGAAAAGAGATCTGGGAGAAGTATGCCAACTAGTCCATAATAAAAAGAGACTGGCAAGCTTCAGGTATACCGTCTCACCAGTGCAGAGAGAGATGCTCCTTCCCTGGGAAGCTGGGATGATATTATTACGGCCAAAAAGATGATGGGTGGAAAGAAATATCACAGTCTAGTAGTTTATTCATTCACGTATTGAGCTGTATTTGTCCTGAATGGCTATTTAACTTTTCCTATGCATAAGTTATTTTTCCCCTTAAAAATGTGTAAAAACAAATTGTTTCTTTACATCTTGTGTAATATCTTATATAGTAGGATCCTACTTTGTTTTTTCCATTTAGTTCCTTTCTAGGAATGTTGGCAAATATTTTTACTATAATATAAATGTTTAAGATCACATGTGTAAACAGGCACAGGCTGACACATACTTTCTCCATATTCATGCTTTTACATGTCTCAATTTAGTTCACTTCAAACATACAGACCTCATATTCTGTGCCAGCAACACACTAAACTCTGGGACAGAAAGAAAAGATGTCCCTGCCATCAGATCTAGTGCATCTATATTTTATAGTTTTGGAAAATAAGTGCTATAATAAATCATGGTCTAACAACCTGATTTTAAAATGCCACTGATTTTGTTTCCAGCAACTTAGAATGTCTGAAGATTTGAAAGGTATTTTTACTAAACCAAAGGGGGGAAAAGAAATTCTCATGAAAGCAAACATATAAAGTCTATTTCTTTAGTCTTCACGGCACAAAGAAATCAGGCATTTTAAAACTAGTCTAGTGGTATGCACGTTCTTAACTACAAATAATCTCATTTCTAATTATATTCCCAGAAATGAGAAGTACAATGTTCAGCACGTAACTACATCACTTTTCTTCTCGATTTCTGGCATTTCAAAAGTCAGTTTTAAATTAGTCTGTACAGTACTTTTTCTTTGAAATATTTAACTAATGATTAAGTACCCATTATGCATAGGCTATAATGCTAAGCATTTCTGGGACCAGAAACCTGAAAAATATAGTGTGCCTCGAAGAGTTAACTTTTCAGTGGAGGTAAGTTCTGTCTGCAAACAACTATAATATCGGGTAGTATGTGAAAATTTGCAGAGGACAGTTTAACTGCAGAAAATTCAGAGGACAGATATATTTTTGTCTATGGTGCTTTGGTAAATTCTCTTAGCTACAGATGTAGATTAGCTGGACTTGGAGGATTCCTTCTATCTTTCTAGCTTCTTCTACTGGCCATGTCTCTTCTTCCTCCTCCTCTCTGAACACAATCACTCTTTAAAATCATACTTGAGCTTTTTTGACCCTTTGTTCTTGTTGCCACAAAACTTCCAATTACCTTTATCATTCAAGGTTCAATGAGTCATTCGAACTAAGTTTGAGTTTCTAAACATTTGCCAAGTCCTGTGCTACCAGAACCATTGCCTTCAGAAAGAAACACTGTGGGAATAATCCCACAAGTCTAGTAGAGGTATGGAAATCAGCTGGGGCAGCTGAAACTGAAGTGGATTGGATAGTGGTAAGATCAAGGAAGACCTTCCTAGAAGATGCAGTTGGGTAGGATTTTAAATATTGAGTGTTCCAGGAAAACAGCAGTAATTATCAATTCTAAGTGTTGTAAAAATAGCTGGGGCAGAGTGTATGAACGGGTGTACTCCACCACCATTGGTAGGGTGAGACGCAAACCAAAGTACTTAAGCTCTGGTCCACCAGGGGTGCATCCTGACCGGGAAGGAGGGATCACAAGGAGATGGGCCAGAGGAGAACCAAGAGCACGAATCTGCCTACATCACTGGAAATGTTATAGCTCTACTCCTATTTAAAAAGTTATGTTGCACAAAATTTTAGTAGGGCTAGTTGCTTTAATTTGTTTTATTTCTGACCACACTGTATTACAACTATAGGCATTACGGGATATGCTACTGAAAGACTTTTAAAGTACAGCCATCTAGACATGATCGCGAATCCATATAATCACTGAATTCATAGCATTTCCCATGGTATTACTCTATTGACAAAAACCCGAGGTTAAGCATTTCCTTCCAACATCCCATTTGAAAATAATATTCAAGTTTAATACTTCTTATATCTCTAAAAGCACACCTGGTTGAAAAATAAGATCATAAATCACTTTCACTGATAAGTTACCTGTGAATCACAAGTTATTAATGCAAAATTTTGCTCAATAATTTGTTAGCTCAAGTATAGGACTTGACATTGCCTCTAGAGGTTGATGAAAAGAATGTGCAAGAAAGCAGAAATCCTGCATCATTCAGGTGACTGAGAAAAGGGTTAACTTGTTGACTTTTAAATAAAAATAACCTACAGATTCACAATCCACTGTCCACTTGCCAACGAGGTATGGTTACAAACGGTAGAAGCCAACTTCATTTAACCCTCATTGTGATTCTTTCGAAAAAAGCTGCATACGTTCATGTTAACTGCCCATCTAAGGCAAAAAATATATTTCAACAACTTCAAATACGTATCTACTGTAAGTACTAACTTATTAAAAGTGGGTGTTCCTAAATCTTAAGATGGCGTAACAATCCAGTGTTTAAACATCGCTAATGCATTCTAAGAGTGAAATAATATTTTACATCAAGCTAGAATTTAATATTTTTTAAATCATGGGCAATCTAAACAAAAAACAAGGTAAGTTTGTAATGAGATTGCATATAAATGGGACCCAAAGTGCTGCTGGATCTAACATTTATCCTTCAACACTGGATTCACCCTACTTGTAGTGATTGCTCTAGGAATAATCATTCCTCCTGAGACATTTTGCCCCTGTCCAAACTCATTCTTCCTCCTGACACTATGGCTGGCACTGACATCAGAGCTCCTAAATCTTGCCAATGTAGTAAAAAATAGTTAAGGCTGGATATTTGTGGGCTGGGGGATGAGTGTGGGGTGGCATGAAGAGCACAGGCACAATCTTAAGAACTTAATACCAGAGCTACAGAGATACATCAGTTACCTAATGCTGTGTAACAAGTCACCCCAAACAATTATTATCAGGTTCTGTTGGTCATGAGTTTAGAAAGGGCACATGGAGATGGTTTCATTTCTGCTCCAGTGTCAGGAACACAACTAGAAGACTCAAAATCCAGACCTAGAAATCTCTGGGAGCTCATTTGCTCACATGTTTGATCACAGATTCTGATGATCAGCTGGGGGACTAGCTGGGACTATCAGCTAGAATAACCTACAGGTTGTCCTTCCATTCCAGGGTCAAGTGTTCCAGGAGAAGGATTGCCAGTAGAAGCTACTTTGCCTCTTCTGGCCAGGCCTCAGAACTCATGCAACATCACTCTGCTGCATTCTATTGGTCAATGAAGTCACAAAGATCCACCCAGGCTTAAGGAGAGAGAACACAGACCATACCACTCAATGGAGGCATGTCAACATTGTAAGTAGTGTATATAGGATGATATATACTATTACACACGTGCCTTGTGTAGCTGTCTTTGGAAAATAGAACCTTCTGCAAGTACTAGAAGAAACAATTTTTTTTTTCAAATGGCATTCTCAATTTGAAACTACTTTTCCAAATACTTGGGAAATGACTTTAGTAGTAACATTAAGTCAGTTCAACACCATTAGCTTCTGTACCCAGTATGTTATCTAAAATGCATAAATACCAATACGGTACATATAGGCTTTTCTGAGATTGGAACCAGCTTCCATTTATAGTATTGTTTCTATGAAAACCTCTCTGGCTTTCCACACTTACTATAAGGTCAGGAGCACATCTGAACTTCCAGTTACACACAATCCTGGGTGAGCACTGCTGACCTGCTCTTCTTCCTCGAGTTCCCCACTTCCTCCCTCCCCCACCAGCAGACTCAATTCAGTTGTGGATGAAGGCTTAACGTGATATGAACTTGTGACACACACCAGTAACGCTCTCCTATTTCCAAATCACGCATTCCAACATAACCTCAGGACACTCTTCTCAGCATATAATTACCTATACAAAAATGAGAATGCTATTAGAAGTGCTGAGAGTTTCAGGACTAGTTATTACTGGAATATTATGTGGTCACCATGGCCTCTGTAAACTGCCCCCTTGCCTTGGCTACAGGAACCATTCTCTAGATGAGTGAAAGCAAAGTGAAATTCTATCTGGAGTCATGTTCATAATGATCGTCCTCAGACTGTCATATTAGGGCGGCACAGGCAGACACGCACTCAGATATTCTTGACTCAATATTCTACCATTTTGTATGCTGACACAATTATTAAAAGGTATCATATCTTTTTTGTCAGAAACATAATTATATGTCTCAGTAACGAGGATTTCACAGCTAGGATTATAATGTTCTCTGAAAATGTTCTATGGCCTAATTTTTCTAACAATTTAATAGGCCTCTAGATGTTATAACCAAGTTACCAAACCTTCTGTCTTTCAAAATCTGTGATTTATACAAGTGTACATAAGTGGTCCAAAATAGTTATAACTGCCAATTGAATAAAGGAATATCTTGTCAGGAGCTTATCTTCACAACACAGGCATTTATGAAATTTGGCTTCTAACTGAAATTGAAGTATCCATCCCCTCTAGTTAATAATGGAGTGAAGTGTGTCAAAACCACAGTCATTAGACTTAGTGTTGTATGTATCAGCAACTTTAAAAGTTCAGTTTCTTATATACCATATACTACACATCACTTAAATATAAAATACACATCAAAGAAAACACCAAGGTTAAAATGTTGAATTTTTCTCATTGGATGCACAATCAAGTTTTGGGTTTTTTTTTGTTTTTTTTTTTTTTTTTTACTATAATTTAACCTCCATCTTTATAAAAACTCGGTAACTTCTTTTGATGGATGTGTAAAAAGGTTCCTCATGTATGGAACTGGTGGAAGGAGTGAGAATCACATTCCTTTAATCAGAGAGTGCAGGCCACGTAAGATGCAGCTTGTGGGATCGGACAACATTGGAAATGTGACCAGTGAGACCAAAGGCTTCCTGAATCTGACTTATCTGACTGTTCTTTACTGTACTGCCAGCTTACAACTTTAGAACAGACCAGAAGCCTCAACATCTCAGGAATCTAGAAAACCAATAGTGGGGAATAGGCCAACAAGCACTGGACTAAACACCCAAGATGACACAAGCAGTGCAACTTAACGGATACTTCCGGAACAACCTGTACACACAGCAGGTAGTACTGCCCATAAAGCTGAGACTTTTCCAATTAGGATTTTTATTGCTCAAAGGAGGCCCCCACCTCTGCAGTAGAAGATAGGATTAATTTATAGTCTCGTGTTAAATACTGTGATTATTTATGGGTTAGCACTTTATAAAGGCAAATATGGAAATGTAGGTAGGTAGAGGTTTATTTTTATGTTCAGTTTTGTGACCAATGCAAGAATTCTTATTTCCAATTTTTAACAGAAGGAGGAAATATAAATATGCCTTCCTCCATGCTGAAGTTGAAGAGGGTTAGTCATAAGCTCCAGTATTAACTTCAATGTAACTTAAACCCAACCATATCCTATTGAATGTAAATGACAAACCTACACTTACAAGGCAGAGATTGTCAGGTTAGATAAAAAGGCATGTCCCAATTTTATGCTGCTTAAAAGAAATGTACTTTAAATATTAATATCTAAGTAAGTTAAAAGTAAAAGGATGGAAGTAATAGACCATCTTAATCAAATATGCTGTAACTACATTAAGAGAAGGCAAAGTAGATTACAGAAGAATATAACCAAGAATGAACAAAGTCTTCTCAAAATGACCAAGAGGTAAATTCATCTAGAGGACAGAAAAATCCTGAACTTTACATGTGTAACACATCTTCAAAATACATAAAGCAAATCCTGATGGAACTTCAAGGAGAGATAGACATTTCCACAACTAAACTTGAAGATTTCAATACAACTTTCTCAATAATGGATAAACAAGTAGACAGAAAATCCAAAAGTCTATGGAAGACTTCAGTAACACTATCCACCAATCAACCCAATTGACAATTTTAGAATAATCTCCTCAGGATCAGAATATACATGGTTTTCTCAAGGGCACAGGGAACACTTACTGAGATGGGTCATATCCAGGATGTAACAAAAGTCTCAAATTTGAAAGGATTCAATCCATACAAAATATGTTCTCCGACCACAATGGAATTACACATTAACAAAGATAATTAGAAAATTATCTGGAAAATTCTTACAGAACTGGAAATGAAACAACACTTCTAAATAACATGTGGGTCAAGGCAAAACTCAGAAACAAAATTAGAAAGTGCTTTGAACTGAATACAAATGAAAGCAGAGTATAAAAGTGAAATTCCACTAAAGCCATACAGAGGCACAAATGCAGAGAATGAAACTGTGCTACAAAAAAGCCCTCAGATTCATCATCTCATACTGCATTTTAACAACAGAAAAAGAAAAATTAAACCTAAAATAAACAGATGAAAGGAAGTATTAGTGACCAGAGCTCACACAAACAGGAAAAAACGAGAAAACTCAATGTACACCAAAACTGGCTCTCAGAAGGGAAAACGAAAAGTGAATCTAGTCAAAGTAGTCTGGAAAATAAAAGAGACAAGGACTATCAGGACTAAAATAAAATATAACTATGGATCATATTCTACAAATACAAAGAGGATTTCGAGGAATTACGAACAATTTTGTGCCAATATATTCAAAAACTCCAAGGAAATGACAAATTCCTTCAAAGTTGAAGAAAAGTTAAGTTAAAAATCTATTACAGGAAATGAGTCTGCAATTTTTCTTTTTTTTTTTTAATGTCTGATAGAGCTAGTTATTTATTTAGTCCAGAGCCCAAGCAAGGTTTACACATTACATTTTTTTTTTTAACATCTTTACTGGGGTAAGATTGTTTCGAATGTTGTGTTGGTTTCTGCTGTATAACAAAGTGAAACAGTTATACGTACACATATATCCCCATATCCCCTCCCTCTGTGTCTCCATTCCACCCTCCCTATCCCACCCACTAGGTGGTCACAAAGCATGGAGCTGATCTCCCTGTGCTATGCGGCTGTTTCCCACTAGCTATCTATTTTACATTTGGTAGTATGTATATGTCCATGCCATTCTCTCACTTCGGCCCAGCTTACCCTTCCCCCTCCCCATGTCCTCAAGTCCATTCTGTACGTCTGAGTCTTTATTCCTATCCTGTCCCTAGGTGCTTCTGAACTTTTTTTTTTAGATTCCATATATATGTGTTAGCATACGGTATTTGTCTTTCTCTTTCTGACTTACTTCACTCCGTATGACAGATTCTAAGTCCATCGACCTCACTACAAATAATTCGTTTCTTTTTATGGCTAAGTAATATTCCATTATATATATGTGCCACATCATTATCCATTCATCTGTCCATGGACTCTTAGATTGCTTCCACATCCTGGCTATTGTAAATAGTGCTGCAGTGAACATTTGTGGTACATGACTTTCTGAATTATGCTTTTCTCAGGGCATACGCCCAGTAGTGAGATTGCTGGGTCGTATGGTAGTTCTATTTTTAGTTGTTTAAGGAACCTCCATACTGTTCTCCATAGTAGCTGTATCAATATACATTCCCACCAACAGTGCAAGAGGGTTCCCTTTTCTCCAAACGCTCTCCAGCATTTATTGTTTGTAGATTTGTTGTTGTTGTTGTTGTTGTTGTTGTACGTGGGCCTCTCACTGTTGTGGCCTTTCCCGATGCGGAGCACAGGCTCCGGACACGCAGGCCCAGTGGCCATGGCTCACGGGCCTAGCCGCTCTGCGGCATGTGGGATCTTCCCGAACCGGGGGTTAGGGTTTGTCTTTTCCTTCCCTTGTGTTTCCTCCCTAGAGAAGTTCCTTTAGCATTTGCTGTAAAGCTGATTGGGTGGTGCTGAATTCTCTTAGCTTTTGCTTGTCTGAAAATGTTTTAATTTCTCTATCAAATTAGATCTAGGTAGAGAACTCTTGGTTGTACATTTTCCCCTTCATCACTTTAAATATGTCCTGCCACTCCCTTCTGGCTTGCAGAGTATCTGCTGAAAGATCAGCTGTTAACCTTACGGGATTTCCCTTGTATGTTACTTGTTGCTTTTCCCTTGCTGCTTCTAATATTTTTTCTTTGAATTTAATTTTTGATAGTTTGATTAATGTGTCTTGGAATGTTTCTCCTTGAACTTATCCTGTATGGGACTCTCTGTGCTTCCTGGATTTGATTATTTCCTTTTCCATTATAAGTAAGTTTTCAACTATAATCTCAAATATTTTTTCAAATTATTTTCCTCTTCTTCTTCTGGAACCCCTATAATTCGAGTGTTGGTGCATTTAATGTTGTCCCATGGGTCTCTGAGACTGTCCTCAATTCTTTTCATTCTTTTTTCTATATTCTGCTCTGCAGCAGTTATTTCCACTATTTTATCTCCAGGTCGCTTATCCGTTCTTCTGCCTCACTTATTCTGTTATTGATTCCTTCTAGAAAAATTTTAATTTCATTTATTGTGTTGTTCATCGTTGTTTGTTTGCTCTTTAGTTCTTCTAGGTCCTAGTTCGATGTTTCTTGTATTTATTCTGTTTCCAAGATTTTGGATCATCTTTACTATCATTACTCTGAATTCTTTTTCAGGTAGACTGCCTATTTCCTCTTCATTTGTTTGCACTGGTGGGTTTTTACCTTGTTCCTTCATCTGCTGCGTATTTCTCTGTCTTTTCATTTTGCTTAACTTACTGTGTTTGGGGTCTCCTTTTTGCAGACTGCAGGTTTGTAGTTCCCATTGTTTTTGGTATCTGCCCCCAGTGGGTAAGGTTGGTTCAGTGGATTGTGTAGGTTTCCTGGTGGAGGGGACTGGTGACTGTGTTCTCGTGGATGAGGCTGCATCTTGTCTTTTTGGTGGGCAGTAGCACATCTGGTGGTGTGTTTTGGGGTGTCTGTGAATTTATGATGATTTTAGGCAACCTCTCTGCTAATGGGTGGGGTTGTGTTCCTGTCTTGCTAGTTGTTTGGCATGGGGCATCCAGCACTGGAGCTTGCTGGTCACTGAGTTGAGCTGGGTCTTAGCATTGAGATGGAGATCCCTGGGAGAGCTCCCACTGAATGATATTATGTGGGTCAGGAGGTCTCTGTGGTCCAATGTCCTGAACTCGGGTCTCCCACCTCAGAGGCTCAGGTTGACACCCGGCCAGAGCACCAAGAACCTGTCTGCTACACGGCTTACATGTAAATGGGTTAACTTCTCCAACCCAAAGGCACTGGGTGGCCAGCCTTCTGTTCTCTGCTCAGTCCTCCAGCCATCTGTTGTCCTCCCGGCCTGGTCGATATGGAGAGCCTTCCTTGGATCCAGGTGCAGCTGCATTCCCTAGCATCTAGAAGAAGCAACAGACACCCCCATCCTCCCCTATCCCCGCCGCAACTCATCATGATCTGGGAGCGCCCGAGGCTCTAAGTTTGAAATTTAAGAAACTTTCCCACAAGGAAAGTTAGTGACACATATGTCATCACTGGTGAATTCTACCAAACCTAAGTAGAAAAATTTGGAATGCTTCCCAGTACAGGAGGTCAAAACTAGACATTGTAAAGAAAACTGCACAACAGTACTTCTCATGAACAGATTAAAATACTAAAAAAAATGGTGAAGATAAATATACTTTAAAACATATACCATGACTAGGACTACAAGTTTGGTTTTACATTTGAAGCTGAATAAATACTGTTCACCATATTAACAAATCAAACAAAAGGCATGATAATCTTAATAAACTCAGAAAAAGCATTTTGACAAAATCCAACATTCATGTCCTGATACTCTCAGTAAAGTAGGAATAAAAGGGAACTTGTTCAACATAAAATTCAGCCACACTGGCTCAATGTTGTTAAGATGTCAATTCTCCCAAAATTGATCTTTAGATGCAATGCAATCTCAAGAAAAATACCAAGAGGATTTTTGTAGAAATTGACTAGGTGATCCTATAATTCCTATGAAAATCCAAAGAAATCAGAATAGCCAAAAAACATTCTAAAAGAAAACTGGAGAACACTATCTGACAAGATTTTAAATGTGAGTCATAAAAAGACAGTGTTGCTGGCATCAACACAGACAAGTCAATCCATGAAACAGAATAGGGAGTCCAGAAGTGGGCGCACACACATGCACAACTGACTTTTGACAAAGTTTGAAAGACATCTCAGTGAAGAAAGGGTTTTTGTCCAAATATAGGAAAGTTGCACAGCCATGCCCAGAAAAAAGTGAACTTTGTTCCACATCTTCTACAAAATACAAAAATTAAATCAAAATGGATCATATAATTAAATGTTAAACCTAGAACTAAAAATTCCGGAAGTCAACATATGTGAAAGGTCTTTGAAATTGGGCTTGCAAACATTTCTCAAATATGACACTTAAATAATCCGTGAACTAAACTGGTAACATTGGCTGTATCAAAATTTAAAATTTCTCATCTTCAGGATATATAGTTAAACTATAAAGCCAAACCACAGTCTAACAGAAAAGTTTGCAAGTTATGTATCTGAGAAAGAATTATATCCAGAATATATACAGAATGTTCAAACCTCAGGAATTTTTTAAACATAATATAAAAGGCAGACAAAAATATGTGAACAGACATTACATCAAAAAACATACGGATGGGAGACCCTCAAGATGGCAGAGGAGTAAGACGTGGAGATCACCTTCCTCCCTACAAATACATCTACATGTGGAACAGCTCCTACAGAACACCTACTGAATGCTGGCAGAAGACCACAGACTTCCCAAAAGGCAAGAAAATCCTCATGTACCTGGGTAGGGCAAAAGAAAAAAGAAAAATCAGAGAGAAAAGAATAGGGATGGGACCTGCACCTCTGGGAGGGAGGTGTGAAGGAGGAAAAGTTTCCACACACTAGGAAGCCCCTTCACTGGTGGAGACGGGGGGATGAGTCAGAGGAGGAAGCTTCAGAGCCACAGAGGAGAATGCAGCAACAGGGGTGTGGAGGGCAAAACGGAAAGATTCCCGCACAGAGGATCAGTGCCGACCAGCACTCACCAACCCAAGGGACTTTTCTGCTCATCTGCTGGGGCAGGTGGAGGCTGGGAGCCGAGGCTTAGTCTTCAGGGGTCAGACCCCAGGGAGAGGACTGGGGTTGGCTGTGTTAAGACAGCCTGAAGGGGGCTAGTGCACCACAGCTAGCCAGGAAGGAGTCCGGGAGAAAATCTGGAACGCCAAAGAGGCAAGAGACCATTGTTTCGGGGTGCACGAGGAGAGGGGATTCAGAGCACTGCCTACACGAGCTCCAGAGACGGGCGTGAGCCACAGCTTTCAGCACAGACACCAGACACAGGCATGAAACGCTGAGGCTGCTGCCACTGTCGCTAAGAATCCTGTGTGCAAGCACAGGTCACTACCCACACCCCCCAGGAGCCTCTGCAGCACGCCAATGCCAGGGTCTCGAGATCCAGGGACAAATTGCCCAGAAGACATGGCACGCCTCAGGCTGTTGCAACATCATGCCCGCCTCTGCTGCCTCAGGCTCACCCCGCGTTCCAACTTCACTACCATACCCACATGCCCTCCTCATCCTCAGTGAGGAGAGCCCTCATCAACTGCTGTTTTAAGCCCCTCCTGAGCATGGAACAGACGCCTCAGTGCAACCTACACTCCCGGGGGGACCAAACCCGAAGCTGGACACCAGGAGCTGTGCAAACAAAGAAGAGGAAGGGAAATTTCTCCACGCAGCTTCAGGAGAAGCAGACTAAATCCCCACAATCAAGGTGATAAACCCCGTATCTGAAGGATACCTGAATAGACAATGAATGTTGCTAAAATTGAGGCGGTGGACTTTGGGAGCAACTGTAAGACTTGGGGTTTGCTTCTGCATCTAATTTATTTTTGGTTTTATGTTCATCTTAGTATAGTATTTAGTGATTATCATTGGTAGATTTGTTCATTGGTTTGGTTGCTCTTTTTTATGTACTTTTTTCCTTTTTCTCTTTTTGTGAGTATGTATGTGTATGCTTCTTTGTGTGATTTTGTCTGTATAAGATTGCTTTTAACATCTGTCCTAGGGTTCTGTCCGTTTTTGGTTTTTGTTTTTTTCTCTTTTCTTCTGAGCCATGTGGCTAGCAGGGCCTTCGTGCTCAGGCCAGGTGTTGGGCCTGAGCCTTTGAGGTGGGAGGGCCGAGTTGAGGGCACTGGACCACCAGAGACCTCCTGGCCCCTTGTAATATCAATCAGCAAGTGCTCTCCCAGAGATCCTCATCTCAACACTAAGACCCAGCTCCATCAAACGGCCAGCCAGCTCCAGTGTGGGATTCCCCATGCAAAACAACTGAGCAAGACAGGAACACAACCCCATCCATTAGCAGAGAGGCTGCCTAAAATCATCAAGTTCACAGACAACCCAAAACATACCACCAGATGCAGCCCTGCCCACCAAAAGGACAAGATACAGCCCCACCCACCAGAACACTGCACCAGTCCCCTCCACCAGGAAGCCTACATAACCCACTGAACCAACCCCACCCACTGGGGGCAGACACCAAAAATAATGGGAACTACAAACCTGCAGCCTGCAAAAAGGAGACCACAATGAGAAGACACAGAAATACCCAGCAGATGAAGGAGCAAGGTAAAAACCCACCAGTGCAAACAAATGAAGAGGAAATAGGCAGTCTACCTGAAAAAGAATTCAGAGTAATGATAGTAAAGATGATCCAAAATCTTGGAAACAGAATACAAGAAACATCGAACTAGGACCTAGAAGAACTAAAGAGCAAACAAACAATGATGAACAACATAAAAAATAAAATTTAAAATACTCTAGAAAGAATCAATAGCAGAATAAGTGAGGCAGAAGAAAGGAGAAGTGACCTGGAAGATCACTGATCTTTCAGCAGAAACTCTGCAAGCCAGAAGGGAATGGCAGGACATATTTAAAGTGATGAAAGGGGAAAACCTACAACCAAGAGTACTCTACCCAGCACACATCTAATTCATATTTGACAGAGAAATTAAAACCTTTACAGACAAGCAAAAGCTAAGAAAAGTCAGCACCACCAAACCAGCTTTACAACAAAATGATAAAGGAAATTGTCTAGGCAGGAAACACAAGAGAAGGAAAAGACCTACAATAACAAACCCAAAACAATTAAGAAAATGGTAATAGGAACATATATATCGATAACTACCTAAGTGTAAATAGAATAAATGCTCCAACCAAAAGACAGAGACTGACTGAATGGATACAAAAACAAGACCCATAGAAACGCTGTATACAAGAGACTCACTTCAGACCTACGGACACATACAGACTGAAAGTGAGGGGATGGAAAAAGATACTCCATGCAAATGGAAATCAAAAGAAAGCTGGAGTAGCAATTCTCATGTAAGACAAAATAGACTTTAAAATAAAGACTATTACAAGAGACAAAGAAGGACACTACATAATGATCAACGGATCAATCCAAGAAGATATAATAATTGTAAATATTTATGTACCCAACATAGGAGCACCTCAATACATAAGGCAACTGCTAACAGCCATAAAAGGGGAAATCAACAGTAACACAATAATAGTAGGGGAATTTAACACCCCACTTTCACCAATGGACAGATCATCCAAAATGAAAATAAGGAAACACAAGCTTAAAATGACACATTTGACCAGATAGACTTAATTGATATTTATAGGACACTCCATCCAAAAACAACAGAATAGACTTTCTTCTCAAGTGCTCATGGAACATTCTCCAGGATACATCATATCTTGTGTCACAAATCAAGCCTTAGTAAATTTAAAAGAATTGTAATCATATCAGGTATCTTTTCTGACCACAATGCTATGAGACTAGGTATCAATTACAGGAAAAAATCTGTAAAACATACAAAACACATGGAGACTAAACAACATGGTACTAAATAACCAAGAGATCATTGAAGAAATCAGAGGAAATCAAAAAATACTTAGTAATAAAGGACAATGAAAACACGACAACCCAAAGCCTATGGGATGCAGCAGAAGCAGTTCTAAGAGAGAAGTTTATAGCAACACAATCCTACCTCAAGAAACATCTCAAATAAAAAACCTAACCTTACACCTAAAGCAATTAGAGGAAGAAGAACAACAAAAAAACCCAGTTAGCAGAACAAAAAGAATCAAAGATCAGATCAGAAATAAATGAAAAAGAAATGAAGAAAACAGTTGCAAAGATCAATAAAACTAAAAGGTGATTCTTTGAGAGGATAAACAAAATTGATAAACCATTAACCAGACTCATCAAGAAAAACAGGTGGAAGACTCAGATCAACAGAATTATAAATGAAAAAAGTAACAACTGACACTGCAGAAATACAAAGGATCATGAGAGAATACTACAAGCAACTATATGCCAATAAAATGGACAACCAGGAAGAAATGGACAAATTCTTAGAAAAGTACAAACTTCCAAGACTGAACCAGGAATAGAAAATATAAACAGATGAATCACAAGCACTGAAATAGAAACTATGATTGAAAATCTTCCAACAAACAAAGGCCCAGGACCAGATGACATCACAGGCGAATTCTATCAAACACTTAGAAAAGGGCTAACACCCATCCATCTCAAACTCTTCCAAAACAGAGTAAGGAACACTCCCAAACTCATTCTATGAGGCCACCATCACCCTGATACCAAAACCAGACAAGGATGTCACAAAGAAAGAAAACTACAGGCCAATATCACTGATGAACATAGATGCAAAAATCCTCAACAGAATACTAGCATATGGAATCTAACAGCACATTAAAAGGATCATACACCATGACCAAGTGGGGTTTATTCCAGGAATGCAAGGATTCTTCAATATATGCAAATCAATGTGATAAACCATATTAACAAGTTGAAGGATAAAAACGGTATGATTATCTCAACAGATGCAGGAGAAGCTTTTGACAAAATTTAACACTGATTTATGATAAAAACCCTCCAGAAAGTAGGCATAGAGGGAACTTACCTCAACACAGTAAAGGCCATATATGACAAACCCACAGCCAACATCGTTCTCAAGGGTGAAAAACTGAAACCATTTCCACTAAGATCAGGAAGAAGACAAGGTTGTCCACTCTCACCACTATTATTCAACATAGTTTTGGAAGTTTTCGCCACAGCAATCAAAGAAAAATAAAAGGAATCCAAATCAGAAAAGAAGTAAAACTGTCACTGTTTTCAGATGACATGATACTATACACAGAGAATCCTAAAGATGCTACCAGAAAACTACTAGAGCTAATCAATGAATTTGGTAAAATAGAAGGATACAAAATTAATACACAGAAATCTCTTGCATTCCTATACACTAATGATGAAAAACCTGAAGGAGAAATTAGGGAAACACTCCCATTTACCATTGCAACAAAAAGAAAAAAATACCTAGGAATAAACCTACCTAAGGACACAAAAGACCTGTATGCAGAAAACTATAAGACACTGATGAAAGAAATTAAAGATGATACCAACAGATGGAGAGATATACCATGTTCTTGGATTGGAAGAATGAACACTGTGAAAATGACTATACTACCCAGAGCAATCTACGGATTCAATGCAATCCCTATCAAACTACCAATGGCATTTTTCACAGAACTAGAAAAATTTCCCAACTTGTATGGCAACAAAAAAGACCCCAAATAGCCAAAGCAATCTTGTGAAAGAAAAACGGAGCTGGAAGAATCAGGCTCCCTGACTTCAGACTATACTACAAAGCTACAGTAATCAAGACAGTATGGGTCTATATTTCTGTTTTGTGCCAGTACAACTGTACAGGATAGAAAGCCCAGAGATAAATCCATGCACATATGGGCACCTTATCTTTGATAAAGGAGGCAAGAATACACCATGGAGAAAAGACAGCCTCTCCAATAAATGGTGCTGGGAAAACGGGACAGCTACATGTAAAAGAAAGAAATTAGAACACTCTGTAACACCACACACAAAAGTAAACTCAAAAGGGATTAAAGACCTAAATGTATGGCTGGACATTATAAAACTCTTAGAGGAAAACATAGGCAGAACAGTCTATGACATAAATCACAGCAAGAACCTTTTACACCCACCTCCCAGAGAAATGGAATTAAAAACAAAAGTAAACAAATGGGACCTAATGAAACTTAAAAGCTTTTGCACAGCAAAGGATATCATAAAGAAGATGAAAAGACATCCCCCAGAATGGGAGAAAATATTTGCAATGTTTTTTATTTTGTTTTTATTTATTTTCTATTGAACTATACTTGACTTACAGTATTATTTTAGTTTCTGGTCTACAACTTAGTGATACAGTATTTTTATAGATTATACTCCATTTCATTTTATTATAAAATACTGGCAATATTCCCTGTTCTGTACAATATATCATTTTCTAAATTTAATTTAATTTTTTGTTTATTTATTCTTGGCTGCATTGGGTCTTCGTTGCTGTGCTCAGGCTTTTCTCTAGTTGTGGCGAGCAGGGGCTACTCTCGTTGTGGTGCACGGGTTTCTCATTGCAGTGGCTTCTCTTGTTGCAGAACATGGGCTCTAGAGCGCAGGCTCAATACTTGTGGCACAGGGTCTTCAGTAGTTTGGCTCACAGGCTCTAGAGCACAGGCTCAGTGGTTGTGGTGTGCGAGCTCTAGAGCACAGGCTCAGTAGTTGTGGCGTACGGGTTTAGTTGCTCTGCAGCATGTGGGATCTTCCTGGACCAGGGCTCAAACCTGTGTCCTCTGCATGGGCAGGTGGATTCTTAACCACTGTGCCACCAGGGAAGCCCTGTACAATATAACCTTGTAGCTTGTTTATTTTATACATAGAGTTTTTGCTTTTTGATCACCTAGCCTTATCTTGCCCTGACTCCTTCCCTGTCCCCCGGTAAGCACTAGTTTGTTCTCCATGTCTGTGAGTCTGTTTCTCTTGGTAAATCCATGTGTTTATGCTTTAGATTTCACCATGTAAGTGATAACAGACAGTGTTCTTCTGACTTACTTCATTAGGCCTAACACCCTCTAGGTCCATCCAAGTTGTTGCAAATGACAGGATTTCATTCTTTTTTATGGCTGCGTAGCATTCCATTGTATATATGTGCCACATCTTTATCCATTCATCTGTCAATAGACGCTTAGGTTGCTTCCATATCTTGGCTATTGTAAATAATGCTGTCATGAACATTGGGGTGCATGTATCCTCATAATAATCTGAAAAACTAAGATGTGAGTACTTTACAAACTTTTAAGTCATGAACTCTAAATAGATAAATTAAGTGATTTTGAAAAACAAGAGAAGGGAAGTAATTTGGGTCCAAGAGAACCTAGAAGATGGGTTGAATCTTAAACGGAAATTTTAAATAAGAAATCTGAGGTTCAAAGAAATCAAGTTTACTATCCAAAACTATACTATTAGCAACATCAACTCCAACCCCTTAATTCGAATCCAATTTTGTTTACAATATACCATTTTAAACTTGATATTTTGGCAGAATTTAAAGAATCTGTTAAAAGTTTGAAGGCAGAGAAAGGAATAATCCACTGATTGTAAAAGTCATCAGAAAGTAACTTGCAGTATCATTCAACATGTAGCACATAAAATGAGGTAAGAGCTTCCATCCTGGACATGTTTTGCCCCGGTAGACCCAAAGAGTATATTCATTTGCCCCCCTTTTCATTAACCTGCTTTCTGTGACAAGCCGTTCCTTCCCCCTTCTCTTCTATGTAGTTTAGTTCGATTGACCCAATTCTCCATCACTAAGTATTGGCATGTGGTCCAAGCTTACTAGGATTACCACATCCTCTTAGATAATTTCATTGCAGCCTCCTCAACGTAGCTATGGCTGAAGCCAAGCTAGTTTGATCTGGGTTTCTGACCTCAACAACCTCCCAAATATCTTGACTATAACATGGAATTTACAATGGTTCCAAATGTTGTATTAAGTTTCAGATTTGATTATTTCTCAAGTTACCTAGAATAAGACTGGAAAAGTTCTATTTATTGAACATTCCTGTTGAGATCCAGGAGTTCAAGAAAGGGAAATTCTATTTTAAAAGCTGAAAACAGCTATCAGTTAGGCCCACCTTATTATGACACTTTAATGAGAAACCTTCTGCTCATGGTAGGGGAAGGGAAATTTCTGAGTTTGAAGAGCACGCTGGCTTAGAAAAGTTTATGGTGTCAAGTGATGTGCCGCAGAAGTAACGAGTTCCTCTTGAACCAAGTTTTGTGGTGTGATTTTTAGCTGCTATCAATCCTCCTGTATTTCTACAGCCTCTCAGTGAGCCTGTGAACTACCTAATAGTTTTACAATACATTTCCTTTCTGCTTAAGTCAGCAGAGGGTTTTCTGTGGCTTGGAATTATATTGCTACAGTAAGGGACAATTTCTTTGGGTGGAGTTTTCCCTGCTTCCAAGCCTTTCATCCACAGTGAGGCAGCTTACTCGTTTATTTATTTATTTTTAACATATTTATTGAAGTATAATTGCTTTACAATGGTGTGTTAGTTTCTGCTGTATAACAAAGTGAATCAGCTATAGGTATATATATATCCCCATATCCCCTCCCTCTTGCGTCTTCCTCCCACCCTCCCTATCCCACCCCTCAAGGTGGTCACAAACCACTGAGCTGATCTCCCTGTGTGATGCGGCTGCTTCCCACTAGCTACCTATTTTACATTACTTTCGGGATGCCCAGAGTCCCCTCGGTTTTCACTTCAAGAAACTAATGATTTCTAATGATGGAGAACTCTTCACCTTGGCTAGGTACATCAAGTTAATTTCTCCATCAGGAGGTCAGAATTGCTTTCTAAAACAGAAGAAGCCGTATCACTTTTTGAGCTCTGTACTGGTGTTGTCGTTTTGGTTGTAGTTCCACATGTGCACTGCCCAAATTCTTATTCCACTACCAACCTCTTAAAACCTGACAGATGGCTTGAATTACAGGCAAAACACTGCCTTGTATCCATTATTTTATTTCAGTTAGTTACCGTCTGCCTGCTTGACTATTAGTTTTCACTGCTTAAGGAAATCCTGACCTGTTTTCCTGTCTTGGTTTTGACCTGTGATTCTGTTTCATGCTTCATTAGGTAAATTTCCATCTTCCTCTAAGAGTTTGAGAACTAACTCAACTTCTAGATCCTGCCTTGGATCCTGAAGGCTCTCTGCAGTACTTTTCTTCTAGGACAATTAAGTCATTTTTTGGCTCTCAGGGAGCAGGAAGGAAAAAGGAGGGGGGAAACTAAATTCCATTCTCAAGTCGTCTAATATTTTCATCTTACTATGTTACTTAAAACACATAAATGAAAAATAACGCACAAGACCTACCAACTCCATTAAGAAATTAGACATGACCAATATGGCTGAAACCCCCTGTGTATTTCTACCTTCCATATCTCATGGCCTCACTACCTTCCCTGAAACGAACATAACCCTCCATTCGCTGGGTGCGAGGTCCCTGCACAACTTTATGGTGGTGATTAATCTTTGGAATTTCTTCAGTTTGGGGTTGAGGGTATGTCCTTTGAGGGGTATTGCTTCCTTCTACCAAAAGCCCCACTGTGCTCACATTCAAGGCCTCGTCTCTTGTTCCATACATGTTCCTTAAAATGCAAGCCTTTTGGTTACCAAGATTAGCAAAAGACTCCAATGCATGTATAGCTTCAGCTGACAGCTCTGGTTTCCAGCCCCCTCTGGTTTTCCACACTAGGATCTTTGCTCTACAGCACTTCTGGATGCTTTGCGTATTGAAGTGGAAGCCAAGCTCCACTTCAATAGATAGCTTATCTGCCATGTTGCTAGAAGCAGCTCTGTGCTTACTTTTTACATTTCCTTTGATAAATGCATTTACATATTTTAAACTATTTTAAGTTGAATGTGGCTATTTCAAGTGACTATTATTACCTATTAAAAGTTACAGTGTATAGGGCTTCCCTGGTGGCACAGTGGTTGAGAGTCCGCCTGCCGATGCAGGGGACACGGGTTCGTGCCCCAGGCCGGGAAGATCCCACATGCCGCGGAGCCGCTGGGCCTGTGAGCCATGGCCACTGAGCCTGCGCGTCCGGAGCCTGTGCTCCGCAACGGGAGAGGCCACAGCAGTGAGAGGCCCGCGTACCGCAAAAAAAAAAAAAAAAAAAAGTTACAGTGTATAATCTAAAACTAAAGGGTGGTTATTGTAGGTATTGGAGATTATAATTGTGTTATGGTGCTTATATTGTTATTTTATTCAATTTCATAATAAGTTATAAGGTCTAGATATAAACAATTATGCAAAAGAATAAAAAATTAAGTTCCCCCAATACATTCTAAAAGAGACCCAGGATATATTGGGCTTCTGTTTCCAATTGTCAAGATAGATCATCATGTCTAAACAACTGGTGATCAATTGATCTCTCACCGTTGGTGCTGAAAGCATTCTCCCGAGAAAATAGAAGCTACTGTTTCCTTGAAATATGTTCATCACCACAAATGATACAAGATGGGCTCACTCTCGTTATTTTTTAATGAGGATTAATAATCTCTGCCACTTTCACCACATACTCTGTATCAAGACTAATATCGCTACTTAAGCGCCATCACTGCCAGGTGTTCCAAACTCAATTTCCTGCACAGGAAATTATGAGAAACCATATACCCATGTCCTTAAAGTAAAATTGGGTATTACAGATATGTCCTTAGAGTAAAATTGGGTATTACAGATGACAATTGAATTAGGCCAGCAGAAGTTATAAAATGATGGCAGAGTCAGATAATCTACGTAACAGACAAGATTATCAATTGAAATCGATGATGGTTGAAGTCAGGAGAGCGGGAGTGGCGGGTTCTAGGTGATACAGCCTGTGTGTGATTCTGGAGGAGTTACAGTGTGGGACTTGGTCAAGCAAGCAAGTGAAAATCTAGGAAGAGATGTGACCACACAGGAAAGAAACAATCTCCAGAAACCCAGCAACTCTACATTCAAGCAGATGTCTTGTCAAGGACACATCAAAATGAAGACATATCCATTTTACTGGCAGTCTTCAGGAAGTATTAGATCTCTTAAACTGATTTAGGTGTTTAAGAAGATTAAGTTTTCTCAAGGAAGTCTGCCAACTAAAAATAGATCTGTTCACTTAGTCCCAGTCAACAGTATTTTCTTCTGTTTTGTGAAGCGTTTGTGCCAATGAGATTCTTCCACTTCCTGAAATCTGCCACTACAATGTATATAAAATCTGCGTTACCTCTATTATATAGACTGCATTACTTCAAGATGAATCAGATTAACTTGTCTCTGGCAGATAGATGCGGAATAAAAAGTCACATCTTCCTTTAAAGTGAGTGCTCAGATTTGTAGATACTCTGAGTAAAGCAACCATCACTTCACAAGTGGAATAAAAGGAATACGTAAATAGTTTTGACTTACACTCATTGTGGACTGTAAAAGAAACTAGCTCAAGTCTCAGTTTCCTCCTGTTTTTCTGTGGGATTTTTACAGTTGTAGTTCTTATATATTACGATCCAATTCAAGTTAATATTTGTATATGATGTAAGGACTGAGGTTCACTGTTTTTCCACATGGATAGTCAGCTTCCAGGACCATTTGTTAAAATCCTTATTTACTCTTTTGAATTGGCTTCGTTCCTTTGTCAAAAATCAATTGACCATAAATGTACAGGTACATTTCTGACCATTCTATATGGTTTCATTGATCTGTATGTCTGTCCTTAGACAAACACCCAACAGTTTCTACTGTAGCTTTCAAATCTTGAAATCAAGTTCTGTGTATCTTCCAAAACTTCTCAAAATTGTTTTGGTTATTCTAATTACTTTACCATGAATTTTAGAATTGGTTTGTCAATTTTTATAAAAAGTGTTACTGTACTATTGATATGGACTGTTCTGCACCTAGAGATTAATTCAGGGAGGATTGGAATTTTTAAAAGATTGTCTTTCAATCTATAAATAGGTATATCTCACCATTTCTTTAATTTCAGCAATATTTCAGTGTGTATTTCTTGACCATATTTTCTTAAATGTACCCCTAAACACTTTGTCATTTGATGCTATCATAGATAGCATTTTTATTTCAATTTTTTGCTGAAAGTACCGAGAAATACAAATTGAGATTTCCACATTGACCTTGTATCCTACATTCTTTGTAGTTTCACTAGCAACTTACATATTCTATAGATTTTGCACTTAGGAAATCATGTCATTTGCAAATGCAGACATTCTTTTCCAATGCCAGTGCATTTTTCCTTGCTCTGCCTGTTACTACAGCCAGGACTTTTGGTTCAATGTAGACTGTAAATGTTAAAAGGAGAAATCTTTGCCTTGTTCTTATGGGGGGGGTGGGCATTTCTTTTTGCACTATAAAGTATGTTAGGTTTTTCCCACAGAAGTCCTTTATTGTGTTGCAGATTTTTCCTTCTAATCTCATTGAGAATTTTATCAAGGATGACTGAATTTTGACAAATCTCTCTGAATCCATTGAAATGATTTTTCTTCCTTAACTAGTTAATATGGTTAATAACATTGATGTCCCATTAAGCCAAACTTGGATTCCTGTGATAAACTCATTTGTCATTATTCTTTTATACATTGCTGGATTTGATTTGCTAAAATGTTCTTAAAGATTTTGTCTATGTGCTTAAGTGGTACTGTCTGTAGACCTCCTTTCTTGTAAGGTCTTAAGTTTTGTTTTATTATCAGAGTAATGCTCGCTTCCTAAGATGAGTTAGAACGTGTCCTGCCGTGGTGTGCGGAATTGGTAATATTTTTCAAAATGCATCTGGAGAGGAATTTTCATTTGGAGGTTTGTGACATCAAATGGAATCAGGCTAACATTTTCATGTTCTAGTGAGATATACCTTTAGTGCTTCTCTGGAAAACTGCCCATTTCACATAAGTTTTTTATTAAATTGGTACAAATTTTTTTATATAATTCTTTATTATTTATAAACAGGGATTAGTAAACGTTCTGTAAGATGCCATATAATTTAGGCTTTGTGTGCCATACATTGTCACAATTATTCAACTCTGCTATTATAGTACAAAAGCAGTACAGGCATGAAAACAGCTATGGCTGGGCTCCACTAGGACTTTGAGTGAACAGCTGGCTAGATTAGGCCTAGAAGCTATAGTTCACTGACTTTTAAATATCCATAGCATCTCCTGTGATTATCTGCTTTTTTATTCCTGATCACGGTAATTTTATCTATTGATCTTTCCAAAGAAACAGTTCTTGGTTTCATGGACTATTATTTTGTCATTTATGGCTTTCATTTTTATTATTTCTTTCTGCTGTTCACCTTGTGTTTACTTTGCTCTGCATGCTTTAGTTTCTTAGGGTTGAAGTTTATATCATTGATTTGGAATCTAACATCAGCACCTAATATTATAAATATCCCTGTAAGCACTGCCTTACCTGCATCTCAGAAGTTTTAATGTGTGAATTTTAATTTATTTTGAAACATTTTAAAATACTTTATTTCCTTTATAACCAATGAATCCTTTAGAAGTACACTACGTTACTTCCCACTGTTTGATTTTATGTCTTTATGTTGATTTCTCATTTAATCTCAAAATGCTCAGGAGATACTCATTTTTCTAATCCTTTAAAAATTGAGACATTGTGTGGCCCACAATATGGTCTTGAGCAATGTTCTGTGGGCATTTGAGAATGTTTTTTGCTGTTTGGCATATTATTCCATAAATGTTATAGGTGTGGTTGCTTGCTGGTATTCTTCACATCTTCTGTGTCCTTATCTGTATAATTGCAGACATGCTGTAATTGAGTTATCCAGTTTTCCTTATACTTTGATTAGATTTTCTCTGCATACTTAAGCTTATTTTGCATATATAGATAGGACTTTTGTATCTTTGTAATTGACCAATTTATCAAATATTCTTCCTTATCCTTGGTAATATTTCTCCTTCTGAAGTCTACTTGATCTGATATGAAGTAATCTGTGTTACTATATTACAGTATTTAAACTTTTATATTTAACCACTCTATATCTTTATAAGTATGTGGGAGATAGCATATAATTGGTTCTTGCTTTTTTAATTGAGTTTAACATCTGCTTTTAGTTGGTTATTAGGTCACTTAACATTTCATTCGTATGGTTGATCTTATTTGTTTTCTATTTGTTACCACTGTTCTTTGTACATCTTTCTTTTTGACATTCTTGTAGATTGAGTGAGTTTAGAACTTCTTATATCCCCAGAAGCCTAATAGCTGCATTTTTGTTTTCATTGTTTGCTATGTTTAATATACATCTTTTAGTGTAACTTCAGTACATACAGAAAAGCCTTACAACTGTATACTTCTGTTTCCCCTCCCATACATTATATTCTTGTCATACTTTGCATCTACTTAAGCTATAAAACTTTATATACAATCAGTTTTTGCTTTAACAGTTATTTTTAAATATTTAAAGAAAGACAAGAATGACTTCTCTTGCTTTCATAAAACTAGGAGTCCTAGAATAAAATTACCTATTTGCACACGACAAGACCTAAAAATTGAAATGCAAACCCTAAAGCTTACACAAAACACCAAACTGTCAGAACTAAAAGAACTCAGTGAAATTTCTGGATATAAAAATATATTGGCATTTCGATATATAAACCAACTGAAAAGGAAATTAACACAATTCCATTTACAATAGGATCAAGAAGAATGCTTAGGATTAACTTAACCAAGGAGGCAAAAAGACATGTACGCTGAAAACTATAAAGCACTGCTGAAAGAAATTAAATTTGACAAGTAAAGGGAAAGACATCATGTTCATGGACTGGAAGAATGTTGTTAAGATGACAACACTACCCAAAATGATCTACAGAGTCAATTCAATCTGTATCAAAATCCCAATGAAGTGATTGGCAAAAGTAGAAAAATTCATCCTGAAATTCACATGGAATCTCAGTAACCAAGTTACAGTCTCCCATTTCCCAATGCTTACCATAGCTTTGTAGCAAGTTTTGCAAAGAAGTGTGGTACTGTCACAAAGAGGCATACAGACAGTGAAAGAAGAGAGCATCAAGTTGGACCCTTACCTTATGCCATATACAAAAATTAACTCAAAATGCAAAGCCTAAATGATCTGGAACTATTAAATTCTTGGGAGCAAACATGGGGGAATAGTTTCACAACACTGGATTTGCCAATTATTTCTTGGATATGACACCAAAAACATATAAATTGAACATCAAAATTAAGATCTTTTGTGCCAAGTACACATCAACATAATGAAAACGCAACCCATGGAATGGAAGAATATATTGGCAAATCACTACCTGATAGGGAATTAACATCTAGAGTATATAAAGAACACCTACTAAACAAAAATCAAATTTGTTTTAAAAAATGGGCAAAGAACATAGACATTTCTCCAAAGAAGATACACACATGGCCTGTAAGTACATGAAAAGACAATCATCAATCATTAGAGAAATGCAAATAAAACCACAGAGATACTCACTTACATCTACTAAGATGCCTACTATCTAAAAAAATTACAACAAATATTGGCAAGTATATAGAGAAATTGGAACCCTTGTGTACTGTTGATGGTAGAACAGTGCAGTCATTGAGGAAAACACAGCATTTCTTCAAAAAACTAAAGATAGAACTACCCTATGGCCCAACAATTCAACTTAAGTGTATACCCAAAAGAGACAGCAGAGACTTGAACAAGTTTTGTGCTACCATGTTCATAAGAGCCTTATTCACAACAGACTAATCTTGGAAGCAAACCAAGTATCCAATAACAGATGAATGAATAATCGGTACATTTTACGACAGTACGCTTCTCCCTTATCCTTACTGCTGCTGCTACTGTCAGACTTAGATTTTTTCCAATTAACTATTTCATTATTATTTTTAAATTTCAGTTTCTAAGTATGTGGCTAAGTTGAGGATTGCTCCATGTGAGGAGGCCATTTTTGGGGGGCTGCACTGCGTGGCTTGCGGGATCTCAGTTCCCCAACCAGGGACTGAACCCGGGTCACAGCGGTGAAAGCCTGGAATCCTAACCACTAGGCTACCAGGGAACTCCTGAGAAGCCTTTTTATTTTTCACTCCCTGAACCCCATTAAGCTCCTTCACCCATCTCTTTGAGAGGTTTTTACTTCTTATTGACTTGAGGCAATTATATGTTTACATACAAATTGTCTGCTATGTCCATTTTAAATATTTTCTCCAAGAATCTAGTCACACTGCGGTTATTTTTTGTCCTCATGCAGTCCACCTTAGGATAGGGACAGGGGCAGCCTCCTGGAAAGCACCCCCCTCTTGGGCTAGAACGGGAAGCGCCCCAGCAGGAAACCTCAGTCCCCTGACTGCTGAGCTTCGCAAAACCTGCCACTCGGAGTACCGCTCTGCATCTGTGTTCAGGAATGCTCCCACTTTTGTTAGATGCCCCGTCTCACGCCCTGGCTCACAAAAGAGACGGGAACATACAAGGATCAAGCAGCCCGACAGGTCCCTCTGCAGGGCTTGAATGCACCTCCCTGCCAGGTGATCCTACACCTCTCCTACTGCCGGGGTCCACCACCTCCAGGCGTGTATGGCCTTGATGTGGCCCCATCACTGTGAGCATCCCTTCTGCGGGCTCTCAATATTCCCATGTGCCGCCATTTCACTCTTCATTATCACCTTCCCTACTTTCTTAGGAATTCTTCACAGTTCCTTCCCCTCTGAGAAATTCTTTTGTTAATCACACCGTATTTGTGTGTTCTATCATTATATAATTTGTTTATATAGTTTGAGGTAGGAGCAGAGACTGAAGCTTACCACCACTTTGTCCCAGCTTGGACAATTTCAGAGCATCCTGGCAGAAAGAGAGAGGCTCAAAAGCTCCACTGCAACTGAACTTCAACTTTTAAAACTCTTTGAGGCATAACGTAGGTTTCATTCACCCTCTAAGAAATGAGCCTGATGCCTGATAAGATCAAACAAAGCACTCCATATACAGCCCCTTATACCACACAACTTCTAGGTTAGGAAGCCCACAGCACATACTAGAAAATAGATAAAGTTACTGGTATCAATAATTCGTTACAGTTAAAAATAATGATACTTGTTAACAGATTACTGAATATCACAATAAATAAGGCTGTAAAATTTTAAAGCAAAGAAGTACTTTCCATTAAAGCAGGACAACTTTGAATATCCACACATCTACAAAATGTATTCCTTTTTCCTTTCCTTCTCATCTGAATTAAGATACTTTCCAATGGCAGGCCTGTAGATGTTGGCACAAGTTAGCAGTGTAAATAAAGGCCAGGAGGGAGGATTTGTCAGGCTAAAGGCTGGGATTCACAGCACTAAGATGCTTCTCCAATAACAGCTGTTCACCATTCACTCACTAATGGATCCGAGTTGTTTGCGGACGTTTTAATGGGAAGATAAAACTGGTGGCAGAGTCTCGATGTTCTGATAATATTTAGTTTATAACATCGTGTGGAGGCAGCTATCCTGTGTGCTACCTCAGGCTGAGTCACTACTTGTCTTTCATGGAGGGAGTAATGTTGAAAATCACACCTCCCAAGGCTCAGCCAGATACAAATTTTTTTTTTCTTTTTTTTTTTTTTGAACTGAGAGGGGGCCGGGCCATTGACTAAGGATGGATCCCAGCAGTGTCACAGACCCCAGGAAGAAAGGCAGGCGGGGTCGCTGACCTGGCTGAACACTCCAACCACGGAGGCAGAAAGAGCCTTTACTAACCCATTAGGCCACACCCCAAGCCAATTAAGCCCGTGTCTCTGGGGCTGGGATCGGGTGTCAGATACTGAAAGCCCCCCAGGTGATTCCTCTGAACCCTCAGCCAGAGTTGAGAAACTATCAGAGCTTCTGAGACAGTGACTTAAACCTTCCTAGTTTCATCCATCCAGAGTAGTCCTTTCCATTGGATTTTACCCTATTTTGCAAGGTTCTGACTCCTTATGCCCTCCCATTGGTATTTACCACCACTGAATCTTCTTCCAGAGAAAGTTACCAAATTCAGAGTACCCTGAAACAGGTATTTAAGAATTTCCATCTACATTCACTTGAAAACAAAGGGACATTTAGAGTGATTGCTTCCTCTACACTTCTTCTTACATTTAGAATCACAAGAAACACAAGACAGATTTTTCAAATATAGCTTTTATTCTCTGTAACACATTCCTTTGTAATTATAGCCATTACACAAGCACTTTTATTTTAATTGAATGTTTCATTATCTCTAAAGTGATTCAACCTGCAGTGCTCTCCGCTCAATCATGTCTGAAGACAACAGCTCCCTCCCAGGAACTTTGCAAAAGGCAGCAAAAAATATATATATACACACACACACACATATATATACACACACACACACTATTCATTGAACAGTTCTTCCTACAAGATAGTTGTTACTATAAACAAGTTTCATTTCAAAGAATGACGGGGAACATGTTCATTTTAATTATTACTTTTCTAAACATAAGAAAAGTGCGGGACGGTTTAAGTCCTTAGTGCCCCATAAGTGTGCTCAGGAGACTGGAGAAAAGAGATGCATTCCCTTGCTCTCTATTTCTAGCTGCGGTTAAACATACAGAACTTTCTGGTTATCCCATTAGCAGTGATGAGTTTGCCCTGGGTCATTCCTTGGCCAGCTCAGCAAGAGCCTTGTAACCAATAGCACATATTTCAAAAACGAATAGCTAGAGACAGCGTGGTTATTTGCCACGTTCGACAGCAGAGAAGAGAGACTCTCTCCCCCTCCCCGCTCCGAAGCTATGGGGTGGGAAGGTGGTGGGATGTAGGGGCCTTGACTCTCAGAGAAACCTAAGAACAAGGGGCCGTAAGCAGCCTCCGGGGAGTTGGACCAGGAACACGGTCTCAGAGTTGAGGTGACTCAAGTCCGGGGCATCTGCAGAGAGCATGTGTGGAGCTCCTCATGGGTTACCCAACACGCCTGCATGAGT
Organism: Monodon monoceros; assembly: GCF_005190385.1. Lineage (NCBI taxonomy): Eukaryota > Metazoa > Chordata > Mammalia > Artiodactyla > Monodontidae > Monodon > Monodon monoceros. The sequence continues at coordinate 30,608,436 of NW_021703773.1, read as the reverse complement.
TTCCCACCGCTGCTGAAACAACTGCTGCCAACAGAGCGCCTTAGCACAACAGAAACACGTTCTTACCTTCAGACGTGTAAAGCCGAGGTGTTGGGCAGGGCTGCTTTCCTCCCGGAGGCTCTAGGGAAGAATCCCGTGTCTCTTTCAGCGACTCGAGGGGCCCGTGTTCCTCGGCTCATGACCCCTTCTGCACATCACCCGCCATCTTGCTTCCAGCAGCACACCTCCAACTATGGCTGGGAGGTGCACGCCTCCCTCTTATAAGGTCAGGGTCACATTGACTCCACCTGGATAATCTAATCTCCCATCTGAAGACCCTTAACTAATCCCACCATGCAAGGTAGTGTATTCACAGGTGCCAGGAATTAAGGTGTGCACATCTCTGAGGGGGGAATTGTCAGCCCACCAGGATTCCCATCATGAGGATACACTTCACGTGTGATTTTTCTCCTGAAAACAATTTAGGGATCATACAAGAAAGATGTGGCACAAAGACCTTTGGGTAACTCATAACACCAGCTAAGATGAGAGGAGTGGAAGAGCCTATTTGAATTGTAAGTTTTCTCACAAAACGTAAATGAGAGAGAACAGTAATTGAGCAGAAGGGAACCGTGAAGCTTGGTTTCTATTACTGCAGCTTAGTAAGAGCTACTGATAAAACATCAAGCTTCCTATGTGCCAGCCGCTGCAGTTGGTACTTGGTATGTGATACCCCATTTAGTACTGCATGGATATTTCTCATTCACCAATGAATAAACGGAACCAAACAGAATTTAAGTAATTTGGCCAAAGTCACACAGCTAGTAGGTGGCAAGACGAGGATTCTCGTCCTTGGCTCTGGGCACCAGAGCCCGTGGGTGTTCCTGCTGCACGAGATGCCTTGACTGCTGACGGTGCAGGAGGCATGGTGGACAGCTGCAGCAGCCCTGCAGCAGGACTCAGAAAGCTGCCTCCTGCTCCAGTCCAGCCGCCGTGCAGGCTGTGGGGAAACGCAGTCACTTGTGAAAGGAAAGATCTCGTTCTACCTTGTCTCTTCCTTCTTTGTTTCTCTGAGTCTCAAATGAGAACCTTATTTGCTTCTTCCAGAAGACCTGAGGATAACAACCTTCCAGGTCAACGTCTCACGCTCAGGTGCATCTCCTAAGAGGGTTTCCCCGAGGCACTGCGTAATCTTGCCTCCGACCCCTGACGACTTTGACCTTTCAGTTACCTTCACATCTCTTTCTCCAGGAAACCGACTTCTGCTTCCTCATGCCAATCTGACAGTTCTTTCTGTTGTTTGTTGGCTTTTCTTGTTTATTTTAACATACTTCATTGAAGTGTAATTTATATAAAGTGTACCCATTGAGATGCACATTTCAATGAGCCTTGATAAACGTACACACCCATGTCACCACCTCCCAAATCAAGATACAGGATGTTTCCGACACTTCAAAACTTCTTTCCTGCACCTTCTCACTCAGTCCTCTCTTCAGCTCTAGTCCTAGGCAGCCATTGATCTGGTTTCTGTCACAGCAGATTATACTGGTCTTTTCTGGAGCTTAATGTGAATAGAATCATACAGTAATACTCCCTATGCCTGGCTTCCTTCACTCAGTGTGATGTTTGTTGAGATCCCTGTTGTTGCACCATCAGTAACTAATTCATTGTATCACTAGGTGTTATTCACCCAGAGCTGTATCTCTAAGAACTTAGAGCACAGTGATGTGAAGGGTGTATTGGACTTCATAGTGAAACGGAGCAACACCCTATGGTCCTTACCACCTATGTCCTCCGCCTGCCTTTTGTCTGTGGAAAAACTTTAGCCAAAGAATAAGTTTAATAAGAGCAGTGAGAAAATGCAGAAACAAAGGAAAACCGTCAGAGGAGACCAAATAATAATTGTTTAGTCATGAAGCATAGTCAAGGACCTTTAGGTCCTCCTCAAGGGCTATAGATAATAGTCTTGAGCCGTATCCTGTGAGCTGTCTTATTGATACTAAACCCTACCAGGTGGAAGACATTAACACATGATGACCAGGCTGTAACCAGACATAAGCTGCCACAATTCTGAGAATTGGCCTCAAAGAAATGGAAACAAACCGACCCTGGAACTGAAGATTAACTGTACCTAAAGCTATCGAGATGACGCTGGTCAGAGCACCAATGACCAATTTCAAGATGACCGTCAGAGCTGCCTGTGCTGTTTCTGCAGGCAGCCCCTCCCTCTGTCTATAAAAGCTCTTGCACCCTGACTGCCTGGGGAAGGGGAGCTGGCCTTTGGACAGGTGCCACTCCCCACCCCTCTCCGCCCTGGTTACCGGCATCCAAAATAAAGCAAACTTTCCTGGGCTTCGCTGGTGGCGCAGTGGTTGAGAGTCCGCCTGCCGATGCAGGGGACACGGGTTCGTGCCCCGGTCTGGGAAGATCCCCCATGCCGCGGAGCAACTGGGCCTGTGAGCCATGGCGACTGAGCCTGTGCGTCCAGAGCCTGTGCACCGCAACGGGAGAGGCCACAACAGTGAGAGGCCCGCGTACTGCAAAAAAACAGGAGGAGAAAAAAAAAAAAAAGAACTTTCCTTTCCACCAACCTGGCTTCTGTATTGGCCTTTGAGGGGGGAGCAGCCGGACCCCACTTTCGGTTACAATAGCACTGACTCTGAAGAGAAGAAAACTTGCTAGAAAATTACAATATTTTACCCACAGAATCTAGCAAAATAATTACCACGTTTACAGTAAAACTTTTTATAATCCATTTAATTATTTTATTAGAAATGCAGAGCCACCGCAGCTAGAAGTATAGAATTCTAGGTACTAATATGACTTCTGTCAAGGAAAGGCTAATTTTAACAATTGCTTAGCACGTGTTTCCTTTGCAGTTTTCATTTGGTCCTTTTAAAATAAAATAAAAATGGTTTATCCTGTGATATCTGCAGTGCTATTACAGCACTAAACACAATGTAGGGATTATAAAACATCTAACATTTATTCAAAAGATCAGTTATAGAAATACATATTCAGGGATTTAATCGTTTGCTTATACTGGAAATTATGATTTCATGGGTTGAGATGTGCCAGATACTCCTTGTGAATACTCAGCGTATTTCACACCATTCTAAACCCTCTGCTGTATGCAGTCATCAATCCTGAACACTTCGCTTACAAGTCTTTCTTGCCAGGAGGGTTATGGACAGTACCACCAAGAATCTGTGGGTTTAGGAAGATGGAAGAGATTATTCTCAAGTGTTGACTGCAGAGAGATGCTTGGGTGTCAGCAACTTACTGACTTGGGAGGCCACCTGCGGATTCTGGATGCCCTATTAAGAGTCGTCTGCTTTAGTTCAATCACAGTTGAGACTGTTGGGAGTGGCTTCTTCGTACTCCATATTTTTTCACTCCTCAGACCTTCCAATGGTTTTTTAGCCTCTCATTTTCTGCGTTAAATGTATTACTGGAAGTAGAAAACTGCAAAGTAAACATCGTGATACAATTAAAAGAAATTACAAGGCTAAGGCGTGGAATACACTGGATGTCAGTGAGAAGGGCCCAGCATTTGGGATCATTCTGCCCCGTATTAAAACAAGACAAACAGCTGAGGGAATGAGCAGGAAACCTTCATCCTCGTGGAACCAGCAGGACAGGAGCTGGAAGAGGCCCTGCTATCTATATAGCACTGTAACCACCCTTTAAAGTGCTGTCTCCTAAAAGTAAATATAAATAGCAGTAAACAAGTAGACCATAGCACTTCTGTGAGTTATATCGGTGACCCAAACTAATCTCATGCTCTGCAACTGGGTTTGCTGATCATATATTTCTAATGTTCTCAGGTACCTGAAAGAGGTTTACAACTGTCTCTGCAAGAATATTACATCATCTAACGTTTTGATAATTATTTCTAAAAAATAATATTTCAACTAAAATGTTCGGCACTCCATCAAAGATATCTAGAGACGTAAGAAGCTATGACATCTGAATGGAGACCAACACACAAAAAATGTTAAGCAAAAATAAGTCCTCAGTTACTCCAGGTAGTAGAATCAATAGATATGGGTTGTAAAATAACTATGCTTACTGTGGAGATAAAAGGAAAGCATAAGCATTTCAGCAAAGAACTCAAAGATTTAAAAAGAAAAACAAATTTTATATTCCAGGTTTGAAAAAGAAGCGAGTACAAATTCTACACTAAAAATGCAATTACTGAAATTGAGGACTCAGTAGCCAAATATAACAGGAAATGAGATTTAGCTGAAGATAACGTTAGTAACTGGGAAATAGATGAGAAGAACTATCAAGAATGAGGCACAGAAAGACAAAGGAATAAAAACTACAGAAGAGAGGATGAGACAGCAAGGATACTTAGAAGATTTAATATGTTTAATTGTGAAAACCACAGAAAATGCAACATACATGAATAAATACAAAGTAACACTGACTGAATAAAAAAATTAGATACTGTGGTGTTTGAAAGTATTTATAGAATTAAATAAGTCAAGAGAGCATAAAATGTCTAGGTTAACAACTAAAGACGACTAAGAGACTATATAACTAGCCCACCAACAGGAAAAAATGGAATAATAAAAATATTTCAATCAATCAACAAGAAGGAAAATGAGAAGTCAAATACTGAGGGCAGATAAGAAAAATACAGTAGCATCATATAAAGTCCAATATATAAATAAATGGCAATGAACCATGTGAAAGAAAATGCCTGATAATCTAAATGAAGTACAAACAATATACACTTGCTTCGAAGAGATATATCTGAAGTATAAGGATGCAGAAAATTTAAAGTAAAAGGATGGAAGAGATATGCCATGTAAACACCAATCAGAGAAAACCGATGTATAGGCAGACCTCAGAGATACTGTGGGTTCAGTTCCAGACCACAGCAATAAAGCAGGTATCACAATAAATTGAGGCACACATATTTTTTGGTTTCCCAGTGCATATAAAAGTTATGTTTACATTATAATGCAGGTTATTAAGTGTGCAATAGCAGTATGTCTAAAAAGTGCATACCTTAATTTTAAAATATTTTATTGCTAAAAAATGCTAACCATCATCTGAGCCTTCAGTAAATTGTAATCTTTTTGCTGGTGGAGTTCGAAATATTGCAAGAATTACCAAAATGTGAAACAGAGACACGAAGTGAGTAAATGGAAGTTGGAAAAATAGAACCAATAGATTTGCTTGATGCAGTATTGCCAAAAATTTTCAATGTGTAAAACAAGGCAGTATCTATGAAGCACAATAAAGTGAGGTATGCCTATACCTATATTAATATTAGACAAAGGAGACTTTAAGGCAAAACAAAGTCCTAGAGCTAAAGTAGGTCACTTTGCAATGCTATAAGCTTTACTTCACCAGAAATATATCTTGACCAGTAAAGAAATGGCCAGCCTAGCCCAGTCCAAACTTCTTCCCATAGAATCATCACCTAATTAAATAATGTCTTCTGAAGTTACTGCTTTGTGATGTGGCTGGATGCGTACACAGACAAATCTAATTGATACTCGGAGGAAGAAAAGCTGCAGAAAAAAATTCAGCAACTATCTTACTGGTAAACATTGCTTTTTTTCCCTTGAGTTCAGAACAAAATAAGAATGATTGACATTATTACTCTGATTCATCATTGTGCTAGTCCTCCTAAACAGGTCCAAACATGGCCTGAGAGATCAGAGAAAAGAGACAGGGGAGGGGCTCCTGTGGTTTGGACCTCCCACCAGTGCATCAGAGGAAGGCATCCTTCTCAGCTTGTCCAGGTGCAGGGCAGAAGGGGAAGCAGGGGTGAGGCTGAAAAGCTATCAGCAAACATCAAAATATGGCATCAGATTCTCTATTACGCTTTCTCTCCCCCGTATCTTGGACACCGCTAATGTATAGGTCTTAGATCCCAAAGAAGATATGTTTCCACCAGGAATCACAACAATGGTTGCTCTGAATCACAAGTTGAGGCTGCCACATTGTCACTTACGGCTAATCAGTCAGCAACAAATGGGGATCACAGTTGATTGATCTTGTTTATCAAGGGGAAAATAGAATTGCTACTACAAAACTGACTGAAGAAGAAGAATGTCTGGAATTTGCCCCTGTCCAGTGCTACAAGTTAATGAAAGGGTACGACACCCCCAAATAATTGAGATCTTTAATGACTCACAATTTCATTGATAATTTGCTACAATCTATGAGGTTAAGAACTATAACTGGATGAGGCTCTAGTTGAGGGCAAAGAGAGCAAGAAATTGGTATTGGAAGAAAGAGCCTAGAAATCCCAACTTGTGACAAGTTGCAGAAGCTCATTCCCTTCCACTAATATTGTCTATATGATGAGTGGTCATTAAGATATGATATTAAAGGAGGGTGATGATCGGGCTAGTAGATGAATATGTATCACAGAAAACTACAGAGACTTATAAGAAATTTTGGTCCCCTATTTTTGGGTTCATAATGGGCACATCTCCTGGCACCATGTTGGGCAAAATATGATGTTGCCACTGATGAGTTTGGAAGTTCAAATAAGAGAATAAGATGTATAACGAACTAATTGTCCATACCAGATACAGTTTGTATCTTTTCAGAAATATTCTCACTCTTCTAATACTCACTGAATTTCTTGGATTCTTTTCACAACAGGGTTCAGTTGTATTCTTCCACGGAGAGGCACTGTGTATGATTTGGAAGGCAGAACCAAAGAGAGGTCATCCTGATTTGGTGGTGACCACTGGGGACAAGCACGTGGGCACCGGCATGGCGGATGTGTGGTTTTGCTCATGACTCGGGGTCTTATCTTTTGACAAGTACTAGCCACAGCGCTACAGGCAAGTCGGATCATTCATGACCGAGACCAGCAGCCACGGAGTCAAGAGCACCTTCCTGAACCCACTTTAGAAGGTTAGGATCTTTGCAATCAAGTTTAGTTATTTGCTATCATGAGACTAGAATTTTCATATATGAGTCAAGTGTGACTGACACTGGAATTAGAAAATGACCTTTTAAAGGTCAAAACAATGGCAGAAATGACAAAGGAGATTTTTTTTTTTAAATCCTAAGCAAAATTAAATATCAAATTTGAAATTTCGTATTCCTGTCATATAAAGATGATTTTCAAAGCTATAAGAAAAATACCCTTCTTTAAAAAGTGGACAAGCAGTAGATAGAATGTTCACGCCCCTAAAGCTATAAATATATATTAAAATATTAATTATATATTACAATACTCAGCCTCACTTGTAAACAAAGAAATTAAATTAAAATGAGAACTCTTTTTCGCCTAAAATTTTCTTCAAATTGTCAAAATTTTTTTTAAAGTCATCCTTGTATTACCAAGGGTATTTTGAAGTAGGTGTCCTCAGACAGTGCTGGGGGATATATATATTATTGTGTATATTATATATCAGCCTGCATCATAGCAGGAAACAGACGGCATACTCTGAGTCCTTAACTGAGGACAGTTTAATGAAGTTTCTCCTTTTGCAGTGCAGTTGCAGTTAAGGGCATCGTAAGGAAGAGTGAAGGATCAAGGGCTAGCAGCAGCAAAAAGCCATTACCACACTCAAGACTGAGAGGGGAACAAATCGGGTTGGAGGAGACTGAATGAAGTCAGGCTCTGTAAGTGTGGGTTCTGTATGGGAGCTGTAGGTTTACAGCACAGCCATTGCCCAGAAGAGAATTAGTGAGCTTGTGGTGGGTAGAAATAGCTGACCTGACCTACTCCCAACTCTCCATCTCCAGCTTGTGTCTCCCTGTGACTGAGCCCGACTAGAAACCGAACAGCAAGGAAGCCTAAGTGATGTAATCGAATTCCTGCCAGTGAACTTCCCGGACAGAAAGCTGAGCAGGAAGGGGCAAAGAATGGATGTTAGGGTCAGGGCTGGAGGAGGGGGAGGGAAATAGAATACAACCAACCATCATATAGTATAAATTATATCTCTCTAGTAGACATACGGCATTGTGAGTTAAGTTTCATGAAAATGTTCATACGCTCAATTGAATAATTCACCTCTAGGAATTTATCTTAAGGACACCATTGAACGAAAATACAATTGCCATTGCATTACTATTTATAACTGGGAAAAAAGAAATAGCTTAAAATTTTAGAGTAATAGGTTAGTATGATGGAGTAATATGTCACCAGTATAATCATGATATATGTGGGTTCTATGCTTCGTCACCCCTTTGTATCCTCAACATCCTTACCTCTATTTGAGAAAGTGTCTTTCTTTAATGCAACAGGATTTAAATATCACAAACTATACATATATATATGATTTTTATATATTTATATTTATTTATATATTTAATTTTATTTAAAAAATTATATATATACTTTATATTTATATAAATATATATTATATTTAATTTATATTTTATATTTTATATAAAAATTATATATATTATTTTTTATATATATATAATTTTTTTTTCTGTTAGGTCCTCCTCTCTGAAGAATTGCAAATATGGATAGCAGCATATGGATTAAAGGATGGGCAGTGTGTAGCAGAGTTGTCACCTACGGAAAAGAAGCAGAAGGAGGTCAGAGGAGGAGTCTTCTACATGTTGATATGTGTTCACTCTGTCACTGCTTAAAAAAGGACCCAAGGACAATGGTAAAGAAGAATTGGTGCTGTCATCTGGACTTCACATGTACTCCTGGTCAACTCTGTATGACAATGGGTCATTTCTAGTTAAGACTTCCACCTGCATGCTTTTCTCATAATTATGGGTTAAATTAGCATTGCAACATATGCAAGAATACTTTGGAATCTGGAAAAGTAATGTGCTGTTAAGTATAGTAGGCAGGTTACAAGATGTAATATACCATTACAGTGTACACTGTCTGCATGATCCTAATTTAGATTTTAAAATACCTATTTTAAAATGCCTATATGAACACTATTTTTGAAATGCTAACAGAAGTTAATTCTGGATGGTGGAATCATGCTAACTTGGCTTTTTTCTTCCCTAAGAAGTTTTCCAAAATTTTCTAAATATTTCTTACATGTATTATCAGAAAATATCTCTTAAGGAAGGGAATTTTTATCTCAGTGTGGGCTGTGCAGTTCTAGTTAGTGAGTGCTGGCTTAATAAAGCTATCTTCTGAGAGTGTTACGCATTATAACACGCCCAAACTAATCACTTCAAAAAATCACATAATTTAAAGCCATGCCTCAACAGTTTGAACTACACAGTACAACAGAGAATGAGAATCTGAACCACAATAAATACCACAAATGCAGAGGGATACGCAATTCGCCGTCGGACTTATACAGATTAAGGTGCAATTAAGCGCAGGTGTTGTGGCCTGATCTTCAAATAACAGGAGAGTTCAGAGATCTCTTTCTTTTAAATAATCCTCATCTTTAGGTTCCTTCCAAGAAAGAAGGAGTTTGGGAAACTGAATATGACACTGAAACTCTCAGCACAGAGGGCATTATCCCCCTCGCCATAACAGTATGTGCTCTGGTCTGGCCCATATCTTCATCTATCAGAGAGCAAAGGCAAGTGAGCTATTCCAGCAAATTACCCCTTAAACATAGGTCTGAGGTGTGGTGAAAGCAACCGTGAAGAGTGAAGAGTACCAGGGGCAGCTCTTACAAAGCACAAGCGAACTTGCATGGCGGCAGCTGCCCGGGATGTCAGCTGCCCCCTGTCTTATGAACCATTAGAAGCAACAGAAATATGTGCCCCAGAGAAGGGTGGGGCTGATGTAATTCTATGATCATTTAAAAATCGAAGACATTCAGACAACGCATTCAACCATTCTTGGTTTCAGTTTTCTCCTCTGTGACATGGAAATACCAACACTTACTTATCTCACAGAGCTACTGAAAGGACTCTGAGTTTGATGTAGGTACTGAGAGCATTGATGTATTCCTTCATTCTTTCAACAGATACTTATTGAGGGCACAATGTCCGGGATATAGTAATGAACTAAACGAAGGAATTCCTACATTATATGCTCTAGTGACAGGACAGACAGCAAACAGTAAAACAAAAGATAGTGATACGTTAAACTAAGGCAATGGGATAGAAAGTGAACTAGTAGCTATTTAGAATGTCAAGCAAGGTCTTTGTGGTGAGATGAGCTTGAGATTACCCCTGAATGCCAGGAAGGAGCCAGCCAGGTGCAGAGTAGTGATGAGTCCATCAGGCAGACAGAACATCAAGGGCAGAGGCCCCAAAATGGGCTTAAACATGGTATGTTTGAGGAACCAGAAGAAGACCAGGGTGACCACATTGCCATGGACAAATGAGAACGCGTGGTGCCCAGTACGTATTATGGGCTCAGTATATAATAGTTGTTACTCACATAATGGGTACGTAAATGGCAAAGCAATGAAAATGCATCCCTGGGAATAACAGGTTTATCACTATAATAATGGTCATGATGTGTAAAAAAATACCTATTATTAGACTGCCACAGCCTGACGGATTGTCTGATGATAGGTGTCAACTGTGATTATGAACCAGGGACAAGTCACATTACAGACCCATGAAGTACTTCAGTTTTGTCCAGTCTACTATAATTTGCCACTGAGTTTCTTGCAGCCTCAAGTGAAATGTGAGTCAGCCTCTCCAGACCTCAGCAGGGTCTCCCCAAGGCCAGGCTAACTGGCTCCTCCCAGCCAAAGCCTAGGGCCCTCCTGCACATCTGGCCAGAACTACTGAGCAGGACATTATATGCTTGTTGAACATCCTTGTGGGGACATCCTCCTTGATATTATCAAATAAATGCCAAGGACTGAGAAGGAACAGGGTTTTTTTTTTAAGCATACGTGAAATGACTGGCACTGAAGAGTGACCAAAAGTTGGCCTTATTAAGCTTGGTCCACACCCAGCAGTTAGCTATATTGGAGTCACACAGACACACACCGACATATTGATTTTTGTTTTCTCTAATAAAATTACAGACCTGAGCTTTGAGTTTACTTCTTAATGAGAAGGTGTTTATTCTTTCGTGATGACTCCTTTAGGCACCCTTTTTTGGGAACGTTTATATAAACTAGACTTTAAATGATGACAAGTAATCATTGTATGACCTCTCTATAATGTTGCTATGTCAACCTCAAAAAACAAATGTTAAAATTTTGTCCAGTATGTATTTTAAATCAATAACATTACTATGGCAACTATTAGCAAATCCATTTTAATCTGTACTTCTCTTGTAGACAAAATAGAATACTTCAACATTTAATAAACATGGCCACTTAACTGACTTTTACTCCATAGGCTATTTATTCTGGTAACTATTAATTTTTCACACAAAGTTAGATAAAGAAACAGAACTTAATTGAAAATAGTAAATACAACATATTTTATTTTTCCCTGAGAGCATGTTCTGAAAATTGATTATTCTTAAAAATAGTGGATGTAATTCCACAGGTTTTCTATCATGTATGATATACTAAATTGTAATTATTCAGGGTAGTGAAGGAGACTTTGCTTTGGATATCTCAAGAGTAACAGATAATAAAACATGCACTATATAAGCCAATTTATAACATACCTTATATCTGTAAATAGTCTTGGATCTGTTCGATATGGTAGGAGGCACTGCAATTTCCATACAGCTAAAATATCACTAACAAAAAGACAAAAGAATAATTTTATTGTTTCCATAAATACATAAAATCAACACCATGTGATTCTGAGACTGAATAATTTGAGAATCAATCACAAAACTTACGGTGTTTCAACATTTAGAGGCATGTATGTTTTCATTAACTACCAAGCACACAGTTGTATGAGCCACAAATTATCTTAGTAAAGACAGCAGTAGTTAAATCTTAAAGCAAACCCCTTCCTTATATGCATTCTTAATCTAACGATGTAAGCCATCGTTTTTAAAGATTACTTTATTCCCTATGTTCTCAATAAATGTAGGAAGCCAACATATTTTTCCTTTTGCTTTACATTTTGCTGTAATATGGTAAAAAGCCTCCCAAAATAAGACCAATAAATATTATTCACGTGAATTTTCATGTGCAAAAAGGCAGTGATTTAGTTCAATAATTTTACTTTACTTTAACTCATTAGAACTTCAGCTACTGTCTCATCTGTGTGTATCTCTGTGATTGTATAATTTTGAATATATACTTTTTGTACCACCTCCTTAAATAGACAGAAGACAAATTTAATAGGACCAAAATTCTATCAAAAATGTGCAGGTATATGTGGAACTGATTAATCAGGAAACAGTGTTGTTATCAGAAGAATTTGTCACTATCTAATGCCATGAACCACTAATAAAGTTAAATGACTTCAACTTTATATATTCAAGCCATCACTGTCATAACAGATATACAATATTTTACCTTGGGAAAATATTTTGAGATGAAGTAATAAGCAGAAACAATATTTTCGAAGTCTATATTGTGTCACCAAAGCTACAAGCATGAATCTTTGGGAAAGAATTATTTGATTCATGAGTGTAGCACTTTATAATATTTTTCTTAAACTTCCTAGGGTGATTCTTTTTATATAATTCACCAAATGACATTATCTCCCTTTCTTGTAAGCATTCCAACAGAAATATCACCAATATAGGACAAGCACTCTTACCACAAAGATTTATTAAGGAAAATAATCAAATAAACCCCATATATAAACAGATATATAAAATAAGACATATTAAACAAGTTATATGTGTGCATGTAGGTAGTGAGAAATCTTGAGCTATCTCAATCTATTAAACCTCTTTACCCAGCTCCTCCCCAAAAAATAATAATTTAGACTTTTTTGAACTGGCTTTTAAGACCTTTGAGTGCAATTGCTATATTCAAGTTCCAAGTTCCTTGCACCTCACCCTATGCCTTCACTGCTGCTCTCCGGCCAACGGCCATCCTCTGTGCTAACATGGCCTGCCCTAATGTCCACACACCCAGGCTTTGAATTTTTTACCTCCTGTCTTTCAAGAAGCTATTATCTGCCTATTCTCTACATGAGACACCACCATGATGATCAAGATACAGACCAGCCTTCCAAACCACACCCTCGCATTCTCCTGGTCCTCTCTCTCTTGTCAAAATGCAACCATAGATTTATTTTTGGCAATTTCTAAATTTCATCTAAATGGAATCATACATTACATACTGATTTCATCTGGCTATTTTGCTCCACATTATGTCTGAGATTCTCACTGGGTGTTGAGTATGGTAGCAGAGGCACATTGTTTGTTATTGCTATATAGCAGGCTTCACAACCTAGGCACTCTTCACATTTTGGACTGTTAGAGACTGTTCTATGAATGCAGAGTAAGATGTTTAGCAGGAACGCTGGCCTCTAGTCATAAAATGTCAGCAGTAGCGCCCCAAGGTGTGACAACCAAAACTATCTCCAGACATTCAAGTTACCCCCAGTTGAGAACCATAGCTATATAGTCTTCCGTAGTTGGAATGTATCTTATAATTATTTATCCAACTTTCACTGATGGAAATTTGGTTGTTTGGGGTGTTAGTAACAATCTGGACTTACTCAAGAAAATAAGGCCACCCTACTATAATTATGAGAATAAAGTGGTTTCGTATGTAAATTAGAATTTACACAAACTTCGCGAGAGCTTGGCAGGGGTGGTGGCAGAGGAGGAAACGTAGGATAAATATAAGGGAATTGCCAAAAAATGTAAGCACAGGTGAAGAAGAAAGTTTGGGAAGCAGATCCTGGAGACTCCACCTGAAGCACCAAGGCAGGTAGTTGTCAAAGGCCCCCAGGAAAGCTGCATGCTTCTCAAGGTCTGCGAGAACACACCCATCGACTGTCTCAGTCAGCAGCAGCAAGTTAGATTTCCAGCTGCTCCCTGAGAAGATGCTCTGAGTCATACATCCAACTGCACATCAAGGTCCACCAGTTTCAGTGAGATTCCTGTGAGAAGAGGGCCTCTACTCCTCTTCACCTTCCACTGTGAGTTACTCTCACTGACAAAACTTAATCCTGAATAATATCAGGAATGGGATTCCGGAAAATGTCATCCTAAGCTTCTTTTCTGCATTTCAGAGGGAGGTCAGAGTGATGTTCAGTTGACAGGAGACAATCCCACACAGCAGCTGCTCTAAAGATTCTTGCATGTGCCTTTTGGTGCAAATATGGACTCAGTTGTGTTGGATGTATATGAAAGAGTGACACTGTTGTGTTATATAGTAAGGGTCATAGAGTGCTACCATCAACAATGTCTGAGAGTTCCAGCCACCTCACATCCTTGCTATCACTTCATACCACTTTATATTTTGAAATTTTTGTTTGTCTTAATTTTAGTCATTCTTGTTGGTGTGTAATGGTACCTTACTGTGGTTTGAATTTGTACTTGCATGTTGACTAATGATTGTCATTTAGCACCTTTTCTTATACCTTTAATCCATTGGGATACATCCTGGTTTATAGTGCCGGTCTGTGGCCCTTGCCATCATTTTATTAGTTTGTCTACCTTCTTCTTATTCATTTGTAGAAATTTAAATGTATGTATATACACATGTATGTACATATATATGTACATCTATTTCTATATCCATATTTATATCTATGTCTAGATCTAGATAGATCTGGGTATGACATCATTACTTATGTGTCACAATTATCTTTTCCTACTCTGAGACTTGGCTTTTAATTATCTGAATGCTGTATTTTTTTATTTTGTTTTGATAGTAGGGTCAGCTGCAGTCCTAAGATACAATACAGAGATTTCCTGTATACTCTTCCCCACTTTCCTCCAATGGTAACATTATGCAAAATTAAAGTATAATATCAAAACCGGAAAACTGATGTTAACATAATCTATCAATCATTCAGATTTCACCAGTTTTATACACACTCATTTGTGTGTATGTATTTTAGTCAAAAAATATCTTGAGACAAATGAAAATGGAAACACAACATACTAAAATTTATGGGATGCAGCCAAAGCAGTTCCAAGAGGGACATGTAGAGTTATAAATGCATGTATCAAAAAAAAAAAAAAAGACTTCAAATAAACAACCTAACATTACACCTCAAAGAACTAGAAAAAGAAGAAACTAAGTCTGAATTTAGTGTAAAGAAGGAAATGATAAATAGAGAGCAGAAATAAATGAAACCAAGAAAAAGAGACAAGAATAGAAGAGATTAACAAAACTAAGACTTTGTTCTTTAAAAGATAAACTTGACTAATCAAAAAGAGAGATGACTGAAATAAATATAATTATAAATGAAAGAGGAGACATTACAACAGATGCCACAGAAATACAAAGGATCATAAGAGACCACTACAAACAGTTATATACCAACAAATTGGACAACCCAGAAAATGGATAAATTTCTGGAAACATAAACCTACCAATACTGAACCATGAAGAAACAGAAAATATGAATAGACCAACAACAAATAAGAAGGTTTGAGTCAGTAATAAAAATACTCCCAGCAAGTAAAAGTTCAGGACCAAATAGTTTCACTGATGAATTCCACCAAACATTTAAAGAAGAATTAATACCAACCCTTCTCAAACTCTCCCAAAAATTAAAGAGGAGAGAACATACTCAAATTCATTTTACAGAGCCAGCATTACCCTGCTACCAAAGCCAGATGAGGGTCTACAAGAATAGAAAACTAAAGGCCAATATCTCTGATGAATATAGATATAAGAATTCTCAACAAAATACTAGCAAACAGAATTCATCGAAACAATGAAAGGATCATACACCATAATGAAGTGGAATTTGTACCTGGGATGCAAGGATGGTTCAACATATACAAATCAATATATGTGATATATCACATTAACAGAATGAAAGATAAAAATCATATGATGAAATCAACACAGAAAAAGCATTTGATGAAATGTACCATTTTTTATGATAAAAATTTCTCAACAAATTAGAAATAGAAGAACCATGCCTCAAAATAATAAAGGCCATATATGACAGACCCACAGCTAAGAGCTGAAAGTTTTTCCTCTAAGATCAGGAACAACACAAGTGTGTCAACTCTCACCACTCCTAATCAACATAGTAGTACTGAAAGTCCAGGCCACAGTAATCAGGGAAGAAAAAGAAATAAATGCATCCAATTTGAAAAGGAAGAATTAAAATTGTCTCTGTTTGCAATGACATGGTCTTAGATATAGAAAACTCTAAAGACTCCACCAAAAAAAAAAAAAAAAAACCTAAAACTTATAAACAAATACAGTAAACCTGCAGGATAAAAAAAAAGCATATAAAAATTAATTGCATTTCTATATACTAACAACAACTTACCTGAAAAAGAAATAAAGAAAACATCCCATTCACAATAGCATCAAAAATGTTAAAATACTTAGGAATAAAATTAACCGTGGAAAAGAAAGATCTGTACAGTGAAAACTATAAGATACTGAGAAATAAAATAGAAGACACAAATAAATGGAAATATATCCCATGGTCATGTATCGGAAGACTTAATATCGTTAAAATGTCCATAATCCCCAAAGCTATAGATTTCAATGAAATCCTTATCAAAATTTCAATAATATTCTTCACAGAAATAGAAAAAACAATCCTAAAATTCATATGGAAATGTGAAAGACCCCAAATAGTCAAAGCAATCTTGAGGAAGAAGAACAAAACTGGGTGCATCACACTTCTTGATTTCAAACTACACTACAAAACTCAGGCAATCAAAACAGTATGTTGCCAGCATAAAAATAGACACATGAGACCAATGGGACAGAACTGAGAGTCCAGAAATAAACTCACGCATATACAGTCAACTAATATTTGACAAGGAGCCAAGAGTACTCAATGGGGGAAAATAGTCTTTTCAATAAATGGTGTTGGGAAAACTGGATATCCACATGCAAATGAATAAAACTGGATCCCTATTTTACACCACTTACAAAAATTAACTCAAAATGGATAAAGATTTAAATTAAATCAAAATGGACAAAGACCTGAAATCATAAAACTCCGGGAAGACAACACAGGGAAAAAGCTCCTTGACGTTGATTTTAGCAATAAGTTTTTGGATATGACACCAAAAGTACAGGCAACAAAACCAAAAATAAACATGTGACATGCAATTACATCAAACTAAAAAGCTTCTGCACAGCAGAAGAGACAATAAACAAAATGAAAAGGCAACATATGGAATGGGAAAATACATTTGCAAATCATATATCTGATATGTGTTTTATATTCAAAATATGCAAGGAAGTCATACAACTCAATAGCAAAAAAATCCAATTGAAAAATGGACAGAAGACTTGAATAGACATTTTTTCCAAAGAAGAAATATAAATGGCCAACAGGTACATGGAAAACTGCTTAACACCACTAATAATCGAGGAAATGGAGATCAAAACCACAATGAGCTATCACCTCACACTTGTTATAATGACTATTATTAAAAAATAATAATAAGAGATTACAGATGCTGACAAGGATGTGGAGAAAAGGAACCTTTGTGCACAGTTGGTGGAAATGTAAATTGGTGCAGCCACTATGGAAAACAGTATGAGGTTTCTCAAAAAAATAAAATAAAACTATCATATGATCCAGCAATCCCAATTATGAGGATATATCCAAAGGAAATGAAATGTCTATCTCAAAATGTTTTCAGCACCCCCATGTTCATTGCAACATTATTCATAATAGACACGACATGGAAAGAACTTGAGTCCACTGACAGATGAATTGATAAAAAAAATGTGATACATATAATATATTAACATATCTATATATAAATGCTACTCAGCCATAAAAAAGAAAGAAATCCTGCCAATTTTGACAACATGGATGAAACTTGAGTGTAGCTAAGTGAAATGTCAGAAAGAAAAAGACAAACATTGCATGACCTTACATAAGCAGAATCTAAAAAATACTGAACTCATAGAAACAGAGTAGATTGGTGTTTGCTAGGGGCGAGGAAGGTGAAATAATGGGTAAAGATGGTCAAAGGGTACAAACTTCCAGTTATAAGATGAATAAGTCCTGGGCATCTAATGTAAAGCATGGTGACTATAGTTAAAAATACTGCTAAATGCTAAGAGAGTAAATCTGAAAAGTTCTCAGAGCATACACACATACACAGACACACACACACACATACACACACACACAGGCACACACACACATACACACACGCACACACATACACACACACCGTAACTATGTGAGGGGATGCTTTTGTTAAGTAATGTTACTGTGGTAATCATTTTGCAATATATACGCATGTCATATAATTACGTTGTATACCTTAGAGTTATAAGCTATATGTCAATTATATCTCAATAAACCTAGAAAAAATAAAAATGTGATTTCTTTTTCTTCCTGCTGTTATTGTTTCTACTGAAAAATCTGGCATTATTCTTCTTTTTGCTCTGTTGAAAAAAAATGTGGTACTTACTCTGGCTGCTTTGAAGATTTTATATTTATCTTTATTCAGCAGTTTTATATAATATATGCAGGTGTGATTTTCTTTTTATTTCTTCTGATTAGGACCAGAACTGTAAGTTGTTGTCTTTGCCAGTTTTGGAAAATTCTCATACAATGGTATTTCACATATTGCTTCTGTTTTATTCTCCTCTTTCTCTTGGACTTAAGTTAAATGTATTTTAGATTTTTTTCAGTATATCCTCTATATCATTTATACTCTTTCCTGAATTTCCCATCCTATTTCTATATGTGTTTAAAGGATTCTGTTGTTGTTTTTTTTAGTTTCCTCACTTTGTCTTCTGCCATATTTAATACACTAATTATTCTACTTCTCTCATTCTTACTTTCAATTACTGTATTTCTTTAGTTCTAAAATTTTACGTTGACCTTCTTATAGATTCCAGGTCTGGAAAGTCCCCATCTTTTCATCAACTGTCAATCTATTTTTACTGCCTGTATTTTTTATCTTGGTTTTTGTGCATTTTATAAACATTTTTAGTCATAAAAATTGTAGAGTTTCTGCCTGATGATCTTCCTAAAAAGAGGATTAATCTTCACAAAGGCATAGACTGTGTTGGTGAATCACCCTGGACCAGTCAAGGAAAGGTTTGGGGCTTTGCGAAGTTTGAACTTTCTTTGATCAGCTCTTATCTCTAAAGCATAGACGTATGCCTATGGGCATATGCTCTTAGGGGCCATTCTTTCTCGGATCTTAACTGAAAACCTCTGAGTCCTTTGGAGTCATCCAATGTGTTAATCTCTAAACTGTTGCTTCGTTTTCCCTAGAAGTATTAAACTGCTGAAATATTTGCTCAGTCCTTTAGATCTCCAACTATAGCCGGCTGCTTGGTTTCTGGATGTCTCTTCCTGAACACCCCATAGTTTAGGAAGTGGTCAAAAGCCTTGGTGGTAAACTTCATGCAGTCTCCCACTCACTTGTCTGCAGTTATTTTTTTCCCCTCAAGTTCAGTTCTTGGAGAGTCCCAACACCAACCTCTGTGTCCCCAGCATGAGACCTCTGTTAGTTCTAGGCCTCCACTTTCTGCCCTGCGTCCTCACCCATGGACTTGGCAAAACGGCGAGGACAACTGCAGAGAGGAATGTGGGACTCAGAAGTCTCTCTCCCTTATCTCCAGAATTTGGGCCCCTCTAGTTCTGCCTGCCTCGATTGTTCTCCAAAGCTTTTCAAGAGTTGTTTTATATCCTAATCCAGCTTTTAACCTTATTAAGAGAAGGGTTAGTCCGGTGGGTGCTACCTTGTTGTGGTTGACAATGGAAATCACTGAATTATGTGAGTTTGCAGTTACGAGAAATCCTAAGTGAACACATCTCTTGAATAAATGTGACATCTCTGAACACTGAAAAAATATCAGATACAGTTACTTCTACTCGTAGGATTGCATTTTCTCTCTCTTTCTATGTTGTTTCATCTCTTCTCATCTCTTCTCACTCTGTGATGGTGGTGGGAGTTTATCACAACCTGCTTTTAGTCAAGTAGAAAAGTTGCCAGATCAAATTTAACCTAAGAGTTTTTGTTTTAAATGATTATGAGGATTTCAGTAGAACGCAGGAAACAATCTTCCCTGTTGTATGGTAGCAGCTCAGGATTTCAGGGTTAACTAATTCCATATCAGCCTAGCAAATTTTAAAATTTATAACTAGTTTATTTTCCTTTAAAAAATGCCCAAGTATGTTTTTAAGGAACACTTAATATTTGAGCATTTGTATGGTCCTTTACCGATGTTTTATTCCACCTGCATTGAATATCTATGTGTGAGAAACCCTCAGGATGTCAGCAGAACATCTGAAGTGCTATGAACTGAGTTATTTAAAATCTAGTCTCCAAAAAGTACTTGAAGTGCCTATAACTCAGCTAGCTGAAGACACGATCACAGAGTGGAACTTTCTATTCCATATGCTGAAGTAGCTCATTGAACAAAAAGGTGCATTAATGTCTACTATGCCGAGAAATCTAACGTTAATTTTTTGACTTGTGGCCAGAGGAGTCTGCTGAGTCTGTTATGGTAAACATGAGATTTTTCAAAGAATTGCCCAGAGAAATCAGCCCATGAGAGATTTCTTTTTTTCTGGACGCTTTCTTACAAAAAAGAACCAAAATGCTTGCTGTGAAGTGGGAGGAGGTGGTGGTGTCAGGGTATAAAAACTTAGAAATAGATTACCTACAATCGCACTGGATTTCATTCCCATTCATTCCTATGAAATAGAAATGAAGGTTTATGGAATCTGTAAGATAGATGAGCACTTTAAATCGCTCTGTCCAGTTTCACTGCAAGCTGATGTCTTATTCAAACCAAACAGCAGCGTACTTGGGGGCCAAAAGTTGTTACAAGTCTGCCACACTGGGAAATACATGAAACAAACAAAACAAAATATAGTGAATAGAGCTACTTATTAAGCATGAAAATGATCCTCATCTGGGATTACTTGGATGCAGTTTTAGAAGCATTTCATTCCTCAGTTGTCATTCCTGCAGTGAGCACTAAATCATTGATGTATTTTTCCTCGCAATTCATGATTTCCCATCTTAGAGCAGGAATTGAGGGAAGTATTACAAACTAGGATGGTTTTATGAAAGAAAGGAAAAAATAGGAAAGCGACAGATAAAAGTAACGACTTATGAAGTGATATGTAAAAATCAAGCCACAGGTTATCTGTGGAGGGTATAGGGAGGAGCATCAGAATGTCAATTTTGAAGAAACTGTGTTATTTTATTATTTCTTCCAGAACTGGAGGCAGAATAATAAGTCCAATGCAGACTTAGCTTGAATTACAAGAGATTTCAATAAACTGCCTGTCTGGGACCCCATAAAAGCCTATTGTGCTGTTCATTACATAAGACATGAAATACAGACAAACCTCAAATCCTGACAATGTACACTTTTATTTATCCATGAAGATAACTTTATGCAACTAACTTTGTGCAGAAATAGATTAAACATCTATTACTGTAATCCTGATGATTTCTAATAAATTAAAATTTACTTTTGTGAGCCATCCAATTATTAATCATTAGGTGTTGCATTCTTTTAATTAAAATAAATGACCTGAATAATGCATGAATATGTGAATACGAGAATAGTTAATTGCTAAAAAAATGTAACGATATTTGAAGACCTTGGGTCAAAATCTGTGGTCAAGTGCATGTATATAGACCCACTGCCCTGAAACATTTAGATACTCCTCTCTTGGTTATTTAAAGAACAACAATCAGTTTTATCTGGAACTGATAGCCTTTGTTAACCTTTAGGTTTGATCTTCTTATTTACAACTTTAAAGCTTGCTCTGAATTCAGAATTAATGGACAATTTACTAGAACGCTAGATTAACAGAATTTTATGTCTGGAATGCACAGAAATGTGCAAAGTTGTAAGATCACACCTGGCAGAGCTAACTCTTCAATTGAGAAGGAGTAAGGGGAACTCAGTGGAAAAAATCTTTTTAGAAAGTATGACATCTCCCATCAACCTGAAAGTTCAGTGGAGGACAGCTGACTAGGTTTCCATTTTTTCATCCATTTTGAGTCAGTCATTTATGAATATTTATTCACTACACACTAAATTTTCTTTTTTGTGGTACGCGGGCCTCTCCCTGCTGTGGCCTCTCCTGTTGCGGAGCACAGGCTCCGGACGCGCAGGCTCAGCAGCCATGGCTCACGGGCCCAGCCGCTCCGCGGCATGTGGGATCTTCCCGGACCGGGCCACGAATCCGCGTCCCCTGCATCGGCAGGCAGACTCTCAACCACTGCGCCACCTGGGAAGCCCCCCCACTAAATTATTAATTAGGTTTCTTACATCTCCCTCCAGCCTGTCTTGACCCCCTGATCATCAAAAGTTTTCTTTTCTTTTATCCGTATTTACTTCTATGAAAGTCTTCTAATTTTAAAACAGTGATATGCCCTATTCAAAGATTTCAGTCCTGTAACAGACTAACTTCCCTTGAAACTGTAATCTATCTCTACATAATGCAGAAACACCACATAATATTATCTTAATCTGCTCGGGCTGCTATAACAAAATGCTATAGACTGGGTGGTTTAAACAACAGACGTTTATTTCTCAAAGTTCTGGAAGCTGTGAAGTCCAAGATCAAGGTTGCCAGCAGATTCAGGTCCTGGTGAGGACCTGCTTGTAGAAAGCTGCCTTCACACTGTGTGTTCCCTTTCCTTGGTGCAGGTATTGGAGAGAAGAGGGGGGAGGGGGAGAGACAGAGACAGAGAGAGAGAGATCTGTCTTCCTCTTTATAAGGACACATCTCATCATGAGTCTAACCCTCATGACCTCTTATAAACCTAATTATCTCCCAAAAGGCCCACCTCCAAATACTATGACGTTAGGGGACAGAGCTTCAATATATGAATTTGAGGGGAGGGGGACATAAACATTCAGCTCATAACAATGTTTATTAAAGCTTTATTAAACTATGTGAACGCCTCCTATTGTTTTCTTAGTATCCATGCATTTTTTTTCTGAAAACATTGCTGAATGTTTAAAGTTCTAGGAACTGCGATAAACACAAATTTCTCGAGTTCATGGGGAATTTACAACTTTGTGGCAGAGAAATGCACATTAACAGATAACTGGTTACAGCAGTGAAATAAAAATATATAAAAACTGATGTAAGAACACAGAGAAACTAATTCATTATGACTGGAGGGACAGGGAAGGTTTACAATAAGAGGTGAGAATTAGCTGGATCTTAATGCATGCACAATGGGAAGTAAGGTTGGAAAAATCTGGAAGGCTATCTGGGCAAAGCAAACTGGTCTGCAGATGGATCAAGCTTTTCGAAAATAACCCACTTAGAATTAGCGAATAGCATTCCGAAACTCTGTCAGAAAGTTTGTGATGTCTACACAGCCACATTTTAAATTTTTATTTATTTAATTTTTTTTGGTATTGACAGGAGTTGAGGATGGAAAAGGGAGTTTGGACCAGATTATGAAGGACTTTTAAATGGCATGCCAGAGATCTTGGACTTCACCTGGTAGACAGTGGGAAACCAGCTCAGCTTTTTAGATGGTGAATGAGTTAAGATACCAGATTACTAACATATTAAAATAATAGCTAATATGTATGAAGTGCTTTTGGTATACCTTCTCCGTATAATTCTATGAACTTTACATGCATTAACTTATTTCATGCTCACAGTAACCTCATTACGTAAATGTTAGGATTTTCTTCAATTTATAGGTGAATAGACTAAAGCTTGGAATCACTTGTGTAAGGTCACACAGGGAAAAAGTATCAGAAGCAAGTTTCACACTCCAGTCTTTCTGTCTCCAGGGATTTCACCACTAACCTCTAAACTATATAAAATTAAATTTATCAGGGTGGTTTATAAAATGAAATGTAAAATGTAAAAGTAAATGATTAAAATTTTGGTGCTAATCTCCTCTCCATTTTGTTTCCCCTACCCTGGACTTGGAAGAGGCTTGTTTTGGATCTTGGGGGTTGGGGGACAATGGGCATCTATTGTACTTGAAAAAATAACTAGAAACAATAAAGGAAAGCTAAATAATATCACCCATAAAAAAATCTATTATTGCACTCCACTGCTTTTTAATGCTTGCTCTAAAAATTTATTGACATGCTCAATATCTCCCTTTTAATTTCTCAAGTAACTTCCAGAGAATTTACGTGAGGTAGATAATAAAAGAGATAATAAGTGGTTCATGAAAGATGATGAAGTTGAATTTAAGAACATACTTTTAAAACCCTTCTAATAAATGTTGCTTGTTTCAAAGCTCTTTTCGGTTCACAGCGCAGGAACAAGATGGCAACATTAACGAAGATTCAGAATAGATTCAAATATAAAATGATGTTATATGATGTGTAGCCATAAAGAGGGATATTCTCCCTGATTTGATGATCTGCTTCCTATGCTTGGTGACCTTGAAATATTATCTTGATTCTATTCACCTCTGTTTTTGATTTATGATTTCCAAATTCAAAACTAGATCTGATAAATTTATCCTGACTCTTATATACATTCTTCTTTACGGATTGTTTTTTCATTGTGAAACTTGTTTTTCCTGATCCTTGTTTATAACCCTGCTACAAATTAGTCATTCTGTTGCCCTCCATCTAATGTTCCCTAAAACAGCATAACTTTTCACCAAGTACATTACTCACCCAAATGGATCATAAAACTAATAAAAGTCCAACAGACTTTTGAGACTGTCAACAGACTCTCAAGGTGTCCAATGGTTGAGTTGCAGAAGTTGTAAAATAAATAATAATACATTTATTACAATCACAAGGATTATAGCTTAGGAGCAGAGTTCCAGTTTTGGGGTTTGGGGAATTGGAATAGAAATAAAATCCTGGAGAAACCAAGAGAGAAACTCAGGCATAGGAACAAGAAGACATAAATTCTCTTCCTACAATTTTTAAGTGGATCCTGAAACTGAAGTTTGGCCATAATAAACAGGGTTAAAACAATATGACCTGTAGACTGATGGCATCAAGGTTGATTCGATGCTGAGTCCAAAGAGAAGAACCAAGTTCTTTTTGTATTTGTCCCCAGAAGATGGCCTAGTTGCAGGGCCTTGGGTCAATGTGAAACCAGCCTCCAGAAGTTAAGCCATTGCAGAATGAACAGCATGGTAATGAGGTAAGAAAAGGGACAGGTCCCCAAGCCCTCAATCTGTAAGATACATGAATGGGAGGGGCACCAGGGATTTTTAGGGCAGTGAAACTACTCTGTGTGATACAATAATTGTGAACACACGTCATTCATTATACATTTGTCCAAACCCATAGAATATACAACACCAAGAGTCAGCCATAATGTAAACTCTGGACTTTGGTTGATAATGACATGTCAATATAGGTTCATCGATGGTAACAAATGTACCATCTAGTGAGGAATGATGATAATGGTGGAGGTTATGCATATGTTAAGGCAGAGTGGGAAATCTATGTCCTTTCCTCTCAGTTTTGTTGTGATCCTAAAACTGCTCTAAACAATAAAGTCTATTAAGAGAGAGAGAGAAAGAGAGAGAGAGAGAGAGAGAGAGAGAGAGAGAGAGAGAGAGAGAAAGGTGAAACCAGCAACAGAATAATAAAGATGAGGGAAGATGATTCTAGAGGGAAGATTTTCATTGGTCATGTTCCCCAGTGTCCTAGAACAATGGAGGAAAACATTTAATGCCTTGGGTATGTCCGCAATTTTTTTCACTTTACTACCATTTTAGAAATTCAGAGCTAATAAACTCTTGACAGTAGTATTTCAGTCAAGTACTAGCTGGCCTCCTTGAGTTCAGTCTCTCCTTCCTCCAATCCACATGCTACACTGCTTCTATGTTTATGTTTCACAAATCTCTAACTTCACCCCCCGCCCACCTGAATTTCTCAATAAACTCCTGTTACCAGATGAAGTCTAATTTTTCAACATGTCATAGTAGGTCTGAGCAGGTTAAATGTTGCAGTCACCATTTAGTTTACAATCGAGGAACAGGTAAAATAATATTATGAATAAAACATACATACAAATGTGTCCCTTCAAAAAATGGGGAGTACAGTAAGGAAACAAATTGTACAACGTGAAATACAATAAAATCTGATAGATAATAAATTAAACAGTAAAGCAGAAATAGGAGGCAATCAGATTAATTCTAAGAAAGAAATTGTCTCCTGATGAGAGCCTTGTAAAGAAACATGAGTATCATCAGACTAGGGGTTGGTAAAAATTGCTTAAGCGAAGATTAAGCCCGGCTGAAGCAGTGAGTTTAAAATGTGTTCATTTTGAGGAAACAAAGTAGACAATATAGTTAATTTGGGGCCAAAATAAAAAGAGTATGCCATGTTTTGATTTTACAAAAATACGTATAACTTCTTAAAGAACAGGAAGTCTCAATGAGCTTTTGAGATCAAGCCAAATGATAAAATCAGCATTCCACAACTCAAATACTCAACGATTTGAGTTTCAGTTATAGGTTGGGTTTGCCAGAGGAATTAAAGAGAGTGGATTCAGTTTACTCCAATCTGACCAGATGGACTTAGATGGGTATAATAAAATCAAGTGCTGATTTTAAAATAAATACTAATAACAATGATAATAATACTAAAACAAGGCTATTAATTAGAGGAGACAGAGGAGGAGCAGTAGATAATGGGATTAAAGCTTTGCCCAGGCTCATTACAAAGGAATATGTCCCCAGTTCAGGCATTTTTCCTCAGGATGGACATGACTGGTGGCAGAAATGATATTAGCGGTTGTTGAATTCTGCTTTTGCTGTTAGTGCCTGTCTTGGGTTTCTAGTACAAAAGGTCCAAGTTGAAGCTCAAAACTTAGACAAACCAGCAAACTATGCATTCCAATAATCCCACCCATATGCTCACTCCTGTTACTTCTGCTCCCCTTACTACCACCAGAGAGAAAGGTCTTTTCTCACTGATTTATTGACTCTTCAGCACTCTTTTTAAAAGCCAGCACCAATTTCAGGTGTACAGCGAAGTGATTCAGTTGTACATATACATGTATCTATTCTTTTTCAAATTCTTTTCCCATTCAGGTTATTACAGAAAACCTGAAACTAACACAGCATTGTTAATCAAATATACTCCAATATAAAATTTAAAAAAAAATTTAATCCATTAAAAAAAAAAGAATTTTACTTTGCATGACTCTGCCACCTCAAGACTCAGACCAGAAGCATTTTTAATTAAAAAATGTTAAAAATAAAACTGTTTAAATTCCAAAAAAAAAAAAAAAAAAAAAGCCAGTGCCTAATTGTTAGTGGCTCAACTGTTTACTAAAAGAGCAAACGTTTAGGGGAAAAAATAGATATGAAAATACTCTGAATTTATCACTCAGTGATGATTCCAAGACGGTCATTTTTGCTTTTTTCATCACACAATTTAGACTCATACACAAATTTGATCTTTCCTTTCCTTTACCTTCTAGTGCAGTGCTTAAGATTATGGACTCTAAAATCAGACCACTTGAGAGGTCACATCTTAGCTCTGTTACCTACCGGTCATGTAATCACATGACCCAGATAGGTAACCTCGCTGACATCAGTTGCCATATCTCTAAAACGGCAAGAATGATGGACTCCTCTTCATACTTTATTCTGAGGAGTAAAAGACTCAATACTTGAAAAAAATTAAAATATTGCCAGGGACACAATGTAAGAGCTGGCAAGATGAGGAAAAATCACAAAATGCAGTTTATCAATACGTAGTTATTTCTATTGTCCCTTCTAGGAAAACGAAGGTCATCAACACTCTCCACATTGCTACAATCAACGGTCAAGTCTTCATCCTACTCGACCCACCAGCACTGGCTCGCTCACCCGGCTTCCCTTATGCCTCGCTCTCTGGATCCCCACCTGCCGCTGCTTCCCTGGCCCATCATGGCAGATTCTGCCTTTTCACACAATGTCTCAACAGTGCAGAGCCCTAACATTCAGCACTCGGACCCTTCTCTTTTCTCCTTGTGTGATTTCATCCAGATCCTGATTTACAAACCTTTCATTAAATGATGTCTCCTAAATTTAAGTATCTCAGATAGAACTCTCTCCTGAACTTAAAATTCACACATCCAATTACCTATTGAAAATCACCATGTGGGTGACAAATAGATAGTCCACAATTAAATTCTTCCTAACTGAAAATCGGAGCTTTCCCAACACCTGTTATACCCACAGTTTTCCTGATCTTACTTTACAACTACATCATCCTTTTTGTAGTTTAGGATAAAAGCCTTGAAAACATTCTGGGTTCCTCTTTACTCTAAAGCTATATGTTTAAACTGCCAGTAGATTTTGTTGCTTCTGTCATCAACATACACCCCAAATCTGACCACCTCTTTAGCATTTGCACTGCTATTACGGTCCATCCTGGTCCAGGCCATTGTTATCTCTTGCTAGGATTATTTGGATAGCCTCCAAATTGGTCTCCTTCCTCTTACCTTCCCCCCAACAATCAGTTCTCAACTCAGCATCGACTGGTGCTTCTAAAATATCATTTCATTCACAACACTTCTCTGCTTACACTATTCCAATGGCTGTCCTTTTCACTCAGAGTAAAAACTGAAGCCTCTCCCTGAACCTACAGGGTCTATCCTGACCAGCACCTCTTACTTCTCTGAATATCTCTCATGGTCTACCTTTAATAACTAATAAATAATGAGAATGAGAATTCCTGGCATACGTAAAAGGAGTAGATTAGCCAATACAAACAATTTATGTATAGTATAGAATAAGAGGACCAGCATGATGTATGGTTTTGAAAAAATGATTTAAGTTTTTATTACTTTGACTTTCTTATGCCGACTTTGAAGAAAATGAGTTTGCTACCAGATGAAAGAAAAGGGAAGGGAAGGGAGAAAATTGAGAGAGAGAGAGAGAGAGAGAAAGCAAGGAAAGAAGAAAGGAAGCTAGATCTATACATATAAACACACTATTCTTGTTTTTAAAACACACAAAGCAACAATCTATTCCAAGATAAATTACAGTCACAGAGGTATCTCAAATGTATAGGTTTGTAAAACCACCTATACATTTAAACAAATTGTAAAATATGTTAAAGAACATCAGCTATCTCAAGGATGATATCTACTAACATACAAGAATTCCCTAACTAAGGAATTCTTACTGATTATGACCGTCATTGTCATTAACATCTCCTGAAATAAGTTATCTATAAACAGAGAAATTGAGTACAGTTTGCCAATGTCCACTTTTACTCATGAATGAGTTTTACTCAGAATCCCACATAAATTGATCATTCTATGCAAACACATAACTACTGATGGAGTTGTTTTCTTTGTATTCGAGATGGAGAGGAGCAATCCTGTCCAACTGCCATACTTGTGGGTTATTAATTAATTTCATATCCACCATTATTAAAATATTATTACTCATGGTTGAATGTGTTAATGAAAAGTAACTACTTGTCACAGGCAAATATTATCAAAAGAACAATAAGGCAATGAAAGTCACACAGCCAAAAATGTAATCCACTTGTCACTTCACTGAAGAATTCAATAACGCTGGAGACATGCAATCGTGGGAGAAACATTCAGGACAAACAATAATAATCTTCTGGATTTATTTTTCTTTAGATACTCAAAAAAATTTGTAATACTTAAAATGTTGGGAAATATAGGATAATATTGCCCATGCATGGAAAATTTGAGAAATAAAGCTAAATTTAGAAAAGAAACACATATTCTGATAAAATATACTGGGGGAATTAGTTCAGGCCATAGGATAAATTGATCACATAAATCTCTAGCAAAATATATTAATAGCTACAGTAAAATCCAATAAAACAAAATTAGTATCCTTATGCCTCAAGGCACATTCGACTTCTCTCACAAATCTGTTTCCAACACCATTTCAGCTCGATGCCCTCTGTCTGCCAAGAAAGTTTGTCTTTAAGACTTTTTTCTCAAATAAGGAATCTTTTTAACACTGGAAAACTTTGTATCAGAACTGTACAAAGCTCGTTTTGAATAACCATTTAGACAGATAACTAGAGAAAAACTTTCTTTTCCTTGCTTTCCTATCATTAGTCTAAAAACAAAAAACTAAAACCATAAATAATGCTCTTAATTCTGGCACTTATGCCCCTATTTGTATGTCCATTAAATAAAATAATGTAATGAAGATTTTTTGCAGACCGTAAGGTTATAAAATGGTAGGTGGTATGATTTTCATTTTATTTATAAGAAAACACCTAAGACAGGGACTCTGTTACGTATAGCTGGCCAACAAAACATTGTTATCTGTCCTAAAACAGAAGTTTAGATTAACAGATTTGCTATCTTTTCCAGAATACTCTTTTAGTGCTCTATTTAACCACTTGATCTGCTTCCAAAGTAGGTAAATTTATTTTGTTAAGCAAATATTAGAATTACTTATTAGCATAATCATGTTATTAATTTATTATTCAAAAGCTGACCTAAGTAGTTAAATAGCTCATCTTCAGAATGCTTTGCATGAAAGATCCACATTATTTTTCTTCTGGAATAAGAACAGAATCCATATCTTCTCGCAAGGTTGAGGAGGGTGATAACAGTCCTAAGGGTGAATAACAATGAAACACATACACGTTTCTCAGAAGCCAACCCGATTCAACAGGTACATCACGTTACTTTCATCTTTCCAATTATGTGAAGACAAGCTAATTTGTAGTGATGCGTTAGAAGAAAAGTTAATAACTTTGGTCTCCTCAGAAGTACCTATATGTGTAGCAAAAACACAAAAAAACAACAACAAAAGAAGTAAAAACCACCCACTCTTTTGTTGTTCTCTGTGTGTCTCTGTTGTACAGATATGAGGCTTAACATCTTGTGTTCTGACTGAGTGTCTTGTTGGCCTAAGGTAAGGA
This sequence comes from Monodon monoceros, assembly GCF_005190385.1. Lineage (NCBI taxonomy): Eukaryota > Metazoa > Chordata > Mammalia > Artiodactyla > Monodontidae > Monodon > Monodon monoceros. The sequence goes on along the minus strand of NW_021703773.1, from coordinate 30,577,720 downwards.
CAGCTTTCCTGTGGCTATCACTGAAAAGCCATGGTATTCATTACATGGCAGAGACAGATATTGGGACAGGAAGCAGTAACTCAGAAGGAGGGCTTTACATAACAAAATGGCAAGTCATTTTGTTTTCCTTGGTTCTAACTCTTTAGAGCTTAGACATCAAGGATTCCAGGTAAAGTGAGGCCGTTTCTTGGTGATGGGTTGAAAGACCATACTATTCCATGGAGGCAAAGACCATGGCTGAAATATTCCCTGTTAAGAACCTTAAGGAATAGTTGAGTAAACCATGTGGTTGATGCTTTTTCTAATTGCATTTTATTTATATTTTCTTGCATTTTTCAAACCTTTAACAAAGTCCTATTAAAATATTTTAGGGTGGCCTATACTTTGCTACAAAGGTGGGGCATTTCTGGCCCTCACGTCTCAGGTCAGAGGTAAAATATAAAGAAGCAATTTTGCTAAAATCAGGATGACGGTGACAGTGGTAATTTTCTCCCCCAGTTAGGAGAAAAGGAAATAGTTACTCCATTGCATGATATGTTGCTAAAAGACCAGTGGGTTTCCTCTCAGTCAAAGATAACTGGGTTTTATGGAAAGGAGGTGCTTTTTTGTTGTTTTAAATAGGTTTTGTTTCTTTTTATAACACCCTAAACCTAGGTCTTTAAGGAGTAGGACTAGATGGAAACGTTTTCGATATTTTGGGATTAGTCTTTCATGGATTAGCATTTGATTTGGACAAGTTTTAAAACGATGTTTACAGATTCAGGACGATATCCAATCCATCAGGGAAACCCTTGGGTTCTACCTTTAAAATAGATTTGGAATCTAACCTTCTCAACAGCTCCCCTCCCACTACCTCAAAATCTACAGCCCTCCTACTGGTCTACCTACTTCCTCATTCTCCCCTACAGTCTGTTCTTAGCATACCAGCCTGATGATCACTTAAAATGTAAGCCATCCCATCCCATTCCTTTAGTGGAAACCCTGAAAGGCCTCTCCATTTCAGTCATGCCAGATTTGTACTGTGGAACCAAAGGAGATCTCTGACCTGACTCCCAGCTCCCACCCTTGATGACTCCTTTCACTCATTCTGCTCCAGCCACAGTGACCTCCTTACTCTTCCTCAAATATACCAAATGTGCTTCCTTTTGTATTCACTGTTTTTCTGCCCATAAAAAATCATCTCTTCTCCCACATACCTGTAAGGCGAGCTTCCTCCTTCAAGTATTGGGTTGGCCAAAAAGTTGGTTTGGGTTTTTCTGTAAGATGGGCAACCCAATATTTGATTAAATGTCACCTTCTCAATAGGACTTATCCAGACCAGCCTATATAAAACTGCAACTCTCCTCATCTACATCCACATTTTTTTCACCTTGTTCTAAGTTTCCATTTTCCTATTATGCAACATATTATGCATCGGTATTTATGCATCATATTATGTTATGATCAGTATTTATCACATGTTGTCTCTATCCCCAATTTAAGTGCCATGAGGGGAGAGATTTTTATTTTGTTTACTACTATGCCTAAATCATTTTAAACCATGTCAAACACATAATAAGTACTCAAAAAATTGTTGTTTAATAAAGTTAAGGACACAACAAAAGAGGATTCAGACAAGCTCAGGACAGACCCCACCCTAATCCTAACAAAGATACTAAATTACTGCAGGAAAGAGGTTTTTCTCACTCATTCTTTTCACTCATATTTATTGGTCTAACTACAAGCCAGTTAGAGTTCTAGGTGTTGGGGATACACTGATAAACAGAAACTAACAGAGTCCCTAACTGCATGAGTTTATATACCAGTGGGGTATTCAAAAATTCTAATAGGGTGTTACAGGGAGATATATACCTTCATCAAAATTAAAAACTTGTGCTTCGTAGAATACCATCAAGAAAGTGGACAAAATAACCTATAGAATAGAAGGAAATATAAAGGACTTATATCCAGAATACATAAAAATTTACAATTCAACAAAAAGACAACTGAATTTTAAAAATTGGCAAAGGATCTGAATAGAAACTTCTCCAGAGATGATATACAGATAACTAAAAAGTAAAAAAACATGCTCAACATCTTTAGTCATGAGGAAAGTGCAAATCAAACCTATAAAGAGACATCAATTCACACGCACTAAAATGGGTATGAACACAAAGGCACATAATAACAACTGCTGGTGAGGATATGAAGAAATCAGAAACCCCATACAACGTGGGTGGGAGGGTAAAACGGCACCATGCTTTAGAAAATAGTGTAGCCATTCCCCATAAAGCTAAACACAGAATTACCAAATGACCCAGAGATTTCACTCGAATGTATATGCCACAGGGAACTGAAAGCAAATATCCTCAAAAAACCTGGTCAAGAATGTTCATAGCGGCAATAATTACAATAGCCAGAAATGGGGAAAAAAAAGTCCATCAACTGGTTAATGGATAAGCAAGTGTGATATAATCATAAAATAGAGTACTATTTGTCCACAAAGAAAAATGAAGCATCAATACAGTTAGTCAACAGAAAAGGCATAATCTTCCATCAGGATAATGCAAGGCCGCATGTTTCTGTGATGACCAGGCAACAGCTGTTACACCTTAGCTGGGAAGTTTTTATTCATCTGCCGTATTCTTCAGACATTGCACCTCCGGATTTCCATCTATTTCGGGTCTTTACAAAATTCTCTTAATGGAAAAAATTTCGATTCCCTGGAAGACTGTAAAAGGAACCTGGAACAGTTCTTTGCTCAAAAAGATAAAAAGTTTGGGGAAGATGGAATTGTGAAGTTGCCTGAAAGATGGCAGAAGGTAGTGGAACAAAAGGGTGAATACGCTGTTCAATAAAGTTCTTGGTGAAAATGAAAAATGTGCCTTTTATTTTTACTTAAAAACCGAAGGCATGTTTTGGCCGACCCAATAGTATTGATACCATAAACCAAAATCAGTTTCAAACAGACAAAAGAGTGAATATTTAAATAAATGATTAAAAAATAAAATTAAAGGAATACTTAACTTGCTGATTTGGAAGCAATTTATTAATTACTAAAGCAACAAAAATAATTACCAAAAAAAAAAAAAAACTGAAGACCTGAATGCACAGTAACTAAAGCTTCTTAATGCCAAAAAAGAACTTAAATAAAATCAACATAAACATTTTTAAATGAGAAAATATGACAAGGTTAATGTTGTGTTTGTATACACACACACACACAAACACACACACATATACCCTTAAAAAAATAGGAAAATGTAATAATGAATAGGCAATTGGACGAAAGAGAAAATATTCCACTTCTGTAGTTACTAAAGTGATTGAAGAAAAACATGCTCTAATATGTGAAAAATATGTTTCAATATATTGTGCACTGCTCATGTGTGGGTACAGGGAATATAAACTGGTTCGAACATCTGGAAAACATTCAACAGTTTGCATCGAGAGACTGAAAAATGTGTATACTATTTGACTTAATTATTCTAATTCTGACACCTTTCCTAATTACATCACCACATATTTGGATATAAAAATATCTCCATTACAATACTGTTACAATAACAATCTTGTTATAATATGTAAATAAGTCAAATTTTCAACAATTAGAAAAGAGTTCACTTAATTAGGACATATCTATATACAAGACTATTTTATGTAATAAAGATAGGTGTTTGAAAAATTTTAATGTCAAGAGAATATTTTCACAGTATACTATCTAGTGAGCAAAACACTACATATACTGTATTAGAGTTTGTTCACAGTTTGGGGGTAGAAAAAATATTGAACAGAAATACACAAAATGCAAATATGCTAACGATGAGAATACACTTTGGTGAGTATGAAGTGATTTTTATTTTTTCTTAATTTGTTTTCTATTTTCTAAAATTGGCATCTATTCCTGAGATAATCATATACACCACACCAGGAAGTGGCTTCTGCTGGAATTGTGCTTTTGCCTGAATCATTTTTCTTATATCCTGCTAGTTTGCAATTATTAAAATGTGACTCTGAGTTGCAGAATTATATTGAGTTTCATTTAAATGATAAAGCAAGTATTTTGCCACTGCCAACTTTACAATAAAATTGATATTTTATGCTATTTCCTCTATTATCAACATAAATGAGTTTTCTGAAACATAAATAATAATTGTAAAGGCTATTAGGGCATTCACATCTTTTAAATATGTTCATAGTTTATATTTTCCCCCAACTCTTCCAATGTTCAAAGAAACAAGTTTAAACAAAATATTATTTATACTTTTTTAATCTTTACACCTCTGTATGTTATCAGTTTGGGAAGATACGGCCAGTAAGTTTATGAAGAAACTTAAATTATAAGTGAAGCTTATGAGTCTAAAGTACACATCTTTAAATTACAGGCACATAAATCGATACAGGACAAAACTACTTTGTAAGGAGCAATGAGGTGAAACTTAATACTAATTAATTTGCGTTTGCTTAAGTTCAAATGCAAATTAAAAGTAAAGGACTTCTTCAGGTCATTGTTTCCATGCTATCTAACAATGATCACATTGATATGAAAGAGGCATCATTTTTCTGACATGTGATATTATTTACAAAAAACAAATACTGAAAGAGTAAATTGTACAGAACGTTTTTTGGTTAAATCATTTAAATGAGGTTATTACCTCTTTTGGTCATGTATCCTCCCCCCACACTCCCCCAAAAATCCAAATATTTTAATCTTCAGGCAAATTCACACATGAAAATGAGAGTAATATTTAATTCAAATCCTGTCCTTCTCCTCAGCCACGAACACGTTTTTAAATTTTATAATGGCAAAAGGCATTGAAAGAGCATCAACAGCTTATTCTAATCTAAGTTTAAGTTTCCTGATTGCTGGTTACAAGCCCTCATTCCTTAGATACTTTATAAGAATTTGTTTTTATGAGAATAAAAGCCCAAGCACAATTTTTAAAAAGACATTTACACATTACAGCCTTGTGAAAAATTGAATCAGCTGACCTTCATATCCTTTCATTCTCATCTAAGCTATTTTAAAAATTGGCTATTTGGGGTTTGGCTTTTTTATTTTTATTTTTTGTAATTTACAGTGTATATTGGTACAAGTTAGATTGCCTTGCCCATATCATTTTTATTCCAAATCTATTTCCCCTGAGCAGTCAAAACTACAATATCACATTTATTACTATCTATTTTTTATTATTCCTCAACCTTGTAGCTATGCATCACTTCTTTGAATTTCTCTCATTAAAAGTAATACACATATATGTTTTAAACTTGTAAATACATTTCATGTCATATACTATTGGACTAGCAAAAATGATATTAATAAATCGACCCATGTTTGCAGGACTTCCGTCCCCTTCTTTTCTCACCCTCTCTCTTTCTCTCATTTAATTCAGCATCCTCAAAGTGTAGAAACGATTGGATTTTCATTAAGTCAGCAAAATGTCTTTACACATTACAATGAGCAGCTATCACTTAGGAAATGTCAATAACCATAGATGTCAACCTGTGCTGATTTGCTTCCATTGAAACACAGACAAAACTCTTCCTCTGGATTTATTAGCTATTCATACTGGGAACATTCAAATACAATTAAACTTTTGAGTATGGACATGGGTCATAAGGAGTGTGGAAAGTGCAGTGTTGAATGTAGAAGCTGTGGCTTCTAATCATGGCTTGGTCCCTGACCAGCTCTGAGAGTCTCAGCAGACCAGTTACAAGATCTTCCTGGATCTCAGTTCCATCTATAAAAATGGTATTTAGTTATGATTTCAAAATTGTTATTCAACTATTGTTGAGGAAATATAATCAAGAACACAATCTTCTTCCAGCTCATAGAAATCACATAACATAAAATTATATATATATACATATATGGCTATATATGTGTGTATATATGTGTATATATACACACATATATCTATGTATGTATATATAGAGAGAGATTTATTATAGGAATTGGCTCACATGGTTAGGGAATTTGGGCAGTCCCACCATCTACCATGTGCCAGCTGGACAACCAGGCAAGCTGGTTGAACTGGACTTGAACTGGTGTAATTAATTCACTCCAAACCCAAAGGCCCAAGAACCAGGGGCACTGATGTCCAAGGGCAGGAGACGACAGATGTCCCAATTCAAGCAAGAGAACGAATTCACACTTCCTCTGACTTTCTGATCTGTTCAGTCCCTCAGTCAATTGGATGGTGCCCCCCTGCGCTGGTGGGGGACATCTTTTTACTCAGCCTACAGATCCAAATGACAATCTCTTCCACAAACACCCTCACAGACACGCCCAGAAATTGTATTATCAGCTATCTGTAAATTATGTATACCAGCTACATTATACCAGTCAAGATGACACATAAAATGAACCATCACATAATAACAACAACAAAAAAGTTCTTGCCATGGTCTATAATGTATTAAGAGATGTCTATGTGTGTGTCTAAGACAGAAATCTGTGGAATAGTGATGGGATAAAAATACACAAAGGGCTTCCCTGGTGGAGCAGTGGTTGAGAGTCCACCTGCCGATGCAGGGGACACGGGGTCGAGCCCTGGTCTGGGAGGATCCCACATGCCACGGAGCAACTGGGCCCGTGAGCCACAACTACTGAGCCTGCGCGTCTGGAGCCTGTGCTCCGCAACAAGAGAGGCCGCGATAGTGAGAGGCCTGCGCACCGCGATGAAGAGTGGCCCCCGCTTGCCGCAACTAGAGAAAGCCCTCGCACAGAAACGAAGACCCGACACAGCCAAAAAAAAATTAAGTAATTAATAAACTCCTACCCCCAACATCTTCTTTAAAAAAAAATATACAAAACAAATGGGTAGGAATCTATCAATTATGGACATATCACGAAAGGTCCAGTGTGATGAGAGACAATCAGGAAGTAAGTGAAAGGGAGGGAGGGCAGAATAAGAGTGTGAGAGGCCACTCCAATCCTGGAAAGGTCAGTAACAATTTTAGGGCTTCAAGGCTTTTACTTAATCACACATCTTCACTGAGGCTGCTTGTAGTATGACTATATTCAATTAAATCTATGTTCCTTCAAAAATCATAGATTCAATAAAAAAATGTTTTTGCTCCGTTACTCATCTTTCATTGATGAAACCATACATTTCTTCAGAAGGACAATGTGATAAGGCAGAGAATCAGTGGGTGATTTAGACAGAAAATGCTACACAGCCCCTGAGGAAGTATACAGCAGCTTCTTTCTAAGATTTGTTTCCTTTTTTGCATTACTCTGGGGCCTTCTTTTCAAGGAAAAAAGACGAGCTTATTGTTCAGTCAGGGAAGGAAAGAGCCATACACTCAATCAACGTTGATTTCTTATAAAGTTTTTAAAGTACAGGTATTTTTTCTATGTTTTTTTGTGTGTAATTTTACACAAGGGAATTGGTATATCTGTCCTCTGCTGTCACATCTAGAGTGTCGTTTCTTCTCCTGTTATGAGGTGCATGGAACCTATGAAAAATACAGAAAGCATTCAGCGTAGGCTGCGTAACATACATAAAGAAACGTATTTAGTGTAGATTGAGACAGATTTGATTTAAACCACATCACTACAACCACAACATCGACACACACATTACACAACCATGCCTGCAAAAAGGAAGAAGAAAAACGTAGCCAAAGGAAATGCTTTATGACCTGTTTTACCTACTTTAAGATGCTGACTATTGAATAATTCTGCTGCCTCAGAACTAGGTTAACTACTTAAAGTTGTGTAAACGTTACTGATTATTTCTGTTCTTTTTCATACAATTAACATAAACGTGATCTATGTTGGTAATTTTTTAAAAACACGCACACAAAGGACCTCAGGCAGCATTAAAATTGCTGATCTGCAGTTTGCTCCCAGGAAAGCAGAGCTCATTCTTACATACCCTGAGGGTGAGCAAGTTTAGGATATTTTACTGAATTCACAAGTTAAGTTCTATAAAAGAGAACATTTAGAAATTAATGCTAAACTCTAAACAGGTTTGGATGTACCACACTAGATCTCAAATGATATGCAAAGGTTTTTTTAAGGGAAAAAAAAAAAAAGCAACAGCATAATTTATAAAACTACTTTCAAATTATAGGCATTGAAAAGAACTGTTCACCAAGCTACTCTCCAATTACAGTTGACCTGCAAACAAAGCACAAGGGATTCCTAAAGGACATAATCTAAGGAGTGGTTCTCAAACCCATTGCATATAAAATCATCCCAGAAATTCTTATGTCATTATTCTGAGACAGGGCCCCTTGTCTAAAGAATGACCGGGTTATGATTGGTGTTGTAGGCCTAGAATATTCAGATGTTAGCATTATATATATATCCTTCCCACATCCCCATACACAAAATACACTAAGGACAGAGAATACCTGAGGAAATCAACCTTTTCCCAATGTCTGATAATGGTATTGTCTAACCAGAGCTTTATGGATCCAGTTGAGGAATAGCATTGAGACTTGATGCTAAGCTAACACACTGGGGTGAGAAGGGGAGGGTGGGAACTAAAAACAGAAGGAATAGATGTTGGGACAAAATACCCTCCAAAAGTTGTTGTTAAACTGGTTTGGGCCTTACCTTCTAGGCATTTCCCCATCAATGAGCCCCTTCTACCACCTCAGCTGTGGTGAAAATTCTCTGAAATCTTCAATGACAGAAATTTCTCCCCGTCAGGAAATAAGGCTTTGGTGCCTCTCCAAGCTGTTTCGTTTCTGCATCTGAATGATGCAAACTCCAAGTTCAGTTTATTGGTTCGCAAACTGGTTCCCAGACTCAGAAGCGAGGAGAGACCAAGAAAGAGGCAGCCACTCCAGACTGGGAGGGGGCAGGTTTAATAAGCAGGGAACGGACACAGGAGGCTTGTCTTGGGAGCCCCTAGATGCGCAGATCTCCACCCACCCGCCAGAACCTTAAGAGTTGACTTGGTGTCCCTCATTTTATTGTGCTTCAGAGACATTGTGTTATTTACAAACTGAAGGTTTGTGGCAACCCTGTATTCAGCAAATCTATTGGCACCATTTTTCCAGCAGCATTACTTTAAAATTAAGATATATATATATATATGTGTGTATTTTATATGTAAATATATATATATATTTTTTGTAGACATAATGTTATTGCACACCTAACAGACTACTGTATAGTGTAAACAACTTTTATACACACCAAAAAAATTCGTGTGACCAAAAACTTCGTGACTCGTTTTATTGTGATATCCACCATCCAGACGGTCTCAACAACACACTGCTCTCTCAAGGCTGCGTCCTTGAAAACAGCTTCTGGTGTGTGAACAATGGGCAGAACGTACATTCCAAGTACAGGGAGCAGGGAAGAAGCCGCCAATGGCCTTGCGTCAACTGCTCGTCACATCCTCTCAATTATCTGCTTCAACAATTTTCCTAATTTGAGATAGACGCTTAGAAACAGATTAAAAACATAAATTTCCTTAACTACTGCGGTGAAGAGAGAAAAGCTGTATTTTAGATTCCTGATAGAATTACTAACAAAATAATGTACTATTCACCTGTACTGACCCTAAAATTGTACGTTCCGCTCTCCAAACTCTAGTTCTGACCAACATTCAAAACATGGAAACAGGGGCTTCCCTGGTGGCACAGTGGTTGAGAATCTGCCTGCCAATGCAGGGGACACGGGTTTGAGCCCTGGTCTGGGAAGATCCCACATGCCGCGGAGCAACTGGGCCCGTGAGCCACAATTACCGAGCCTGCGCGTCTGGAGCCTGTGCTCCGCAACGAGAGGCCGCCATAGTGAGAGGCCCGCGCACCGCGATGAAGAGTGGCCCCTGCTTGCCACAACTAGAGAAAGCCCTTGCACAGAAACGAAGACCCAACACAGCCAAAAATAAATAAATAAATAAAATCAAAAAAACAATCAAAAAAACAAACAAACATGGAAACAGGGTCATGTCAGTTATAATAAAGAAACAAACCCAAATCAAGGCTGGAGAATAACTGATTCTTCCATCTCCTGTCCTCCATTATTTTGGTACAGGTACCTTCACTCTAAAATCAAACATGGAGACTTCTGCTTCAGGCCATCTCAGACTTCCTAGAACTGAAATGACCTTCCTGCTATTAATAAATAGAAAATTTGGGGGCTTCCCTGGTGGCGCAGTGGTTGAGAGTCTGCCTGCCAATGCAGGGGACACGGGTTCGTGCCCTGGTCCGGGAAGATCCCACATGCCGCAGAGCGGCTGGGCCCATGAGCCATGGCCCCTGAGCCTGCGCGTCCGGAGCCTGTGCTCCGCAATGGGAGAGGCCACAACAGTGAGAGGCCGGTGTACCGCAAAAAAATAAATAAATAAATAAATAGAAAATTTGACAGCATATATAAGGAAACTGTTTTCAGACACTGGGCAAAAAACAGCACTTGACTGTAATCCCTAAAGGAAAGAAAATGAACGTGGTGAGACCTATCATAACCCCAGATTTCTGCCTAAAGGCAAATCAGTCTCTCTTCCTTGAAGAGGAAGAGATCAGAGTTCAAGGAGGCTGAGACAGTCAGAATAGAGTACAGAAGAGAGAAAACTATGCAGAGAGAGCGCTCCAGAAATCTGCTTACTGTTTCCCTTAAGTTTATTGCTGAAAGCTAAGATGCACAGGCAAAGAGTGAAACTCCATGAGGCCAGGTGAGAACACTAGGAAGCTATAAGCTGATCTATTCTCAGAGCTCACCCCGGGAAAGGGAACATTCGAGTTCTAAACATCCAGAATAGAAAATGCTCACTGAACACACAGTGTATCCTTTAAAGACCACAGAAGAGTATCACCTTAGTAATCAGGTTCAACAAGCCCTACGTGAAGATCACTCTATATCCACCTATGTAGAAAGAGTTCTAAGACAGTCTCCAACACTCCTGCCTCTGTCATACATGTTTTGTACGAACCCCTTCCCTTCAGTGTGAGCGGAACACTAACCACTTAACAAAAAAGTTACATTTATTTATAATGTAAAAACTCTCTGCAAACCAGGAATAAAAATAAACTTCCACAAAAGAGTAAAAATCAATGAAATAGACAATGAAAAGATAATAATGAAAATAAATGATACCAAAAGTAAATTCCTTGAAAAAATCAGTAAAATTGATAAAACCTGAACTAGACTGATCAAGAAGAAAGAGAGGATATAAATTATCAACATCACAAATAAAATGGGTAATATCGTTAGAGACATCAAAAGACTAATAAGGGAATATTATGAACAATTACAAGCCAATAAATTTGATAAATTAAACAAATTACTTATCTTAAAAGCCAGAAAAACTGACTGAAAAAAAAAAGTAGAAAATTTGAAGAGCTTTATATCTGTTAAAGAAATTGGATTTCTTTACTTAAAGATTTCTCTTAATGAAAACAAAAAAACTTTTCAAATCCCAGATAAGCGCCCACAAAAATAAATAAATAAATACATACATACATACATTTAAACACTTGACATGCGAAAATAAAATTTAAAACCTCTAGGCTGAAATGACTTTATTGGTTAAAAAAGAAAAAAAAGGAAAAATATCCAACAACCATCGCAATAACTCCCAGAAAATTAGAGATAGAAGGGAACTTTTTTAACTTGATAAAGAATACCTATAAAAAACCTAGAGCTCACATCACATTAAACATGGAAAAACAATAATTTCCCACTAAGATCAAAAATAAAACAAAAATACTCACTGTCATCTCTTTTACTCAATTTTGTTAGCGTACAAAAAGGAGGGAAATTGAAACAAAATTCAAACAGGTTGGGAATGATTTCATGATCCTGCATAGAGAAAGAGCTAAAGAAATATACAAGAAACGTAACAGAATTAATAAGTGAATTTAGCAAGGTGTAGAGTATACAGTTGATAAAAATAAATATATTTCTAAATAAAAGAAGTAAAATAAAACTGGAAATTTAAAAATTATTTTATCTTATAATAACATCCAGAAACAAGACATTCTTGTTCAACTTTGAACAAGACAGGTACAGTGAAAACTACAAAATATCGCTGAAATTAAAGATTTAAATCAGTGAAGAAATTGGGACTTCCCTGCTTGTCCACTGGTTTAGACTGCCAGTGCAGGGGGCCCAGGTTCAATCCGTGGACAGGGAACTAGATCCTGCATGCCACAACTAAGAAACAGTGCAGCCAAATAAATAAATAAATACTAAATCAATGAAGAAATACACCATGTTCAAAGACCGAAGAATGAAAATTGTTAAGATAGCAGTTATTTCAAAATTGATCTTTAGAATCAATGCAATCCCAATCAGGCACATTATTTCTTCCCGTTCTCCCTTATTATTGCCATTGATTTTCTTTCACTGTTCCATGTAAAAACCAAGGTTACGAAAGAGTGTTTCTGAGTGTATTGAGCTGGGAAGGAATAATGGTGACTTACTCTCAAGAAGCATCAATGTTTAGGACGTGGGCAAAACAAGGAGAAAATAGTGAGGGAGACTGAGGGTAAATTATCAGAGCAATTGTAAAACAACTAATATGGAATGTTTCAAGAAGAAAAGTAAGGGGAATTATCATGTGATGCAAAGAAATCCAGTAGAATGAAGACGTGAAGAGAGACCACTGGTATAATAAAGGGGTTTTCTGGTATCCATAACAAACACCCCCAGAAATGTGTCCCCAATTTATGTGTCCTTTCCTTTGAGAATCGTCCTTCATCCATCTATCCATAGGAATGTGTGCTTTCAGTCATATACATACTGTGCCCCATTAGCATAATTTGATGGTTGATTGGTGCTGTTCCGATAAAGTTCTCTCCAGATAAACTGGAGTTGCAATCCATCAAGTTCAGTTACTCGGTGTTGGATCATCTAGAGAATTTAAAATTTTTCAACTAAAAATTGAGCCTGTCATTGTATGTGTGAGAAAGAAAACTCAATATCAAAATGTCTCAAACCAGACTTCTAAAACTGACCATAACCTTGAATTTCCTATCTCAGTGAATATCGCTCTACACAAAATAGATTCATTTACTTTCATTTATTCAACCTTTTTAAAAATGTGTATTATATTTGTAGGGCACAAAATATGGTATATGTTAATTTAACCATATCAGTGATGTTGTTCAAACCTCCAATTTCTTCTTTATAATTTATGTATTTGATAATACTTTAACAAGAGTGGTCTATTAATGATTCTTCCAGTAACTGTGTGGTTGTCTTTTAAACTTGGATTTTCGATGGCTTTTGTCATAGATATTTTGCTCTTCATAGCTTTATGACTAGCTAGTCTTCATCATGAATTATGCCTGAAGGAGCTATTGCATATAATGAGCCTTCAGTAGTGTATACTACACATAGGCAAAATTGGCGATTACTGTCCCAGGAGTAAAAAATTACCCTCTTTGTCTCATGTTTTTGAAAAAGTTTTTCTTGAAGGAACACTGTGCACTCGTCACTGTGTCTGGCCTTGGAGATAGACTCTGTCGCCAAGGAGTTCACATTTTAGTGAGATTCAATACACAGCCTTATTATGGAATGTAATATTTTTTATCAATATAAAATTAATAGTTTTATTCTCTTAAATTTTATTTTGTCTATCATTAATTAAACTCCCATGTGTGTGTCTTTCCTCTTGTTTGTTTAATAAATGTTTGCCCATTCTTTCAAAATCTTCAGTGTAACTCTGCTTTAGGTTTTTCCATTATGGGCAGCATATAATTGAATTTACTTTTGTTTTTGTTTATTGCGAGCATTTTTTTTTCAGTAGGGGACTTTATCCTGTGAACATTTATAGCAATAACTGATGTCCTTGGTTATATTTCTGTTTTACTGTTTTATGTTTTTGGTTTATTAGACTTCCTTGTTGTTTCATTTATTTTCTGCCTGTTTATTATATGCACAGAGCTCTTCTACTCTATGCAATGATTTGAAAGTTGAGCTTTTTAAACATTCCAGTGCTATTTGTCTTTAAGTTTTCCAAAACCTATGTGAATCTACTTCTCCTAATATGAGAGTTAAACAAATATACAAAAATGTTACTCTCTCTTACGCTGGAGGAAAATATATCTTTGATTTTTCTACCCCTCACCCATTTCTATTTTCTTGTGAAATCACTCTTGAAATATAAACCCAAATAATCATTATTTTATTTTTAAGAAATTATAAGTATTTCCCTTTTGTTTTATCCATCCCAATGGGAACTGATTTAAAATTTTCATTTCATGTTAGTATTTCAGCGATCTTAAGTAGTACTTAAATATTATGAAGCACTCATTCTTAAATTCTTCATTGGCATTTATCTCAAGTTCAGTTGTTCAGCGGGAATAAGGCTTCAAGAGATTCACTCTAATCCCACTATCCCAGCACCCTGAAAGACATGTTTCTGAGAAAATCTTTTTTTGTTGCATTTACACATATATATCAGCTTGCTTGGGTGTTGACACTTTGTTTCCAAACTGTTTTCTCTCAAAATTTTATGGCTGGTTATTGCTCCACTGCCTTCTGGAATTTCACGCGGTAGATGATTGTTACCATAGGATTTTTTTTTAAGTAACCAGATTTTGTTATTGTTGTTCTGCTTGAAAGCCAGTAGGATTATTTTTTTTTTCTTGAGGCTGAAGATGCCACTAATACTTCTCTAGGCAAGGGTCTCTTTTTCAGTTTTGCCTAGAAAATAACAATCTCTTTCAAGCTTGAGATTTTATTTTTACTTCATTAAAGTTATCTTCATTCATCTTTCATTCATTCTGTTTTTTTAATTGCTTCTGTTCCATTCGTTTTGGCTTCTGCTTCAGGATTTTATTACAGAAAATATTTCTACTTATTATCTTTCTGCTCATTATCTTATGTTTTATCTTTTCCTCTGTATTCTGGAGTAACTTGTATACCATCTGACTCACTCAATTTTCTGTCAACAGCTCTATACGGATTTCCTGTAGTTCTCAAGTCTCTTGCTATATTTTTAGGATTCCTTGCTGTTCCTTCTCATTTCCGTTCTCTCTCTTCATCTCTGCTTGTCTCAGAAGCTCACCATCTTCCTCTGCTGTTCTGTTCCAAGCGTCATACTAAGCACTGATCTTATAAAGATGAATACAACATAGCTCCTGACCGCAAAGGGTTCACATTCCAAAGAATGAGACAAACACACAACAGATAATTGGAAAACACTCTGATAATGAACTAATAGAAATGTGTAGAGAACATTATGAGTCCATCAAGACGAGGCCCGGTGGAGACACGAACGCTCCCTGGAGACAAGCTGCAAAGGACAACTAGGATTTCACCACATAAGGTGGGAAGGGGAAGGCTCTCTAGGCTCAAGGCATTCTGGACAAGTGCCAATAATACTTGTGTGAAACACAGTTGATTCGGTACTGGTGAGCCTCAAGTGCCTTGTGAGAAGTAATGAGAAATGAGGCAGGATATGCACAGAAGTGTCTATTCCTGGAGATACCTATGGCAGGTAGGTTGGATTTACATTGTGGGTGGTGGGGAACCATTGGAAATCATAGGCTTTTATGCAGGAGAGGATTTCAGAGAAATAAAACTCGAAGCAGAGAGATGAACTGGAAGTAGAATAGGTGTCTCCTTACCGTCCCTGCTCTTATACTTTGGGTCATTTTATGAATATAAAGGGATTATTTACTTTTATTATATCTGATTTCTTATTCGATTTTCACAGATTCTTTACTCAGAGCTTTCAGAGTAATGTTCCCTTCCCTTCATAGTGCAGATTTTAATGGATTTCACATGCAGTTGATATATCTTTGCTCACTTTTGAATGAGGATGTTTCTTTTTAGGTCTGACTTTTGCCAACACAATAATACTAAAATGTTCCTAATCACCACTAACTTCATTTCTAACTCTAACTCCATTCATGTGATAGCTAGGAACATTTTTCTCTCAAATCTAAACCAGGAGTGAATTATCATGCTACTACCTTCAGTCTTAATTCCAATAACTAATTTAGGATTATTCTAGAGTGACTATAGTGAACTATTAATTTCTGTCAAATTCTAAAACTCTGAAAAGAGAAAAAATGCTGAATAAAAGCGGTGGTCTCCAAACTGGTTTCATCAAAATATCCCATCAGAAACAGAAACAAAAAACAACACACAGTATATGATACATGTGAGAGCTGATATATTAATAAGCTACTCTCCGATCTAAGTGTTCCTGTTCAGTCATGGAGTAAGTGCACTTTTTCTAGTTTAAACATCCCCTGTGACCCAAGCCAGAAGACAGATAAGTAGAAGTCTTCTGTTTCTTACCTTCTTATTTCCCTCCAAGTGTGCATAGGGAAGGATTATGTTTATCATTCCAGCCCATCAGTTTTTCAGTTAATTCTTGCGTAGCATGACTACTATTTTTAGGTTCCATTGTTGTGGTTTATTTTCATCACTTTCATGTGTAGGCAGACAGAAGGAGATTTTCATGAGCATTTTAGTTTGAACGTGGTATAGGACATATCATATATGGCCAGTCAACAATTCACCCAAGAATACCTGAAAGATCAACATTCTAAAATAAAAA
Organism: Monodon monoceros; assembly: GCF_005190385.1. Taxonomy (NCBI): domain Eukaryota; kingdom Metazoa; phylum Chordata; class Mammalia; order Artiodactyla; family Monodontidae; genus Monodon; species Monodon monoceros. The sequence goes on along the minus strand of NW_021703773.1, from coordinate 30,561,257 downwards.
CCTGATCATATCACTCCCCTCGTTAAAATCCTTCAGTGACTCCCAATCACCTACAGAATACAATTCAAACTCCTCCATGGGGGATGTGGTCATTCATGACTTGGCTTCTGCCTTCTGTTTTAATATCACCTGTGTCCATTGCCCCAGACATACCCTGGCCTCTTATGCTTTGGAACTACTTTATTCCCAAACATCATTTACTCTTTAATGCCATATGTCTTGGCATATATTTCTTTTGCCGTAAGAAATAAGGGGAATCTACTATTCTCCTCTCCTGTCTGTTCAGCCAACAAGTCATTTTTCCAGAGAGCTAATATGTAAATCACCACAAGAAATGGGCATTCCACCTACTATACATGATTTTATACATGTGTATGATGGTGTGTATACATAGATAGATGTCTACACATACATACATACACATGTATGTGATTACATTAGACAAGGTATAATAGAGCTTCAAAAGAATGAAGACATCTTCAAGTATTGTCTTCTCTCTGTCTCTCTCTGTCTCTCTCTGTCTCTCTCTCTCTGTTTTATAACATGGTACTATGTTATATATATAAGGGCAGTCAGGGAAGAAAGAAAAGAACTGATATGTCTGGTTCAGGCAGTAGGTTTAATATTCCTATTCTCTGGCTGTCTTCCTTACTAGACTGAACTTCTTCTAATAGAGTTTTTGTCTTTGTCATTTTTATATTGTCAGGGTCTACTATATATCAGAAACATAGTTCATTATTTGATGAGATGATGAAGGAATGAAAGGTAGGGAAGCAAACTAAAAGGGAGTAACTATACATAGAAAATATTTTTCCTATGGAGGAGTCAAATATATTGGTAGGCTGAAAGGTTGGGCAATCTACTGATTCAATGCAGTTCCTATCAAAATATCAATGGCATTTTTCACAGAACTACAACAAATAACTTTAAAATCTGTATGGAAACACAACAGACCCTGAATAGCCAAAACAATCTTGAGAAAGAAGAACAAATCTTGAGGTATCACACTCCCTGACTTCAGACTATACTACAAAGCTACAGTAATCAAGACACTATGAACTTGCACAAAAAAAGACACACAGATCAGTGGAAAAGAATAGATAGCCCAGAAATAAATCCACACACTTATGGTGAATCAATCTACGACAAAGGAGGCAAGAACATACAATGGAGAAAAGACAGTCTTTTCAATAAGTGATGCTGGGAAAACTGGACAGCTACATGTAAAAGAATGAAACTACAACATTTTCTAACACCATATACAAAAATAAACTCAAAATGGATTAAAGATCTAAATATAAGACCAGAAACCATAAAACTCCTAGAAGAAAACATAGAAGGAAAACTCTTTGACATAAATTGTAGTAATATTTCGGAGGATCTGTCTCCTAAAGCAAACTAAACTTAAAAGCTTTTGCACAGCAAAGGAAACGATGACAAAACAAAAAGACAACCCACTGGATGGGAGAAAATATTTGTAAGGCATACAAATTTTTTAAATTGAACAGATAAATATTTTGAAGAACTTTTAGTAACTGAGTAGGGGTGGGTGGGAAGCAGCAAACTTTAAATTTTATATTTTGACTATGTAAGACATAATATGTAGATTTTAACACCATCATTGAACTCACTTTAATGATGTTGCAAATATCAACATTTCTAAAATACTGATATTGGAAATATCAATATTTCTAAAAAATAGTTAAAGGAAAAAGCATCAAACCATGGATATACCTAATGTACTCAAAATACCATATTATTTGCACATATTAATTAATATTCTGCTTATCCCTCAATGAACTTGTAGTCATAGTAATAAAATCTGATAAAATATATTAGAGATAACCTAATCTAAAATATTTTTAAGAATGAGAATCCAAATGATTTCTGATTACTCCAGAAAGATCCCTGAGTATCTGAAATGCGCAGTTTATTTTTATGAAGAAATATGCTAACCCACTGAATTACCACTCAGTCCTTTACAACTCTTGAACTAAAACTCTGTATTCTGTTGCTTCTTCTAAATTGGTTTCTATATAATTCCCAGAATCCCGGCCTGTAAACTAGGGCTTGTCTGTATCCTCTTTTACAATGTAGACAAGGCAGCATTTTTGTCTATTTTAGTAAGAACGTTAGGTCTCTTTGGAGGATTACTCAAACCACTGCTAACCCAGGATGTTAGCTTAATGTTGAAACTATTGTTTTGCTATTTTGCAATTAAACAGATTTTTCCTGATGCAAATATTCAGCAACATTCTTTAGGGACATTTTTAAGCAAACATTCCCACTTTGTGTGGTGTAACAAATGAAGTAATTTTTGTATTTTTCCTGTTACATTTTGTAAGATTGTAAAAGTGCTTTACTCCTAGAATGCCCTATAATGGCTATAAGCACAGCAGTATGAAGAAAAGCTTTAAGAATACAGAAACACAGTTTGAAACAATGTGGAGTAACTGTGTCGACTTCAGGGAAATAACAACAGCAGACAGAGTGACCTGGCACACAGCAATAAGAAATGAGGTCATTCACATTTAACAAAGAGCCTTGGGCGTTTTAAGGGAAAAGAATAAGCCAAAAACAACCATTTCCCCAAGCCCAAAGATTTTTCAGAGTACAGTAAAAAAAAAAAAGCTCCTGATTCCACATGGGTCCATGCAAGTACTGTTATGCCCACAGCTAACAACAAGGACATAATCTTGTCATATTAACTTCAAATATGGAGTCCAATGTAACGTATTAGTGCAGATTCAATAAATTTCTTTAACCAAGAAATTTAACATTTACTCTCTCCATTTTCAACTGCTGACTTTAGCATTCTTATTTTCTATGTTATGTCTTCAAGTAATTTTCTACATATTCAGAAAACGAAGTAAAAAGATTTATTGGAGAACTGTGGATCATGTTCAGCTAGCTGGTAACTGACATACTTTCTAACAGCACACTTTTCAGTAGGGCGCTGCTATGGGGGAAAATCTACCTCCCGTGGATTCTCTTCAAAGCTATAAAAACTCATTTTGCTTTCTTTTGCTTGAGGTTGGGGTGGGCCGTGATGTTACGTCCTCAATTCAGATGAAATGATTTTTGTTCCGCACGTTCTGTTTAAAGGCCTGTAATTTCACCACGGTTGATGGTGGAAATGAAGTTTGGTGGAGGAAATGATGTGGAAAGCTGCATTTGATATTTCTGGGCTGTCCTAGTGAGTTGGAGAGTGAACAAGCTAACAGATTTTACACACAGCATCTTGCAGGACATTAAAAAGCGAAACGTCTTTCCTTTTCAAAGAATAATTATTGTGGTTTGATTTATCGATAATGTTTACACTGTAATTATAATAGAAATAATGAATGGATCTTCTGTCTGCTAAGAGTTATGCTCCCTTCTTTGGAGCTTGTTGGTGGGCTCTACGAATAAGTCAAACAAATTTAACATATTAAGGCTGTTAGGCACAGTAATTTTCAGCTGAGCAACACAATAGCTCTGTTTCCAGGCAATAGTTTCTGGTAATAAATTGACATCAAAACAAAGGAAAAGTTGGAAAGTTATTTCTGCTAACACAGAAATATGTATTATATAATGAAGCTGTTTGTGTGTAGGTTTACGGTGAAATCAACACTTCATCTTACTGCATCACAGTATTGAAATGCAGAAATGAACCAGGCTCAAGTAGAATAAACATGGAGAGTTCTGAAATCTATGGTAGAACAAAGCACAGGTTCAAAAACCATCCCGGTATATGGGTGGGCTTCTGCATCCTTTCTTCTTTCCTCCTTCTTCCCTCCCTTCCTCCTTCCCTCCCTCCCTTGTTTCCTTCCCTCCTTCCTTCCATCCTTTGAGAGACCTTACTGCAAAAACAATGTGATCCTTTCAATGAAATAATGCCACATGATTTCTTAATCACTTAGCCTTTTGCTTGGCCATTTGGGGTGGTCACGCCTGTCACCTCCCGGCTGCAGGCAATAATGAAAACGGACTTCTTCATTAGTTACATACAATGCATAATGGCTGCAAGACTCTAACATCCTTTATGCAAATGATTTTTAGAGTTTATTAATTAGTTTTTGAGGAATATTAATTTCTCCAACCCTCCAGAATTATTGCTACTGGGAAATAGGCTTGAATTCATTTTAACGATGATAAAATTGCACTCAGTGACAATTAATGGAGCAAAGCAAAAGAGACCTCTGTATCAAATGAGAAGCACACTCTTACAATAGCTTCTCGTGGATACTTATGGTTTGTATGCACAGACACGATTTTAAGCACAGTAAGTACTATCTCTGGTCAGATAAATGTTTCAGGCACTGGGTTTGAAAATAATTCATATGCAGCAAATTAAGTTGAGTTCAGAGGTGTTTTATAATCAACGTGCCTATGTTTCTGTATATTGAAAAAATGAAAAGTAAAAATTCAAAACATGCCCAAGGGAGCATCTAGTAGTGTTTTGCTGGACCGCTACTGAGCTATTTATGCTCAACCAATAAGACTGCCAGGTGATGCCAGGAATGCATCCTTTGTGACTGCAAATGAGGGACTTGGTTTTAACTAGAAACACCGTGGGGCAAATATAAAAAACACTGACAAAGCACAAAGTTAATTTTGTTAAAATTAACAGTATCTTTTATTCTACCAGTTCACTGTTAGATATAATACCTTAGGCAATATTAGGAAGCAACCTACATTCACATTTGTGGGTTAGGGATGTCAGAGCTGAGTTCCATTTTGTTTTCTACCTTAGGAGTAAGTGAATATAGTATCAGAACTTACATATATGTTTTAAAATATGTTCTTGGAACACTGAATTTGAAAACGCCATCAAAAAAAGATTTTAAAAAATAAGCAAAATAAAATATTGTGAGCCACATTTTGTGATTTCTTTCTTTTTGCATTAAATGCTAGTTTAAAAGACTAGTGTCTGTGACCTATTTAGAGAAGAAACTGATGAGCCAACAATTAAGTTCGGGAAGAAAAACAACCTAAGATTTTTGAGATTCTCAGATTGGTGAAGGACGAGCTCCTTTTATGAGCAGTAAATAAATGCTTCAAGTTGTGGCAACCTATTTACGTAGAGAAACACATACTGTTACACAGTATACATCAAGTAGTATAAAGAGTGACTAATCAGAGATGAGAAAACAACTACCGTTGAAACACGTCACCCGTTTTTATTGCATGCATATCTGTTAGCTCTCTTCAAAAGTGTTTTTGAAGTTATTCAAAACAGGTCCAAAGTTTTTCATAGGTTGTGAGGTCTCAGAACTCACTGAGAATATAAATCATGTTGTGGACTCTCCAGAAAAAAAAAAATTTTTTTTAATATGCATATATAAACTGTTGCAAGCTCTTTTTATTGCTGCCGGTACTCTGAAAGCAATCTTTGAATCCTCTTGTGATTCAACGATCTAGGCTAAGAAACTCTGGTTTAGCCAGCGAAAAGCTCTTGAACGTTGCTGAAAAACTAACATGTCTAAAAACATTACTCATTAGTCTGCCTTCATGTCTAAAGTGGTCCACTATTAATATTAAAGTGTTTTATCTTGGAAATCACTTGCTAAGCGTGCTATGCTAACTGTAAACGCTTACATAATATCATATCAGCATGTAACCTTGTCAAGATAAGTCAAGTGCATGTTCCGAAAATTGTCTACTCTGAGGTTTAAAACAAAGCAGGCAAAGAAAAACCCAGGCCCATTCAGACCCAGGTAAAGTGCTACAGGAACCAGGTGCAGCGCAAGGACTGGGAAGTCCTGTGACTGCCTGGGATGCAGGAGACTCATAAGAAAGTAGAGGGGGCTGACAGCCAACATTTCCTTTCTCACAGTTTTCTGTACTGAATGTTACTAGCTTGTGATGGAGCTAGTACGTCGCATCTTATGTCTAAGAATGATGACCATACAAAACTGGACAAAACCCAGATCTCTAAAGTGTGCTGGTTTCACTTACGAAAATAACATACTTTTCATCTTTATCTTGAGAATACAGTATTGGCATTGCAAATTCACAGGAAAGTAACTTTGCTATTTTTTTAAGAACTTATCTCAGGACATTTCAGAATGTGGTCTACTGATCAAACAAGGGTAGAAAAATCAGTCTCATGAAGCACCTGAGTCCAGTGTGTCTCATTAATCTTTTCTCATTTCCTACTTAAAAAAAGATTCTGCCCAAATAAGACTCTTTGTATGTAGGAGACATGTTTATCCCTAACCTATTCTCAACACTGGATGGTAGATGGTAGAGGCAGGGCAAAGTCACCTCCAAAAAGGAGGTAACAATATAAAATTATCAACAGACGGATCTGGAAAGAAACGAGTATATCATGCAATGAGAGAGCAGGATAGAGAGGTAGCTACAGCGGCGGTAAATTGTGAGATGAAACTCCAGGGCAAGTAGGATTTCTACACTTTGAGGTTGAGTGGAAGGTGGGGCACAAAAGGAAGAGGAGAACTATGGAAAGCACTGAACCCAGGAAGCATTTGAAGCGGTTGGGAAGATGGGATGGAGAGGTGGGAACATCGTAAAGACAACAGGAAACCCCAAATCACCTTGATGATTCGCTCTCTGCACAATTCAGAGCGCCATTGGAGGAAGCATGAGGTTCATCGAACAGAGAGCTTGCCGCGCGACTGCTGCTCCAACAGTAGACTTGGAAGTAAGAAAGGATGGTGTTTCCTCTGAGACAGAAACACGTAGCAAAGGGCAGAAAATATGAGGCCATTTTAAGGCATAGCAGAGGGAGCTAACATGAGATAGTCCTGTTTATTTTATCAAAATAGAAGAGAAAGTTAGTTAATGAGAGGGAAGTCAGGTCTTGAGAATAAAACAGTCTAGGACTGTTCAGGGGTCAAAAGCTAAAAAGAAGTGAGGAGATTCGTGGAGCAGCAGTAAGGATCCAGTCGGTCTCAAATAATATGAATTTCAGTTGAACTCAATCAGTGTGATTACACAACTTGCCACAAAAACAAAACTCCTCAGATGGAAGTGGGAACAGCGGTATCAAAATTGGGAAAATACTGTATATTATTATATTATATATAATTATGTTATTAATATAGAAATATACCATAATTATTATATAATATATATTATAAATATTATTGTATTATAATATATTCTAGTGAATATATATATTCACTAGAATTATTCTGGGAAGAAAATGTTTTTTTAAGAAATATGTGGATAGGGGCTTCCCTGGTGGCGCAGTGGTTGAGAGTCCGCCTGCTGATGCAGGGGACGCGGGTTCGTGCCCCGGTCCGGGAAGATCCCATATGCCGTGGAGCGGCTGGGCCCGTGAGCCATGGCCGCTGGGCCTGCGCCTCCGGAGCCTGTGCTCCGCAGCGGGAGAGGCCACAACAGTGAGAGGCCCGCGTACCGCAAAAAAAAAAGCAAAGGCGTACCTAAAACCCAATAAGGATGTGACCTTAGTGGCTTATTCACTGGACCGTGGAGTGTCACATGCAAAATGTCATTTTAATTATTTATGCAGGAAAGAGAAATCCCATCATGGACTTTTTTCCTTTTAGTCTCAATTCACTTGTAGAAAGAATGAAATTTTGGGTTTATATAGTGCATTTTGCCTTAGGAATACAAAGTGCTTTGGAAACATTATTGTAGGTTTTCCAATAGAGTGAGATTAGATGCCTGTTTTTATTCTCCTGCACTGAGTAGAAAAATGACTTGGTGAAAGTCAGTCAAGTTAGTGACAGAATTCAGAATTAAACTCAGGACAAAAGGATAAATACTCCAAGACAAAAAGGCTCATTCAAAGGAAAGTAGCACATTATTTTTGGCATTAAAATATATGTGTTATCAGACGTATCTTAAAGAGCTTTTGAAAATCAGAATTAAAGATAAGACAGACTAATAATGGAACCCAAAGTCATGTAGGCTACCGAATGAATGACCCAGCCATTCCTAATTAAATATGTAATGCTCAACAAATACAAATTAGCCATTTTTAATTTTTTCTCAGGAATTAAGTTTAATGAGTTAGGAACCATGAAAGCAATAGTCTCTTAGATAAGAGTACAATATTTAGTTTGTTTTGTTTTTTGCTTGTCATTGTTTTGAGACTGAGATTGATAACATTTTGCTTATTGGGTAATTGCAACGTTAATAAAAACAAGAGGTTTATGCCTTTGGCACTTTTCTTCAAAATAAACACATACAAACAAACAACAGCCAGTATTCTAACCCTAGTCTGGGTCCACCATTCTCCTGGATAGGCAGTGGAATTTTCACACTATTGCAAATACAACTTCTAGAAACAAAACTTCCAACATTTAGCAATGGCATCCTTCTGTCCTTATTTTACTGTTATCTAGTCACATCCTGGTCCTTTCTTTACAATTTTTAAAATATTTTTATTGCAATATTTTAGCTCAACAGATACATTTAAGGGTCTACTATGTGTCAGGTTCTGAGGAGATAAAAATGAGTGAGAAAATGGTTCCTACAGTCAAGCCTAGGGAAGAGGGCAATTATATAAACAATTTTAATAGCATGGAAGAGATATAATAACAGAAATATTTATGGAGTCCATAGAAGTAAGTAGGACAAAGGGGATACTACAGAGGACGCATTGCCTCTGTCACTGTTGAGTGGGTGGACTGGCTTGGGGTGGAACAGCTGAGCATCCCAGCGCTTTAGGATGGTGGATAGTATCCTGCTAACATCACCACCGGTCCTTTCTAAGGCTGAAAACTGTATTTCCCAGAAACCACTCGGCCTGAACGGTGCCAGGTTAGAATCCATCACTGACAGGAACTTGTGGGAGTTTGGGAAGGAAGGAAAGCAGAAACCATTAAGCTTGGTGTTTGACAGTAATGTTGCCACAGGTTTCCAGATCTTCCACAGACTTCCACTTTGTGGTCCCTAAAATCAGCAGCTTCCTCCAGGCTGACGCATTGACTATTTCTCCAATCTCCCAGCCTCAGACTTCCAAGCCTTTGGTCTCCCAGGTCCTACCATATTCAGATAAATTCAAATTCCTATATTAGAGCCCATACACAGATTCCTATATTAAAGAGCTCCTTTCCCTAATACTTGTACTAAATATTTTCCTGGCTGAATCCAGAGAGATGCAGACAATTTCACAAAGGAGAAACTCAAGCAAGGTTCCAAAAGCTAAATAGGAGTTCATCAGGCAAACAAGCTACAGAAATCATTCCTGGATAAGAGAAGAGCATGGCCATTGGATGCAAATTAATTGCTCTGAATCTATGAAGGAACAAAAAATACGCATGGCTAAATGCTCCCAGAATTGTCCCTCTCTCCAGCCACTAAGAGAGATGATGCATTTTCCTGCTTAGTTTTAGCTCTTCACTCAAATTCCAAGGAGTGGCCCAGCCTTGGGATCAAAGGTTGAAAGACAGAGGTCAGCTTGGGGCTTAAGGAGCCCCACTCATAGACAGCTCATCTGAGAATAAACTCAGGCAAGGTGAGCAGAGCCAGATGGGAAGACAGAAGCTGGGCTCTGATGGGATAAATTGAAGCCTCATCTCCAGCCGTGATGGAAATTAGTTCATCTCTTGGATTTCTCAGTCATGTGAAGAAAATGAAGAGGAAAACCTTCTTCCTATAAAACACTTTGACTTCTGTTTACATTCACTCAAAAACAGGGGTCCTGATTAATAACACCGTGTGTGAGAAATGTAAGCTTTCGAGTTACTGTGAAATCGTTCCTTGGTTCCCACGCTGATTCTACAATCCCTACAAAATTGTACAAAAATGAAGTTGTATAAGTGAAATTCATTTTTCAACAAATACTTATAGCGTCTGGCACTGTACTGGGCACTGGTCATTCAAAAAAACGAACAAAGATGCTTGTCCTTGAGGAGCTTACATTCCACCAGATAGAGACAGAAAATAATTGGGAAAAAAAGTCACAAATAAGTAAGTTATGTAGCATACCATACAGAGGTAATAGGTGTCTCCTTCCTCAACCCCAGCTGACCAAAAAGGAAAGAACTCACCAGTTTGTGACAACTGCTTGACATCCCCTTTGACCCAGGGATGCCCCAAGGTCCTACCGCCTGCCTCTCCCCACTTACTTCTCTCTTTAACCAGCACCTCTTTACTCATATGGGTAGCTTGACAAAGGGCCCTTACAACCTGCTGTGGTGAATTTAGAAAAACAAATTCCCTTTTTGGCGGCATCTGCAAGCGCTGGTTAGGAACCAAGTCCGATCAGGTGATGGTGAGTAGGAAATGTAGGGCCTCCCTACTCAAGGCACACGTTCTTTCCCTTCTGTAATCCTGCCACTGCTTTTCTGATGACCCTGGCACCATCAGCTGCCAGGTGGAGAATCTCATTTTCTTCCAGGAGTACTCAGTGCTGTGACTATTAATAATAAACCTTCCTCTCTTAGGCTTGTTGTCTGTTATGTCATTAGCACAGCCATCTGGTACTTCCTTGGGGATCACAGTGAGTTTGGGCATTGGGCAGGTCCCTCTAGGGTTGACTGAAGTACAGACTTATTACTTCATGTATCTGTTTACATCCTGAAGCCTTCTCCTTCATCCCTCCATCCATACCTTTAGTTAATGAATTTCCTCATACTTCACAAGGAAAAATGGAGCAATCACAAGATAACATTTAGCAGACTTTCCACCACGTCCATTACCTACCAGTTTCTGCTCTACATAATCAACTCTCCCATTTGTTAACTGAGATGAACATTCTGTGATTCTTTCCAAAACCAACTCCTCCACGTTTTCTCCAGGATCCCATCTCCCCTTGGGTGCTCAAACAATCCTTTCTTCGTCTTCCTACATCAACATTTTTAACTTCTAAATGGCTTATACCCACAACACAAACATATTCAGTTATTTCTGTCATCTAAAATTTTTAAATCTCATTTTCTATTGTACCTGCAAAGGAGCCTGAGAAGGAGTGTCCAGGGAATTAGGAGGAAAACAAAGGACATGGACTGTTGTACCCCGTGTGAAAAATAATAGTAGTAAAGGGAGGAGTAATGGTCACGTCAACACTGCTGTCATATGAGAGGATGACATCCGGAACCAACAAGGGTCATTCCCACATGGAGTCACTGGTGAGTCCTAAGAGCAATTTTGATGGAGAGGTGAGGGTAAAAATGTGATAGGAACATGTTTCATAAAGACCAGGGGAAGAGGCATGGGATGCAGAGCATTAGCTATTTCAAGGAACAAAGAAGTGGCGTGGTACTGAAAAGGGAAGTAGAGACATTGGTTTCACATAGTATCAAGGAATTCCATCTGGGGTAACAGGCAGAAAAGCAGCGTAGCTTAGGAGCAAGCATAGGAGACAGACAAGGCAGAGTTAAGACAGGGCCTGAAGGTCTTTTCTGATTGCTTCAAAATTTTTAGTGTAATAGAAAGCAAGCTGAGAGGGAGGATAGACGATATGAAATGGTCTTCTTGGGAGAATCAATTCTGGACACACAGTATGATCCAAGCAGCCCTCTTGAGGTTCATGGTCAGGAATTCAAAGTGAGACCGGTCAACATGACTGTGTTTTCTTCAGCCCCATTATAATGCAGGCATGCAACTGGGTGGAGAATTGAATTTAATCAGGTTGTAGGTTGGCCAAGCCAGTATAAGCAAGCAAGGTACAAAAAAAAAAAAAAAAAAAAATCTGAAATTATATGCAAAGGACTTATAACAGTTATTGACCATGAAATTCATGGTGGGTAAGGAACAAGTGCATGAAGCAGGTGAGGGAGTTAAATGATAGTAACACCAGTGGATTAAGGGATCTTGGCATCACTGAAAGATTTGGGGACTGAGTGTGAGCTGTCATAATAGGAAGTATAGTTAGAATAGGGTGCATGAAATTTAGGTTTTAGAAGGGTTATAATTATTGACAAGGTCTAGTACCATTCTTGGAAGCAGATGTCTGAGATAGAATGGAAGGCAAGGATGGTACATTCAAGTAATGGTATAAGTGAGGTCTTTCTCTTTAAACTTGTTGAGTAGCTTTCTATTATTGGCAAGATTAAAGTCACAGCTCCATAGCACATGACACTAGGCCCTTGACGGTTTAACTCTCTCCACGTCCTATTCTAATCTAATCTCTCAGCCCTCTCTCACGTACCTTCAGAAATTCCAAACTACCTCAGTTTCTCTGAATATCACTTTTATTTTAGTACATCTTCATATATAAATATTGCTCCCTCTGCCTGTAATGTTTTTGTTTTCCTTTCTTGCCGGACTGATAAATTCCATTATGCTCAATCATCTGTGATTTTTTTTCCTGATGATTTTATTTATTTACATATATACGCAGTATTTATTGTCTTATGAAAATACGACCAATATTGAGAAAATAGCCAGTTTACTCATGTTTGTACATTTTGTGCCTAAATGAAATGTCTGCCACATAAAATAAATATATTTAAGATGAATAAATGGATAGATAAATATTAGTAATTTCAATTCTTCATAAAGTATTCATACTCCACTTCCTAACTCAGTTTAACTCTCATTGATGGCTATATCCTTATGAAATCAAAGGCCACTAGGTTGATTGAAAGGTACCTGCTACTATCAGAGAGGAAAAATCAGCTTCTCTTCTTCACATTCCCCCGTGGGCCAGACATCTTCAGATTGTCATAACCCAGAAGGCCAAACCTTCCTATAGCTCCCCTCCTACCTGAGCTAAGGTACAGATTTACAACTCATCCCTACGATACATTCGGAAAAGCCCTGTTTCACAGAAGTCTATACATAAGACATGTTGCTTTGTTATAACAGGAAGGCTTATATTGAATAATGTTATTAGATTTTTCAATAGAAAAATAATATTGTTAACTGAATACTGTAACTTAATTAGAGAAAAAAGAAAAACTGGGGATACAGGAGATATCCAGTAACTTCTGCAATTAATGTGCATCTTGATTTAGTGCAAAGGGAGCACGCCTGTAAGAAATACTACTCTATCCACTAACCTTAGTGGGAAAAATAGCTAAAAGTATCTGATACCGGAGATGTGAATCAGGTAACGTGTTAAGTAATGTAATGGAAGTCTCCCCAAGCCACCGGAGGCATAGCCAAAGAGGAAATTGTAGCAAAATGGTTATTTTGTTGTTCAGCCCCTTTTTCTTACTGAAAAGATAGGTGTGGTAGTTGGTACGTGTCTTATCTGCTGTATTGGTCCTGCCCTTGAGTCACTGCAATGACACTCTTTGACCAGGATATTTACAAGCTGCCCAGAGAATCCAAGGCTTTTTTTAAAGAATACAGCAACTGTTGCTTCTCTATCTACAGACTGTGGGCAAAACATTATTACACATTTGGTCTTTGAGAGTCCTGGGAACCATAAAAGGGCCACGAGATGCCCCTGTCTTAAACCACCTGTCCCAGGAGATAATTGCTCAAAACAGAATGGTGAAATCCCATCCACCTATTCCATGGAGACCTCTGGAATCTCTCAACCAAGCAAATAAGCTTCCTTCCTTCAATTTTCTCCCCAACTCAGGAGGAAGAAACCTTGAGTGAACCCATAAAAAAAATCTCCCAATAGAAAACTTTAGAAATGCATAAAAATAGTGATGAGTGAGTGTGTGTGTGTGTGTGTGTGTGACATCTATAAGTAAGGAAAGAATCGATTAGAAAATATAAAGAAAATCCTCAGAGAAACTACATGGCGATGCCCATGAATTGAAGCTGTGACTGACTGAGGGATTCTGCTAATCTCAGTATGCTTGGGCTTGAGTCAAAACACACATGAGGACAGGCAAAGAGGCCTTGAGAAGTTTTCACTAAGAACTTCACATATACTTTGGATGAAGACTAAATAAAACCATAAAATAGAAAAGAAAGAAAATCCCCACCAATGGAGGAAGACCAAAAGTAGTTTTTGCCTGTTTTATCCTGGGCTCTGCTCAGAAAAATTAAAAATCTCCTGGAAATTCATAAACACAACAGGCTTGAGGCATGAAGTTCAAGCATAATCTAGAAATCCCTACTTCAAGAAATCAACATTAAATATAGTCTGAGCTGCTGAGAAACCTGTAGTACCTGGAAAACACAGACAAAAAAACCAACAAAAAACACCTCTCTTGAGGGTCGTGCCCTCTACATGACCCGAAAGTTTTACTGCAAATAAACTCTCACTAAAGATTTTCTCCCAAATCTTACAAAATATACTAGAAAACAACCCAACATTAGTGTGAACCGGTGGGCACAACAGGTAGCAGAAAGAAATACTGAAGAACTACAACTAATAGAACTATCAGATATGAACAATACAACGAGTTCAACCGACTAAGACGTAAAAGCATTCATCAAGAACATAAAAATCCGGGCTTCCCTGGTGGCGCAGTGGTTGAGAGTCTGCCTGCCGATGCAGGGGACACGGGTTCGTGCCCTGGTCCGGGAGGATCCCACATGCCGCGGAGCAGCTGGGCCCGTGAGCCATGGCCGCTGAGCCTGCGCGTCTGGAGCCTGTGCTCCGCAACGGGAGAGGCCACAAAGAAACGAGTTGTATCCAGAATATAGAAATCAATCCCTCAAATCAATATGAAAAGATACACAACTCAATCATAAAATGGGCCAAAAGGATATCCTTTCACAGAAAAGATATACAAATGACTACTAACATATGAAAAGGTGTTCACCCTCATCAGTAATCTGGGAAATTTGAAATAAAACCTCCATGAGACACCACTAAACATGCATTAGAACGGCCAACACCGTTTTTGTGAATCTCAAAAAGAGATTCACAGCTAAGTTTGGGTGAGCATGTGAAGTATAGGAAGTCACGAACAGTGCTAGAGGATGTGTAAATGCATGCAGCCACTTGCAAAACAAGGCTTATTAAACTTGATCTGTGACCAAACAATTCCACTCCTGGTATACACCAGCGTTGCATCCACGTGTACCAAAAGACATTTTTAAAATATTTCTGGCAGCTTTAGTTATAAGCTCCCCAAGCAGAAAAAAAAAAAAATCTATCAACATGAAATGAACGGATAAACTTGTGGTATATTTTATAAGTGAAATCCCATACAATAAATGCAATGAATGAACTATACCTACACATTCACAATCATGTACGTTTACAAAAATAATTTTGAGCTAAAGCAGGCAGGTGGAAAAGGATATACATGGTATGATTCCAGTTACATAAACAGGCAAGATCAATTTTCTATAATATTAGAAGTCAGAAGTGGGGAAGAAAGAACAAATTGCTGTTGTATGAGGCACCAGGGAGGGATGGTCATTTGAGGTTTGGGCAAATTTCTATTTCTTGACCTGAGATGTGTTTACATTGCTGTTAACAGCTTTGATAATTTTTTGGGTTGTACATTTATATGGTGTATACTTTCATATATGCATATCATACTTCAACAAAAAGATTTAAGAAAACAATATTTAAAAGACTGTATTTTTTTTATTGTCTGCCTGTATGTACATAGTTTATCTAGATATATTACATAAGTGATGATGGTTACATCTGATGATAATGTAGATGAAGGATTGGGCTGTCCAATGTGTTTGAAAATCATCCCTACTTTTAGGTACTTTCACACTCTACATGTCAAACTAGAAAACTTAAAACTTTTGTTTTCAATTCAAACTCTCCAATTATTTGGGAGGATCTTTTAGCTCTCCGATGTTTTAGATAATTTCTCCATTAAGAATCAGAGTGGTGCCTGTTGTTTGTGTCGCAGAAATAGAATTAAAACACAAAATCTCCCCTCAACTCAGAAAAACCTCCACTACAGTAGAAGAGAAAGAAACCAATTTTATTATTGAGTAAGCAGTAAACCAGAATGTGATGTGCATGGCACACAATCCCGTAAGAGACTGTGAAAACGAAAAGAAATCTCACCTTTCATAGAGCCAAGCAGATACAGCCCATCACACGCATGTTCTCATCAACAACAGCTAGTCCTCAAGTAAGAGGACTTGACAGCTCCATACGTCACATAGAGTTCACACACGGAGTTCACCTACCCACATAAGTTGTGGCAACCATCTGTGTTAGCTAATTGGCTTTATCCAAAGGAAAAATAAACTTCTAATATCTTTATGAAAAGGGGTACTTTGCGGCTTGGAGTGAGGTAGCCACCAAGGTCAGACTTCCACCTTCCCATAGGCGCTGGGAGCTAGAGGCACTTTCCTCCTTCATAATTACATTTTAAAGAGATGGTTCCTGGGACCTTGAGAAAGACAATCCTGGGTGATAAATCCAGCCAGAGGCTTATTTAACTTTTAAAAATATTTACATACATTTTAAAGAGCTAGAGAAAGAACTTAATTACAAGTTTTCTAAAGTAAACACTTTAAGAAAATGGATAGGAGAAAGTCTCTTCTCAACAGAGAGCACTAAGCCTCTTATTTAATTTGTATTTGCCTTTACCTTGCCACTTAAAACCTAATGAATGAAGAGAAAGGCTATCTTTAATAATATATTTGATAGATTTTGAATTTTTTACTATGTCCATATAGCATTTATCATGTATATAGGTATTTCAACTTACACGTTTATATACACGTATATGTGTAAATTATTCATTTTTTAAAAGAGAACTAAAAGAAAAATGATAATTCAGTTCAGACATAAAGTTAAAAAACGAAGTTTAATTGTTTCCAGTGTAATATCTATAAGTATCCCAACTATTTTTCCCATTCACATGGCAATACTGAATCAGGCTAAATTCCTAGCGACAATTTAGAGACAAATTAATCCTTGTTAATTCAACAACACACTGTAATGAGCTACAAGGAGGGAGGGAGATGCAGATTCTGATTTGTGGCTGCAATAGCACCTCTGATTTCGTCATCACTGTATTAAAATAGCATTTTAATATTTTGAAACTCAGCATCTCCATTTTAAAAATACAGTAAGTCTAATTGCCAGTCTCATCAGGGTCTCACCCAGTTGATTAAACCTTACTGAAAGGTCTAGTGGGGGAGCTCCAAGCTGCTCAGTTGTCTAATAAGCTTGTATCAAGCGATTCCCCTCACTCGCAGTACAAGTTCCAAGACACGAGGGACCTAGTTAGGGGATGGTTTTAAAAAGTGTCTGGTGAGCTTCTTAATTAAAAGAAAGAATCTCTGCTACGGTCAGTATGTGTATAATTTTTTAAAAGACTGCCACCCTTATTTCACTCCCAAAACCAATCATGTATACATGAAATGTGAATGTTTTTATGGCTATGCATTTTGCTAAAAATTACTTTCAAACAAATATAAAATACTCGGTGAAACACAGCTCTTTACTTAACGCAGGGCAACTAAGACCTTGATAGAAGCAAGGAAGAAAGAATGAATTATTTTTTTCTTGCCTTCATCTATGATGGTAATTAAACAATACAAAAAATATATATATATTTAAATGTATACATATAAATTTTACATATAAAATGTTATATTTTATATATATATATATTTACACACATACAGAGAGAGAAAGAGAGAGACTACAACATAAATCTCTTCAGCAATATATTCCAAAATCTCGAGGCACTTTACTCTGAAATTCTTTTTAATAAAATCAAATTATATTATGCCAAATTAAATATATTTAGATTTTCTCTTGTTATTTCTTATGTCGAATAAGAAATACTCCATATCCATCTCACTCCTATACATCCTTAAAAATTCAGATTAAATCTCTTTTTTTCTAAATATAGGTTTTTCACTTGCTCCAACCCATTAAACCTATTCTCTGAAACGATACAAAATGATTAGCCCACACCTCACAATTTAGTCACCACTGCCCGTAGCCTCATGCTGTTCTATAATTGTCTTATTTTCCAGAATAGAGTATAAATTCCTAGAAGACTTTTCTTAATCATCTCGTCACAGGTAAACTATTTCAAATTGACCCAGTCCTTTAAACATCAGTATGATATTCTTATTAAACTTCTTAAATCCTCAGCATTCCTTTTATGTTTGACTCATACCGTTCTCAGAAATGTGTCTCTCCCGTGTATCGATTGCGATTGCACACATTTTTAAAGTAGGACCAAACACTAGAGTCAAATCTAGCTTTTGAATTTCATGCTATTTTTACTTGCACAGTTATAGCCGTTCATTTCGTATTATTGTTGTTATTTGTCCAGGTTTCTGTTTGTTTGCTTATTTTCCTGTTGCAGTTTGGTTTTCCTTCCCAAGAAGTTTTGTTCTCAGTGAGCTTCACTTACTTCCTTTATGGTTGTGGTTCCATTTTCAAGAGTCATTTTATAATCATTCTATCACTAAAACTGACAGTTGATAGAGCGGCATAGGGAAGAGTTCAGACTGGTAAACTGGATGAAAGACAAGTCACCAGAATTGGATTAAATGCATTTAAGTCTGAAGGAATTCAAGGGAAAAATAGAGGAAGCACGAGCAAAGATGTAACACCTGTCATTGTGAAAGGTGCTTGTCTCAGAGCCCTGACCTGCAGGAGGACCATCAGTCAAATCTTAGCCCTGCCTCCATGGGCAGAATTAGGGCTACACATGGACAGAGGGCCACCCCACTTTCAGCAACCAGAAGCATCTGGCCAAGCAGCATATCTTTATTCCCCAGCCCTGTTGGCTTGCAGGATCTGAATATTGTCTTGATTCCCTAAGTTCTATCCCTGAATCCCATCTAACCCTTCTCCCCTTGCTATAAACTACACCAGAAAATCAGGTTCCCCACAGGCTCTCTCTACGAAGAGCTTACATGAATCTTCTCTCAGAAATTTGATGTTTCAAATGGGGAAGTGAAACATCCTTGAGACCATCATCAGGAGACCAAACTCTACCCCCAAGATTCCCACCACCACCACCATACTACTTGCTATTTGAAAGATTAAGTAGCCACAGGGAAGGATTGGTATGGAGCCATCAGTGAAATGTTCTTGGAGTCATTGCTCCATAGAGCCCCTCCTACATAAAGTTTACTTTTGAAACAGAAATAGTCACAGGTGTAGAAAACAAACTTATGGCTACCAGGGGGAAAAAGCAGGGGGGGGATAAATTGGGAGATTGAGATTGACATATACACACTACTATTTATAAAATAGATAACTAATAAGGACCCACTGTAGTGCACAGGGAACCCTACTCAGTACTCTGTAATGACCTATATGGGAAAAGAACCCAAAAAAGAGTGGATATATGTATATATATAAATGATTCACTTTGCTATACAGCAGAAACTAACACAACTTTTTAAATCAACTACACTCCAATAAATTTTTTTTAAAAAAATGAAAGATAACATATCACGTCTTTAAACTTCTCTAGCAACAAATACCTATCAAATTTGTAACAGTTCACATAGGATTTAGCAAATTCATTTACTTTAATTATTCTTGCCTATCTCCTCTTTGTTTTCATTTTGTATTTTTGTTGGTTTTTTTATTGTTCTGTTTTGGGTTTTGTGTTGCATATACCCTATGAGTTCATTAAACCTCTTCATCACATACTCAATACTCAATACTGTTTTTGTTTGATGTTTTGTTTTGTTGATGTTATTTTGAGCAGAATAATAATAAGGGATGCCAGATGCAGTGTCAGCCATCAAGGATGCAGGGGCAAGCAAGAATCATCCCGCCAGCAAAGGACCTCACAACCAGCGCAGCTGACCAATCCATAGACGAGTCATCCTAGGTACACAGAGCAATGAGAAACCCAGCATGGGCAGGGTGATGGTGCAGAGGGATTAAACAAACCAGACTGAGAGAGTCACAGAAAATTTCCTGGAGAAGGTGACAGTTCAGTTGAGCCTAAAACAGTGATAGGTAAATAGGGGATGTTATTTCTCTTCGGGAAATACGAAGAGAGGGAAGTGTAAATAAAAGTTTAGTGGTAATAAGCAGCTCTGAGAATGTTTTGTATCATTGATTAACACACTGCAAAAATTTTATGCTCCCCTCTGAATTGGTTTTGTCTACCGTTCAATTTCAGTATGAGATGCGCTCCCCCAAAAAGGAAATGGTTACACCATAAGGGCTATCCTGCTGACAGAGTAAGTCACAAGTGGATAAAGTTATTATTGGTTACAAGACAGATATGTAAGTTGGTAGAAAACTTATAAAACATTATGCGTTAACTCTGGAAACATTCTCCACTTAGCACACAATTCAATTCTACCAGTAAACAACAAAAAAATTATTTGAAAGGTGAATTACGTTTTGTCTAAAAACTGGGACCTCACTGAATCTCTTGTCCTACAAAGTGAGTTGAGGATACATACTTTGTTTCTTTTGCCTTGTAAGGGACATCTTGCTTGAATTCGATTTGTATGTGGATGAAACGTTCAACCTGCTAATTTACTGGTTAATATTCCCGTTTGCCATGTACCGGCAAAAGATAATTGGCAGTAATGTGATTTAAACTTACTTGAATTTGTAGCTGTTAATTGAACTTTCATTTTTAGTAACTCTGCATCACAGCCTAGAAATAACTGAATTCACAAAACATGCTCCCAAATCTCCTTCTGAAGAAATAACCATCAGACTGGGAAAGTTTCTGTATCCTCCCTCCCATCTGGAACCTAGGGGATCAACTCTAAATAACCTGTAGCATTATCATCTATACCCATGATTTGGTGATTGTGGAATGGGCTACTTATCTACTTATCTCTCAAGGAAAGGAGAGTACAGCACGGTTAGAGGAGGAGCCATTAATCCAAGGAGGGGACTCTGAACTAATTTCAGTGAGGGATGAATGTAGTCAAGAGGTGATTTTAAACTGTAATGATGAAGAAAGCAATCAGCTGATGCAGATCTTAGACACTGTACCAGGAACAATAATGAGAAAAGAAGATACTTAATCACATTCACAAAAGGATTATAGGAATACATAATTAAAGCAATGATAATGAGCAATAAAACTCTTGGTGAGATATCTTTCAAATACCACTAGCAAAGGAGAGTAAGAAGCAAAAGAGACACTGTCGTCTGTGTTAGTGATAAAGATTTTGCATAGAAGTTCAAGAAGGCAGTGGGTAGAGACAAAATTCTACAGCTAAATGCAAGTGGCCATTGGATTTGTGAAGAAGGGGTTTAACAAATTTGCAGGGTGTACACTGTACAAAAACAAAAACAACAACAAGAAGACATTTAGTATTTTAATATATCCTAAGAATAGGGGAGTAGCAGCTAGGAATTTATACATGAAATTGAGGAAAAATTGTAGAAAAAGTAAATGTCTTTCAAAAATGCAAATGTTAGCACAGAGAAGCAAAACAAAAGATCTCATGGATTAGAGAGAAAAAATGGAAAGCAGGTAATTTTGTAGATAGAAGTATTAGTAAGAGATTAAACAGAACATGACAATGAATGAAATACATTCACTGCCGGAAATCAATGTCACAAAAGTATAGGTTCTCTAAGACCTAAAACTCAAAAATTTTTCTTTACAAAATGGAAGTGAGGACAAGGTAGAAATAAGGTTTATAAGCACCCAGAGACCAAATATTATGGAATAATGTATGCAATAAATAGCAAAATGCAAGGGAATTAAAATCATAAATAACAGTGATATTCGCTAGATATCCAGTGTATAGTTATACATGTATTTACATATATGTGTATAGTATATTTATACATATATTTACATATACGTGTAGATCAATAAACAAATTTATTTCATCATTCCTGATGTCCTCTGTCTGTGTGTGTGTGTGTGTGTGTGTGTGTGTGTGTGTAGAATAAGCAGCAACATACAAGGGAAATAACATGCCATGTTTGCATGTATACATGCATGTATGTAGAAAATATAATGATGTGTGTGACAGACAGATAGATATGCATATAAAAGTTACATATATAAATGAGGATTAATACTCTTAGTACCCACCAGGTGCCAATTTTAAGTGCTTTATACATTAACTCCTTTAATCCTTGTAATTACCCTATGAAGTGTGTGTGAGGTAGGTCCCACTATGGCTCCATTTTACAGAAACAGAAACACAGCAAGCAAACATGCTTAAAAAAATAGTAAGTAGCGGGCTTCCCTGGAGGCGCAGTGGTTGAAAGTCCGCCTGCCGATGCAGGGGACACGGGTTCGTGCCCCGGTCCGGGAAGATCCCACATGCCGCGGAGCGGCTGGGCCCATGAGCCATGGCCGCTGAGCCTGCGCGTGCGGAGCCTGTGATCCGCAACGGGAGAGGCCATAGCAGTGAGAGGCCCGCGTACCGCAAAAACAAAAAAAAAATAGTAAGTAGCAAAGCTGAGATTCTGAACCCAGGACACTTGGCTCTATGGCCCTATTAATTGTATTAATCCTATTATACCTGCCACTTCCCGCGGTACAAAGACGGTTGTGTACAGCAGACCAAGTTTCCTTCAAAGGAAATTAACATTTTTCAAGAAATAAAAGAGGAAATCCAAAATGTCAGCCTTTAAATTGTATTCCTTTCCACTCCCCAAAAGGGATTAAGTGTGATCACAGACTTCACGTAAAGTTCAGCATCGATGGCACAGCAACTGTAAACAGTGGTTTGCCAGGTGAGGGACTACTTAGTCAAGATGCATATGCTTTCACGTATCCTAGTAACCTAGACTTGACGAAATCGACCCTGGAGCCCTCCGAAGCTACTGATTGAACCTCAGTGTCTTTACCTATTATATTCAAAGACTCACTGAGGAACGGTAAGATCCCAGAGTCTGAGCAAATGCAAACATGTTACCCACTTTACAAAAATAAGTAAGTACATTACGTTACCCTGAGGAACTATACACTAGTAAACCCAAGGAAGGACTGGGAAAGGTTCTGCAGCAATAAATGACGGAATCAATGCGCAAGACTTCCACAGTTCCGGGGGGTGATGAGTAGGAAGGAATATATTCATCAAAATGGGTAATAGCTCCCAACTGTGCTAGCTTCCTCCTTCTTTGAAGCAAAAAACTGAGTTTCTAAATGTATTGTGGGGTGTTGAGGATGGGTGGAGAAAGTATGGGTGAAATTCTCAACTCTATTATGTTTTCAAATGTTTTCACACAAGTCAGTTTCCCTGGCAAGTGTTCTATTTTCACCTTCTTATTTGTACTTGTACGTTTTCACTTTTTCAATAACAGTGCTTTTAAAATATGCACAGGGATTTTTTCATGGCCTAAGAACATAACAATAAAGTATAACTCAGTACGGAAATTTCTGGAGCAGGTATGCTGATTTTCCCCCTCATCCATTCACTATACTTAAAAATTACTATGTGCGAGTCGACGATAACGAACACAAAATGAACACAACCCCTGCTCTCAAGAAGCCTGCAGGCTGGTTGGTAGGGAACAAAACAAAACAAACAAAAGAACCCCGGCGTTGGGGTGGGTAAGAGATGGGAGAAAAGATGTCCAGGGTGCTGCCCAGGGGCGGGGTCAGTTCAGGTTTTACTGGAAACTGGTATATAAAACGCATAACAAAAGGTGAATTAAAATGCCAATAAAATTTAAAAGGAGGAAGGAGAGGATTTAAGGGAATGCTTTCAAGGGAATGCAAAGTCCCCAAGATATGAAACAATTTCATGTGTTTGGGGAGCTGAAGTTAATGAAACGGTTATGTGATTTTCATCTGTTTTATTTCCGGTTTAGGAAAGAATTAAGCTTCTGTCATATATGGACATAGGGTGTGATTGTCACTGCCGGTCCCTCAACCACTCTTTAAACCTATTGCTTCAGAATCTCTTGCGGGAGAGCCTAAGAAACTGCCTTTCAGGCAGCGTCCAGAGGTGGCTTTCTGCGTGGGGAAGTTAGAGTGTGATGCAAACCACACAGTCTGAAGTGTTTTCAGAGGTTTTCAATCAAAGCTCTTCTCCATTCTGTGCAGCAGTGTATCAGACTGAGGGTAACGTGGCCTCAAGATTGGACCCAGAAATCAAGGTAACATCAAGATAGGCATGCGTGTAATTGAACAAATCGGCCTGCTTGGTGGAATCCTTCATACTGATGGAGAACAGCTGTAAAAAACTAAAACAATCCATTTAACATGTATAGTTAATACTCTCTTGTTCTTTATGATCGTTATTAGATAATACTTGAGTCTTGAGGCCTCTCCTACAAAATCTTAGCTTCAAATACATGGGATTTCTTTCACTTTCTGCATAGGGCTCTTCACATGTTTTACTCATTTACTCAGCAGAATTCTTTTACCTATGGTCAGATACCTGCCTGCCATAACCTTGTACGGAAGACAGAAAAGAGAATACAATTGAATATTCAGCAGGAATCATAGTCTGCTAGAATTTTTTTCTTTTAGGACCCGTATCATGCAACAAAGTTCAAATAAAAGACACTTATAGTGAAGTATTTTTACTGTCCTCAAAAATAATTATACTGTCCTCAAAAATAATTATTCTTGGATAAAAGTTAAGCTGGCTCTCCCTAATTGACAAGACGGCATAATAAAATTCAGGGACACAGAAGGGTGACAGTCCATATTTCTGTAACGTTCTTGATTTGAGGAGAACCTTTCACTTATTCCCTGTCATTCAAACTTTTTCTGTTTATTAGAGAAGGAAGAGTGGCAGGGGTGTACTGGAGTGGCTCGGAATGGATTGGAAAGAAGAGAGAATAACAAAATATTTGGGAGTTTTGTGAGGTTTAACACCACTGGTAGTCTAACTGTGGCCAGAGTGGGAGTGTTTACATCACAGAAAATCACAGGGTTTTTTTCACTTTTCTTTTCCAGTTTACTAGGACATCAGTGCTGTGTACTTGACAGCACAAGACTTGGAGGTTTGGTGAATGTAAGCTTAAATCTTTACTCTGCAATCACTCCCTTTTTGAATTTAGGTAACCTATTTGAACTTCGGTTTAACTTCTCCCTGAAAGGGATAAAGTTAGTTATTTTGATAGAGAATTAACTTTATATAAAATAACTTTTGGTTAGAGGGTTTAATCATTTTAAAATGACACCTAGTATGCCTTGCTGGCCTTGTAAATTTTGCCCCTTGTGTTTTAATATAATGAATAGCCTACTGTTTAAAATTTCCATGGCCTTTGTCACCGATAATTTTTCAGATTTGAAAAAGATAATTCTTTCAAAGCGTTCAGAATGTCAGACACCTGATGAAATTACAAAGCAAGACATTCTGAAGAAAAATTACTCAGAGAGAAGTTTCAATAGAGGCAACAAATTTTTTTCTTAAAATCTGCCTTAAAACACATCGAAGTAAATGATTTAAAAAATGTTTAATTACAAAAGTTAGTAACCAAACATGAATGACTACTGTTCATTTCCCCTAAGAAAATGTATTTCCTTTGCTCTATAGTGGAGCTGGTAATCAAGCTGCCCAGTTATTTCATGGGTACATTGTTAAGAACTTAAAACTTGAGAGCAAGCAGTGGTGAGGATGTTTTTAAATTTGACATTTGTGAAAGGGATGCACATCACAGCTCCATGCTAGTGGGAAGAAATGTATGACTAGACACTAAAGTACTGAATGCACAATGCAACAATATCATGAAAGAATCAAAGGTATTGAAGACACATCCTTCCACACTGGGAAATCAATTAGCAGCAGTTCCCAAGGGAACTTTCTGCAATGATGAGAAGGTTTCCGAGCTATGCTGTTCCACATGTTAGTCAACAGCCACAAACAGCTTTGGAGCACTTGAAAATGAGAATAGTGCAAATGAGGGAGTGAAATTTTTATTTTATTAAAATTAAATCAACTTAAATTTAAGCCTAAATATCTTTATGTGGCTAGTGGCTATCAGTGACAAAAGCGCAGAACAGAGACGAGGGGAAGATGGCGTAAGAGTAAGACGCGGAGATCACCTTCCTCCCCACAGATACACCAGAAATACAACTACACATGGAACAACTCCTACAGAACACCTACTGAACGCTGGCAGAAGACCCCAGACCTCCCAAAAGGCAAGAAAATCCCCACGTACCTGGGTAGGGCAAAAGAAAAAAGGATAAACAGAGACAAAGAATAGGGACGGTACCTGCACCAGTGGGAGGGAGCCGTGAAGGAGGAAAGGTGTCCACACTAGGAGCCCCTTCGCGGGTGGAGACTGCGGGCGGCGGAGGCGGGAGCTTCGGCGTCGCGGAGGAGAGCACAGCCACAGGGGTGCGGAGGGCAAAGTGGGGAGATTCCCGCACAGAGGATCGGTGCCGACCAGCACTCACCAGCCCGAGAGGCTTGTCTGCTCCCCTGCCGGGGCGGGCGGAGCTGGGAGCTGAGGCCCGGGCTTCGGTCGGAGCGCAGGGAGAGGACTGGGGTTGGCGGCGTGAACACAGCCTGCAGGCGGTTAGTGCGCCACGGCTGGCCGGGAGGGAGTCCGGGGAAAAGTCTGGACCTGCCGAAGAGGCAAGAGACTTTTTCTTCCCTTTGTTTCCTGGTGCGCGAGGAGAGGGGATTCAGAGAGCTGCTTAAAGGAGCTCCAGAGACGGGCGCGAGCCGCGGCTAACAGCGCGGACC
Organism: Monodon monoceros; assembly: GCF_005190385.1. NCBI lineage: Eukaryota > Metazoa > Chordata > Mammalia > Artiodactyla > Monodontidae > Monodon > Monodon monoceros. The sequence goes on along the minus strand of NW_021703773.1, from coordinate 30,534,926 downwards.
TCAGAGACGGGCATGAGACGCTAAGGCTGCTGCCGCTGCCACCAAGAGGCCTGTGTGCGAGCACAGGTCACTCTCCACACCCCGCTTCCGGGGAGCCTGTGCAGCCCGCCACTGCCAGGCTCCCGGGATCCAGGGACAACTCCCCCGGGAGAACGCACGGCGCGCCTCAGGCTGGTGCAACGTCATGTCGGCTTCTGCCGCCGCAGGCCCGCCCCGCACTCCGTGCCCCTCCCTCCCCCCGGCCTCAGTGAGCCAGAGCCCCCGAATCAGAGGCTCCTTTAACCCAGTCCTGTCTGAGCGGGAACAGACGCCCTCAGGCGACCTACACGCAGAGGCGGGGCCAAATCCAAAGCTGAGCCCCGGGAGCTGTGCGAACAAAGAAGAGAAAGAGAAATCTCTCCCAGCAGCCTCAGGAGCAGCGGATTAAAGCTCCACCATCAACTTGATGTACCTGCATCTGTGGAATACATGAATAGACAACGACTCATCCCCAATTGAGGAGGTGGACTTTGAGAGCAAAATTTATGATTTTTTCCCTTTTTCCTCTTTTTGTGAGTGTGTATGTGTATGCTTCTGTGTGAGATTTTGTCTGTATAGCTTTGCTTCCACCATTTGTCCTAGGCTTCTATCCGTCTGGTTTTTTTTTTTTAATTTTTTTTCTTAAAAATTATTTTTTCTTTTAATAACTTTATTTTATTTTATCTTACTTTATTTTATTTTATCTTCTTTCTTTATTTCCTTCCTTCCTTCCTTCCTTCCTTCCTTCCTGCCTTTCTTTCTTTCTTTCTTTCTTTCCTTCTTTCTTTCTTTCTTTCTTTCTTCTTTTTCCCCCTTTTATTCTGAGCCGTGTGGATGAAAGGCTCTTGGTGCTGCAGCCAGGAGTCAGTGCTGTACCTCTGAGGTGGGAGAGGCAACTTCAGGACACTGGTCCACAAGAGACCTTCCAAGCTCCACATAATATCAAACCGCGAAAATCTCCCAGAGGTCTCCACCTCAACACCAGCACCTAGCTTCACTCAACGACCAGCAAGCTACAGTGCTGGACACCCTATGCCAAACAACTAGCAAGACAGTAACACAACCCCACCCATTAGCAGAGAGGCTACCTAAAATCATAATAAGTCCACAGACACCCCAAAACACACCACCAGACGTGAACCTGCCCACCAGAAAGACAAGATCCAGCCTCATCCACCAGAACACAGGCACTAGTCCCCTCCACCAGGAAGCCTACAAAACCCACTGAACCAACTTTAGCCACTGGGGACAGACACCAAAAACAACGGGAACTACAAACCTGCAGCCTGCAAAAAGGAGACCCCAAACACAGTAAGATAAGCAAAATCAGAAGACAGAAAAACACACAGCAGATGAAGGAGCAAGATAAAAACCCACCAGACCTAACAAATGAAGAGGAAATAGGCAGTCTACCTGAAAAAGAATTCAGAATAATGATAATAAATATGATCCAAAATCTTGAAAACAGAATAGACAAAATGCAAAAAACATTTAACAAGGACGTAGAAGAACTAAAGATGAAACAAGCGATGATGAACAACACAATAAATGAAATTAAAAATACTCTAGATGGGATCAATAGCAGAATAACTGAGGCAGAAGAACGGATAAGTGACCTGGAAGATAAAATAGTGGAAATAACTACCACAGAGCAGAATAAAGAAAAAAGAATGAAAAGAACTGAGGACAGTCTCAGAGACCTCTGGGACAACATTAAATGCACCAACATTCGAATTACAGGGGTCCCAGAAGAAGAAGAGAAAAAGAAAGGGACTGAGAAAATATTTGAAGAGATTATAGTTGAAAACTTCCCTAATATGGGAAAGGAAATAGTTAATCAAGTCCAGAAAGCACAGAGAGTCCCATACGGATAAATCCAAGGAGAAATACGCCAAGACACATATTAATCAAACTGTCAAAAATTACATACAAAGAAAACATATAAGAAGCAGCAAGGGAAAAACAACAAATAACACACAAGGGAATCCCCATAAGGTTAACAGCTGATCTTTCAGCAGAAACTCTGCAAGCCAGAAGGGGCCGGCAGGACATATTTAAAGTGATGATGGAGAAAAACCTGCAACCAAGATTACTCTACCCAGCAAAGATCTCATTCAAATTTGATGGAGAAATTAAAACCTTTACAGACAAGCAAAAGCTGAAAGAGTTCAGCACCACCAAACCAGCTTTACAACAAATGCTAAAGGAACTTCTCTAGGCGAGAAACACAAGAGAAGGAAAAGACCTACAATAACGAACCCAAAACAATTAAGAAAATGGGAATAGGAACATACATATCGATAATTACCTTAAATGTAAATGGACTAAATGCTCCCACCAAAAGACGCAGATTGGCTGAATGGATACAAAAACAAGACCCATATATATGCTGGTCTCTACTAGAGACACATACAGACTGAAAGTAAGGGGATGGAAAAAGATATTCCATGCAAATGGAAACCAAAAGAAAGCTGGAGTAGCAATTCTCATATCAGACAAAATAGACTTTAAAATAAAGACTATTACAAGAGACAAACAATGACACTACATAATGATCAAGAGATCGACCCAAGAAGAAGGTATAACAATTGGAAATATTTATGCACCCAACATAGGAGTACCTCAATACATAAGGCAAATACTAACAGCCATAATAGGGGAAATCGACAGTAACACATTCATAGTAGGGGACTTTAACACCCCACTTTCACTAATGGACAGATCATCCAAAATGAAAATAAATAAGGAAACACAAGCTTTAAATGATACATTAAACAAGATGGACTTAATTGATATTTATAGGACATTCCATCCAAAAACAACAGAATACACATTTTTCTCAAGTGCTCATGGAACATTCTCCAGGATAGATCATATCTTGGATCACAAATCAAGCCTTGGTAAATTTAGGATAACTGAAATTATATCAAGTATCTTTTCTGACCACAATGCTTTGAGACTAGATATCAATTACAGGAAAAGATCTGTAAAAAGTACAAACACATGGAGGCTAAACAATACACTACTTAATAACGAAGTGATCACTGAAGAAATCAAAGAGGAAATCAAAAAATACCTGGAAACAGATGACAATGGAGAAATGACAACCCAAAACCTATGGGATGCAGCAAAAGCAGTTCTAAGAGGGAAGTTTATAGCAATACAATCCTACCTTAAGAAACAGGAAACATCTCGAATAAACAACCTAACCTTACACCTAAAGCAAGTAGAGAAAGAACAAAAAAAACCCAAAGTTAGCAGAAGGAAAGAAATCGTAATGATCAGATCAGAAATGAATGAAAAAGAAATGAAGGAAACGATAGCAAAGATCAATGAAACTAAAAGCTGGTTCTTTGAGAAAATAAACAAAATTGATAAACCATTAGCCAGACTCATCAAGAAAAAAAGGGAGAAGACTCAAATCAATAGAATTAGAAATGAAAAAGGAGAAGTAACAACTGCCACTGCAGAAATACAAAGGATCATGAGAGATTACTACAAGAAACTCTATGTCAATAAAATGGACAACCTGGAAGAAATGGACAATTTCTTAGAAATGCACAACCTGCAAAGACTGAACCAGGAAGAAATAGAAAATATGAACAGACTAATCACAAGCACTGAAACTGAAACTGTGCTTAAAAATCTTCCAACAAACAAAAGCCCAGGACCAGATGGCTTCACAGGAGAATTCTATCAAACACTTAGAGAAAAGCTAACACCTATCCTTCTCAAACTCTTCCAAAATATAGCAGAGGGAGGAACACTCCCAAACTCATTCTACGAAGCCACCATCACCCTGATACCGAAACCAGACAAAGAAAGAAAACTACAGGCCAATATCACTGATGAACATAGATGCAAAAATCCTCAACAAAATACTAGCAAACAGAGTCCAACAGCACATTAAAATAAAAGGATCATACACCATGGTCAAGTGGGGTTTATCCCAGGAATGCAAGGATTCTTCAATATACGCAAATCTATCAACGTGATACACCATATTAACAAATTGAAGGAGAAAAACCATATGATCAACTCTATAGATGCAGAGAAAGCTTTTGACAAAATTCAACACCCATTTATGATAAAAACCCTGCAGAAAGTAGGCATAGAGGGAACTTTCCTCAACATAATAAAGTCCATATATGACAAACCCACAGCCAACATTGTCCTCATGGTGAAAAACTGAAAGCATTTCCACTAAGATCAGGAACAAGACAAGGTTGCCCACTCTCATCACTGTTATTCAACATAGTTTTGGAAGTTTTAGCCACAGCAATCAGAGAAGAAAAGGAAATAAAAGAATCCAAATCGGAAAAGAAGAAGTAAAGCTGTCGCTGTTTGCAGATGACATGATACTATACATAGAGAATCCTAAAGATGCCACCAGAAAACTACTAGAGCTAATCAATGAATTTGGTAAAGTAGCAGGATACAAAATTAATGCACAGAAATCTCTTGCCTTCCTATAAACTAATGATGAACAATCTGAAAGTGAAATCAAGAAAACACTCCCATTTACCATTGCAACAAAAAGAATAAAATACCTAGGAATAAACCTACCTAAGGAGACAAAAGACCTGTATGCAGAAAATTATAAGACACTGATGAAAGAAATTAAAGATGATACAAATAGATGGAGAGATATACCATGTTCTTGGATTGGAAGAATCAACATTGTGAAAATGACTCTACTACCCAAAGCAATCTACAGATTCAATGCAATCCCTATCAAACTACCACTAGCAGTTTTCACAGAACTAGAACAAAAAAATTCACAAGTTGTGTGGAAACACAAAAGACCCCGAATAGCCAAAGCAATCTTGAGAACAAAAAACGGAGTTGGAGGAATCAGGCTCCCTGACTTCAGACTATACTACAAAGCTACAGTAATCAAGACAGTATGGTACTGGCACAAAAACAGAAAGATAGATCAATGGAACAGGATAGAAAGCCCAGCGATAAACCCACGCACATATGTTCACCTTATCTTTGATGAAGGAGGCAGGAATGTACAGTGGAGAAAGGACAGCCTCTTCAATAAGTGGTGCTGGGAAAACGGGACAGGTCCATGTAAAAGTATGAGATTAGATCACTCCCTAACACCATACACAAAAATAAGCTCAAAATGGATTAAAGACCTAAATGTAAGGCCAGAAACTATCAAACTCTTAGAGGAAAACATAGGCAGAACACTCTGTGACATAAATCACAGCAAGATCCTTTTTGACCCACCTCTTAGAGAAATGGAAATAAAACCAAAAATAAACAAATGGGACCTAATGAAACTTCAAATCTTCTGCACAGCAAAGGTAACCATAAACAAGACCAAAAGACAACCCTCAGAATGAGAGAAAATATTTGCAAATGAAGCAACTGACAAAGGATTAATCTCCAAAATTTATAAGCAGCTCATGCAGCTCAATAACAAAAAACAAACAACCCAATCCAAAAATGGGCAGAAGACCTAAGTAGACATTTCTCCAAAGAAGATATACAGACTGCCAACAAACACATGAAAGAATGCTCAACATCATTAATCATTAGAGAAATGCAAATCAAAACTACAATGAGATATCACCTAACACCAGTCAGAATGGCCATCATCAAAAAAACTAGAAACAATAAATGCTGGAGAGGGTGTGGAGAAAAGGGGACACTCTTGCACTGCTGGTGGGAATGTGTATTGGTTCAGCCACTATGGAGAACAGTATGGAGGTTCCTTAAAAAACTAAAAATAGAAGTACCATATGACCCAGCAATCCCACTACTGGGCGTATACCCTGAGAAAACCATAATTCAAAAAGACTCATGTACCAAAATGTTCATTGCAGCTCTATTTACAATAGCCTGGAGATGGAAACAACCTAAGTGTCCATCATCAGATGAATGGATAAAGGAGATGTGGCACATATATACAATGGAATATTACTCAGCCGTAAAAAGAAACGAAATTGAGCTATTTGTAATGAGGTGGATGGACCTAGAGTCTGTCATACAGAGTGAAGTAGGTCAGAAGGAGAAAGACAAATACCATATGCTAACACATATATATGGAATTTAAGGGGAAAAAATGTCATGAAGAACCTAGGGGTAAGACAGGAATAAAGACACAGACCTACTGGAGAACGGACTTGAGGATATGGGGAGGGGGAAGGGTGAGCTGTGACAAAGCGAGAGAGAGGCATGGAAATACATACACTACCAAACATAAGGTAGATAGCTAGTGGGAAGCAGCCGCGTAGCACAGGGAGATCAGCTCGGTGCTTTGTGACCACCTAGAGGCGTGGGATAGGGAGGGTGGGAGGGAGGGAGATGCAAGAGGGAAGAGATATGGGAACATATGTATATGTATAACTGATTCACTTTGTTATAAAGCAGAAACTAACACACCATTGTAAAGCAATTATACTCCAATAAAGATGTAAAAAAAAAAAAAGTGCAGAACAGATTTTTAAAATGTGTTCATGCTTGTGTGTGTGTGTGTGTGTGTGTGTGTGTCCAGATGGTGGTAAGGATAGAATAGTGTAAGCCGTAATTGTAACATTTATATAACAGGCTACAAATCTCATGTTTCTTCCTCATTTTAAAGCTATGTGGGACTCATGAGTCACATCTCTTAAAGTGCCTTATTTCACGTCCTGTCTGCTGTAAAGCTGTGAAAAGAAATGCGCTTTCAGGCTTAGTAAGTGGCTTCATAAGTGTAATTTTTGCGCTATAATGACTGATCTTAGGTAAACAGTAAACAAATAATATAATGTATTTTCTCAACAAATATTAAAGAATACTTGTGTTTCCAAAGCATTATTGTGTGCAGTCTATTGAAGGAACCAGTAACATTTAAAAATCATTTTTAGACTCTCCTTTTTATAATTTACTTCCCTATAATGTAAAAAGTAGAAGATATTTCTTCTGCCAGCTCTATTAGTCTTTTCTCTCCTTCATGGTTTTCATAATAGACGATATTTACAGTTAAAATGAATAAAAGTCTACCGTAGAAGTTTCAATCTAGAGATTCCAAGTTTTATTCTTTAAACTAGTGGTACAGCTACGACCTCAGGGGCATGAATAAAGATGAGTGAATAACTTTTGATGATCTCTTTCATATTTACAAATATGCTGGCATTACAGTACATGATTCATACCAAGGTACAAACTACCTAAATAAATGCATGCTTTTAAAAAGTCTTTACATCTGTTAAAAAAGGAAGAGCATTAAAAAAAATCAAATGTCAGTATGTCATTAATATTAAGAAAAATGAGCTTAGCAAGGTTCAATATATGATGAGAGTTTTTTCCTTGACATTTAACCCATCATATTAAAAGCTTCTTCAAAGAAAAGAAATATCAGCTTGTCACCTGGAGATCAAAATTGAGCTGTTCTAAGACAAACTGCTGTTTCTTCCCTATGATGAAATTCATAGGATGGACAAAAATGTCAGGATAAAAATAGACCACCTAGGAAAAAGAAAAAAGCCATCAGGAGAAGAAGTATAGCTATTGTTATAATTACAACTAAAAATAATTTAAAAGCCAGTTATTTTTCCCTAGTAACACATAAAAAAACACATAGCACATTGATTTATACTGTTAAATACTTTTGTGAGAATAAGATGTGATAAGACAATGCTTATGGTAGCCTGTGGGTTTAATTTTAATAAAAGATGAATCATGGAAAACGTGGTATTTTAAAGGATTGCAAATATTTTAACTTACACTATGCAAAGAACATACCACAAACTGGCATTTCAAAATTCCGGGATAACAAAAAGGAAGACACATATGAATATTAAATATCATGCAAGATGCTGGAAGGTTGGGTACAAAATAAACGTATCTTATAAGGAAAATCTCTGAAAATTCAAGAGTGACAGAACAGTAAATAAATCTAAATATAAAACTTATCTTGGATACATGCCATAGAACAGCAGCAGACAGCTCAAGATGAAATCTATTACTCCCAAACACATTCCCCCAAAGAAAAGACTGAATATTAAAATAACAGGCTTTTCTGTTTCTGTGAAATGGAAGAATATGAATTTGGGCAGATTTTATGAAACGTAAATACTGTTCACCACTGGCCACCCCATATTATTAATTGTTCAGTTTTCAACGTTATATTCTGAGAAAACTATTAGCTACTTTCATGGAGACTTTATCCTGTAGGTTATATTCCAGTATTACCTAATGAGATTTCAATGCTTGGCAAATGAATACAGTTATCAGTCATATTTGGATTTTACTTAAGAACTATGATTATCACTTTTTATAACTCATTTTCAATTATTTAGGGATGCATTTTCTAGTCTTCTTTATTCTACACTGCTTTTCCAATCCATATTTCTCCTATACAGTGAATAATGCAAAGAGAGAATTTCAAATCAGGTATGGGCCAAAATTCACTGTGACTTTAAAGAAAATAAATATCATAGTATGTGATACACCTGGCATATCAGATTGGCAAAATATTTTTTAATTTTGTAAAAGCGTTGGATTTAGATTTTAACAGTGAAACAGAGAAAGAAAGGAGGAAGTGCTTAATGGATTATTTTGGGTTGTGCATAAAATGTGTTACAGAAGGAATAACTAGTGACCAAGCCCTCAGAAACAAAGAAAAATAATAATAAAATAAAGTGTAATTCTGCACAAGTTAGACCTAAGACTTGGCATATTTTAGCTTCCCAGAGTGAAAATATTGGCTAGTATTAGAAGACCAGAATGGCAGACTTGTCAGTTTTCCAGTTTATGATGACAGAAATGTTTTCCATATCTGTCGTGTGTTTATGTCATCGAGAAAACATACAAGAAAATTGCCTTAACCAGAGATGATCCATATCACATTCAAAAGTGTGTAACATTTAAAAACCTAATACGCAGGAAAATTTAAGGGTTAACACTGAACGTTCTTCTCAGTTTTGCAAAGGGATTTCAAAACAAGATTTAGAATAGAGTATGTCTGTGTGATCAGTTGTCTTTATGTTTTAAAATATAATTTAACACGATATTTGATTTTCACCACAGGTTCACATAACTGAATTAAACACTTAACACAAGTCATGTTTTCACTTTTTTCAGTCGAAATTAAATTCTGAGTATCAGCCATGTCAGTTAAGTATTCCATAGTAAAGGACCAACACATTTTGCTTTTTTCACTCCCCTAATAATAAATACCTAAGTTGCCTCCAATTTTCTACTTCCACAAACATAATCAGTCGTGTCCCTGCTTGGAACTGAGGACTAGATTTTCAGAAGTATAAGAACAAACATTGGATTGTTGAATAAGATATAAGCATTTGTAAATTCACTACTATGTATTTCCCTCCAAAAAGGCTGCACCAGACTATGATCCTACAAGCTATAGATGACAAGTATCATTCCTCCATATTCTGGTTATCTTTCTCATTTTGTGAATCCAATGGGTGTGAATTAGTATTTTACCTTTGTTTTATTTTGTGTTTATCTGATTATTAAAGAGGTTTCACATCTTTACATGTAATTAAGTCATTTTGTGCCTATTTATATTCTTTGCCAATTTTCTTACTCATTTCTCCACCTTTTCTGTTTGCTTAGAAGACATTCTTTGTATCATTTCAATATTTAGTCCTTTGCAAACATCTTCTCCCAATCTGTCATCCATCTGTGAATACTTTCTGTAATAGTCTCCACTGAACAAAATTCCTGAATTTTTACGTAGATAAATCCATTGCATTAAAACCATATGCAATGTGTTTTTAGGGTTCTGAAAAGAACTTTCTTCCCACCCCCAAATTTTTTATAGTTTTGCTATTTACATTTATATCATTAATCAACCTGTAGTTCACCATTGCATGGGGTAGGATACAGGAAGCCAACTTTATTGTGGAAGTCTGCTTTCCCAAAACAATTCATGAGCTGTTCAGCCTTTCATCACTGGATATGGAACCGCTTCCATTATTACCTAGTTCCCAGATCAAGGGGTCTGTTTTTTTTTTTTTGTTTTTTTGTTTGTTTTGGTTTTTGCAGTACACGGGTCTCTCACTGTTGTGGCCTCTCCCGTTGCGGAGCACAGGCTCCGGACGCGCAGGCTCAGCGGCCATGGCCCACGGGCCCAGCCGCTCCGCAGCATGTGGGATCTTCCCAGACCGGGGCACGAACCAGCGTCCCCCGCATCGGCAGGTGGACTCCCAACCACTGCGCCACCAGGGAAGCCCCAAGGGGTCTTTTTTTGAACTCTATTTTGTTACATTAATCTTTTTGTTATTTCCTACAATAGTAATAATTGTGTTTATTACTTAGGCTTTGTAGTGCATCTGTATATCTCTTAGGAGATATCTTACTTCTTTTTTTGTCAATTGAGCTTTTCATGGATATTTATGTACATATGTTCAATTCTTCTAAATGATTTTTTATTCGAATCACATTGAACTTATAAAGTAATATAAAAATATATTGTTAAAGACATATTATGTCTCCACATTTATTCAGATCTCCTTTTATTTCCTTTACTACAATTTTAAAATTTCTATTACAAGGGTTTTGTGTATTCTTTCCCAGGTTAATTTTGACACACTTTTAATTTTTGTTGTTGTTGTTTCATATTACATTTTTTAAAGTAGTCATTACTGATTTAGATGAATGCTGAAGAAATAAATAAGTTGACCTCATATTCATCAAAATTACTCATTTTTCCTATTAATTTATAATTTGTTAATTCTGCTAGGATTTCTATGGCAATCATATCTCTGAAATGATAGAGTTTACTCATTTGTTCTTTTTCTCAAATGTTCTCAAAATTCACATTTATTTTACTGGACTTTAAAGAATTATTCCTGATCTCCAGTAATTTATTGAACTTTAATAATGAAAATTGGACACCTTTGTTTTGCTCCCAAAGATAATGTGTCTAAAATTAATCTTTAGATATGACATTTGATATAATTATGGTATAGGCTTTTAACACATTAAGAGAGTTTGTAAAATTTTCTGAGCATTTTAAAGTACATATTTTAAATAGAAATACAACTTTCTAAACTGTTTCAGTATATATATTGTTTGCTTCAATATTTAAAATAGATAATGAACTTCACCGAATTCTTGTTTAGCATCTATTGACATATTTATGTGATTTTTCTCAGCCTATTAAAGACCTGAATTATACTAGCAAATTTTACAAAGTGAAACTATCCTTCTGTTCTTATTATAAACCTTATTTAATCATAAAGTACTTCTAATTATATTTTTGGATTTAGTAAGCTAGTAAAATGGTATACTCAGATGGGATTATTTCCCTACATATGGCTGAAATTCTAGGAAAATCAGTATTAACCATTCCCATAATCCACAGAACTCTAGACCCCTCCCAAGCAGCACATGCATGCATATGACCCTTCGGTCAACCTTCACCTCCATCATAAAAGAGGTAGAGAAGCTGAACAAGGTTGGTAATCAAGGAGATGATTTTTCAGAAGCCATCAATCCACTCTAAGTGTCAATTTCCCCACTGGGAAGAAGTTGGGAGTATTTCAAGCCTAGAGAAGAGCTTCAAGGAGCCCTGGATTTTTTAGAACAACAATTAACTGAAGTCTGACAAAGGTCTGTGATGTAAAGATGGGAGGATTTGGAAACGGACAGAGAATGCTGTACAGAGAGAGAACGTGAGCAGTGCAGGAGACCAGCTATGACCCCCCTATATCAGCTGGGGCAAGAGCATGTGAGTGTTTCTCATAAACCCAATGTGGGCTACATGGAAATAACATTTGCCAAAGAAATTTTCAGTCCTTCCAAAGGACCAAGTAATCACAACAGGGGGCTGGACCACCCAATTCCAAGGGACTAGGGGAGAAAACACCACCTACTTTGTGGGAAATGTAGTCAAGTTTTCCAACAGAGGCTTTCAAAGGACTCAAAAGGACTCATATAAGAATGAGTAAAGTAGGGCTTCCCTGGTGGCGCAGGGGTTGAGAGTCCGCCTGCCGATGCAGGGGACGTGGGTTCGTGTCTCGGTACGGGAAGATCCCACATGCCGTGGAGCGGCTGGGGCCGTGAGCCATGGCCTCTGAGCCTGCGCGTCCGGAGCCTGCGCTCCGCAGCGGGACAGGCCACAACCGTGAGAGGCCCGCGAACCGCAAAAAAAAAAAAAAAAAAAAAAAGAATGACTAAAGTATAGACATTCTCCCGGCCAGGAGGAAATAAAAAGAAAATTTAAATCAATCCTAGGGAAAATATCTGTGTTAACATTTAGATAGATGTATTAATATCCAATTTTTTGTATGCATACCTATATGTATGTTTTTATACACTATGTATGTGTGTATATGGGTACATATATGTGTGTATATGTGTATAAATACATATATAAAATAGGTATATATGTATATATACATATATAAAATAAATTTGAGCCTAAATTCTTCATAAAGTGCTAAATACTAGGGGTTTTTTTACTCAAAACTATACCATAAATGTTTTACTTATTAATAGTATTTTCTAAATTGTATATAACACTGAAATTGACTGAACCAGGGTTGGCAGATTAAAAACAGAAAATAAGTACATTTATTTTTCGCTACCGTTCTTTCCAATTTTGAATTGTTCTTATTTATTCCTAGATGAAATAATAGGCAGGTCTGCCTTTTTTTTCTGATCACTGTTAGGTATTAACAAGAACTCCCATTTTGGGGGGGGTATAAAAAGTCCTTTCCAGCCTAATATCTAAGCATGAATCTCTCATCCAATTCACTTTCCTCATTCTCTCTTGCCTAAGCTCAGACAATTAGTAACAGACAAATAAATCACTATTTTCTCTCTCGTGGATTCCTTGGTGGTCTTCCATCACTGGCGTTTCCTCCCTGTCAACCTGGTCAGAGACACAACGCTTTCTCCCCAGAATTAACACACTGCTGCTTAGCCCCACTATTCACTCCTCTGTTAGGACAACTTCCAGGTGGACCTTTTTGATGGGGTTCATTGTGAAATCATTAAGTCCCTCAAGTCCAGCTTCTTTCTGAGTGCTCTGTTTCTGGCCCCCTGGAAACATGCATTTTTTAAATTGAACTATATTTGACTTACAATATTATATTAGCTTCAGGTATATAACATGTTGGTTCAATATTTTTGTAGACTATACACCATACAAAGTTATTTTAAAAAATATTGACTATCTTCCCTGTGCTGTACATTACATCCCTGTGATATATATTTTATCTTATAACTGCTAGTTTGTACCTCTTAATCCCCTTCACCTATTTCACTCCTACCCTGTGGTAACCACTAATTTCTTCTCTGTATCTATGAATCTGTTTCTGTTTTGTTTTATTTGTTCACTTTGTTTTTGACACCCCACATATAAGTGAAATCATACAGTTTTGACTTTCTCTGTCTGACTTTCACTAAGCATAATACCCTCCAAGTCCATCCGTGGAAACGTGCATCTTTACCCCAACATCAATGCGTGTGCACCAGTCTCCCACTCCATCTTTCTTCCTACTCTGCCAGCAATTATAAAGCTTTTAGACTTTTTCTCACACCTGTGTCAGGTACCAACCCCTGTGTCTACAGCACAGTCCATACAGGTCAAGATCCCTAAGTGCTTTTCCAAAAGCTCTCCTAACCTGGTTTAAAAAGAAAATGTACCTCACCTCCCTAAAATTTTTGTCCAAGGAAATTCACATTTTAAAACATGCTGTAATGAATTCCTAGGCTTCTATTATATACCTGGAGGTGGGTGATGGTCTAATGGTGCAGAAAGAGTTTGAGGCCACCTCCTCTGTAATTCACAGATGGCCTAAAACAGCATCTCAGAATATGGGACCACCTGACTTCTACTTTATTTCTGTTTGGGTGCTCCGGCTAAAGTAAAAAAAGAATCATTGATCAAGCCCCTTAGATGTGATTTTTAAAGTTGTATAGTGTAAAGCGCTTAAAGGTATCAAGACTTAATTATCTTCCAAGCTCTTGCACAATGAAGGTTGTCTTTATGTTCTTTGTATTCATTCTTTTATATAACAAATGTGTATAGTAGTTGCTTACTATGAGCAAGGTACTGCTCCAAGAACTGGAACTGTAGTAGAAAATAAATCAATTCTCATGGAATCTACATTCTAGTGAGAAAGACAGACATAAATGAATAGCTTTATTATAGGTAAATGCTATGGCAAAAATATAGAGTGTAGCTAATAGGACCGGGGACTGCATTAAGTGTTATTAGGAAAGGTAATGAGTAGATAATTAAGTAGAAGTTGTAAAGAAGTGACAGAGGGAGGCCCGCTTAGACTATGGAATAGCATCCAGGCAAGTACAAGGGCCCTGCAGACAGCATGTGTTGTCCCGTTAGAGGAAAAGCAAGAAGACCAGGAGAACTCTGAATATAAATGGTAAAGTTGGGCTTCCCTGGTGGCACAGTGGTTAAGAATCCGCCTGCCAATGCAGGGCACACGGGTTTGAGCCCTGGTCTGGGAAGATCCCACATACCGCGGAACAACTAAGCCCGTGCGCCACAACTACCGAGCCTACATGCTAGAGCCCACAAGCCACAACTACTGAGCCCGCTTGCCACGACTACTGAAGCCCATGCACCTAGAGCCTGTGCTCTGCAACAAGAGAAGCCACCACAATAAGAAGCCCGCGCACCGCAGGGAAAAGTAGCCCCCGCTCGCCGGAACTAGAGAAAGCCCGTGCAGCAACGAAGATCCAACGCAGCCAAAAATAAATAAATAAAATAAATTTATTGAAAGAAAGAAAGAAAGTAAACGGTAAAGTTCCAGAGTCACAGTCTCCTTTTTCTCATGATCTACTTTCTTGATGCTAAATTCACTTTTCAACCTGCACTGGGAAAGCAAAAGGTGACATACATTCTTTTCACAGCCTTTTTGTTGTTGTCTACGAGGCATTTATTTGACAGACCTCTCCTAGAAACCTACAGGACTGTCTCCTTCTCAAATGCCCATCTCAAGGAAACTCTGAAACAATGTAATACATGAAAAAAATACAGACTGTGTAATTAATCTGAACCAAGGCTAAAGTTTTACTAGACTCATGCCTGTCAAGTTATTCAAATACAAATGGCCACATTTAAATAAGAGATAAACCATGTACTTTTGGTCATCTCCAATTACTAGCTCTTTAATTTTCTCTGAGTTTGTAAACATCAGTCTTGTTTCATTCAATATTTTTAATAAGTTTAATTTCAGTTGATACTTTGTCGAATCTAAAAAAAAATTTTTAAGATTAAAAATAGTGTTTGCACTGCATGAACTCATAGCCATTTTGGGGAAAGAGAACAAATAAACTGGACCAGAGCTGCAGTGAGGCTTTGCAAAAAGTACAAAGAAAGTACTATGGGTATAATGTGCTGGTCTTAAAAGATGGCCCCAAGTTCTTTGACATGCCTCACCTTTTGAATTTGGGCAGGACTGTGACTGCTTTGACCTACAGATGACAGAGGATCTATTTCAGAATTTCGGATGGCCTTTATTTCAAACATTCAGTAACTATAATCCTTCACGATCCTTCAGACTGTCAGGTATTGGGCTAGAATTTTCTTTTGAGAAGAGCAGACCCCGTATCACTTATTCTGCCTGGGAAAGTTGGGGAAGGCTTCAGAGCACATGTACCATTTGTCAATATTATGGAAAAACAGCCTGATCTATTTGATGTGCTTTCTGCACCACCAGTCAGGGCCAACACCCAAAAGCCTTTCATGTTTTGAAATGCACCTCCAAATCATTTCTCAGTTGCATATTACTCGATCTTCATTTTTGTCACCTGCCGGAACTTGGTACAAATCCTGAGTCATTCTAGAGGTAATTTCCCAAGGCAGGCCAGTCAGTATTGTGACAGCAGATTATGGAAAAAGGAAAGCTGCCTTCTTTTGTCCCTAAAAGAATAAGAAGGAAGGTAAGAGGGAAAAAACACACAAGGATTCTATTGCCTTTTCATCTATCTTATCACTGTCCGTGTCAGCTCTGCAATGTAGAGGCATCATTTAGTCTTTGTGCCAGAAAAATAAATGGGGGCATTTTTGTTTTCTTTTTTGCTAACCTATTTTTTAAAAATCACTTAGTTAGGCCCAGAGGCTGTGCAATGGGAGTATACAGGGTTTAGGAAAAATAAAACCAAGGAGTGAATCAGGACATTTTGTATGCTTGAAGCTTTTAGGAGGGCAAGTGCTAACTGAGGACGTGTACCATCGTTATGATGACTGATTCGTCATGAACAGCATGATTTCAGAAAGAAAAGGAAGAAGCCCCTACAAGCAGCTTACTGTCAGGTCTCCACAATAAAAATTTGAGATAGAAGACGATGAACCCTACATTCAGGCATTATTAATCTATCGTTCCTCTACCTAGATTTTCTATTACTCTGCTCATTATAAATCTATTTCACATGTCACTTTCCTTGCAAGTACCCCTAGTTGATTTTTCCCCCCAGTTTGTGCTCTCTCTCCGCCCCAAACCCTTACCTACTCTCTGCTCTGATGATTTCAGTTCCACAAGGTATCTGTTGCCAAATTATCACAACTAATTTCCTCCTTTCAACTGAAGGTCACCGTTTGTTTGAGAAGAGCAAAAAAAACTACAAGAAGCATATTGACATTGTGTAAATGAGAGCCAAACATCAAGGGGCGTGTGGTTAATGAACAAAGGATCATTGCTTCGTGTGTAACTGCAGCATTAAATTCCACTGTATGATTGTGAGAGAATGAGGGAAAAAAACAAAGGACATATTAGTATTATCATAAAAATGTTTTAACCGGGCTTCCCTGGTGGCGCAGTGGTTGAGAGTCCGCCTGCCGAGGCAGGGGGCACGGGTTCGTGCCCCGGTCCGGGAAGATCCCACATGCCGCGGAGCGGCTGGGCCCGTGAGCCATGGCCGCTGAGCCTGCGCGTCTGGAGCCTGTGCTCCGCAACGGGAGAGGCCACAACAGTGAGACGCCCCCGTACCGCAAAAAAAAAAAAAAAAAAAAAAAAAATGTTTTAACCTTCTGGATTCCCTGAAAAGGTCTCAGAAAATGTCAGCATATTCTGAGAACTGTGGTCTTATATCCAAAGTTCCATTCTAGCTAATATTGATATTCTGATTTAATTTCTAAGGTCCTATTGACTGTTTTGAAGATTATGATTACTTTCAAAATACTAACAAAGAATGTGAACTGAATACTCGGTAGAAAAATGTTGAATTCAAAATAAAGAGAAGAATAATAGAAAAGTGGTTTTTATTAGAAAGCCAATTGTAATAGAAAACTTAAATCTATGTATGCACCAAGTTAAGAAAAAAGATACCTCTATTAAAACACTTGTCACGTGAAAAAAAAAAAAAAAGGCTTCCGGTTAAACTCCCTGCAAAGGGGATATGCCAGAGGACAGCCCGCCAGGCCCGAGAATGCCCACCCCAGGCAGTGGGTTCTTTGGCCTTCTTCCTATGTACAGTCTGACTCTTCAGACTTAAATGCCTATTAAAGAGAACAAAATGCATTTTGTTTCTCTTGTACACAGATACATAGGGAAGTACTTATAAAATATGTGCCCGTTTATATTATTCAGCACAACACCCTGTGTAATGAAATTGCCTCTGTTCTCCTGTGGGCCAGGAAACACAATGTAAGGAGGAAAGATCATTCTGAAACACATATTAGATATAAGGCCTATGATTCAAAGACTAGATAACTGTGCAAATAATAACTGCAGCTACAACAGTATCTTATGATGTAGTCACTAAATAAAGCAAAATGATAAACACTTAAGAGGAAAAGTACGACAAATAAATTGCTGGAATATATTTTTACCTTACATAAAGAAGTTTGTAGTTAGAGTCATACTTTTAAATTAGTTATGCTATGCTGCAGTAGTTACGTGTGTGTGTGTGCGTGTGCGTGTGTGTGTTCCATAAAGAGAACATAAAATATATTTTAATATTTTAAATTTCAGTGTCAACGTTTCATTGGAATGTAACTTCAGTGTTTGCCGCTAGCTCGCTGATTTACAGTTGCAGAAAATGAAACACGGGTAGACTAGCAATTAGTTATATAATTATCCGATGTGAAAGATTTGTAAAATACATAGGAATCTTACCTTTAATACAAACTTTATGTTATAATACTTCATTAAATTTGGCTTTCAGCTGTCAGTTATACATTATTACCATCACTATAGTGATTAATTAACACATTTGGGGTTAGATGAGAAGTGAATCATTTGTCTATGTTTCATATTTTAGATAGCCTAAATCGTATGTTTAAGTATATGTTTAGATAGTCACTCATCTAAAATAAAAAAGGAATACTATCTCTACATATCCACCAGTAAAGATGCTAATAGACAAACAATGTGTTAAGTGAACGTTGTGGAAAATAGGGACCATTTCAAAAAGGCTAACAGAACAATTTTGCTATATTATTTCAACGTTCATTTCATTTCTCGGGATAATTTTCCTTACCTATGAAAATTAAGGTTTAAATACCATGCCTGTATCTCTAAGGTGTTACTGTTAAAAGTTAATCACTTGCATAAATATTCTTTGTTTAAAACTTAGAGAAAGTCTGTTTACTAACTAACAAATACAATCCCTTTGTTAACAGTTTAACCTTTGGAATTATAGAAGTATAGGAAGTGTACAAATATAAGACATACACTCTATCCTAAAAAATTTATCATTTCAGGAGGCAAACCTAACACACATGAGATGATCCAAGACAGCATAAAATTAGGACAAAGCTATATTGTATGAGCTGCAAGAGCTGTGAAAGTTCACAGGCAAGGAGATCAAGGAAGCTAGAATCGCTGGGATGCTTTCGTGGGGGAAGCTTTCCCATTCAACAATTCAAGATATTGAACGTTTTCAGCTAACCAGCTCTTGGTCACTGTGCACCTAAACTTCTACTATAAAACTGAAACTACATTTAGAAATGGAAGTAGAGGAAATTATTCTTTTTTAATTTTAGGAGATGTTCACTGACAAAAATTCATGTGATTTTCTATGCAATATTTTTTTTTAATGTACAGCTCACAAAATACAGAAGAACCAGTAATAAATGAAATATTAAAATGAACAGTTTTTGGTAGCATAAAGAGCAAATAAAATAAGCTAAGTCTTACTTATTAGTTTTCCACTCACAAGTTTAGAAAGTAAATTATTCTGGAGAAAGAGGTTATCCCTGGAAGAATGAAGAGGAAAGCCAAGTCAGAACAATGCACACTGGCTGAGGAGTAATAAAAGGTTCTCTCAACAGAATTCATAAATTTGATATGGGTCAGCAGTTCCATAACTTTACTCTTCAAATTTAATTGGAAGAAAATTTAGATAATAATTTATTATGTGGTTACTGGGAACAAACACTCAAAAATATTTTTAATTTACCAACAATAATAATGGAAATGCAAGCATCTGAGAACCTATAGGATGAGAGTAAATGGGAAACATATCAAAATGGGCTTTCTAGCCACCCTCAAGATTCAGAGAGGAGAGGTCTCACACTGGAGGAGAGACATTGGGATAAACAAGATAAATAAAGAGGAAAAGATCTAATGGATCTGTAGTGGTAGAGACAAGACATAAATGTACAACAGCTAGAAAGGCAATAAGAGGAACTTACATGGGTGATTACCAACTGACCAGCAGTGTTGAACATATATAGTACATGCTTAATAAATAAATACTCCTTAGTTGATTTCTACATTGCAACATGAGGAAAGTTAATGCTACAGAGTACAGGGAATGTAAATACAAACTGGTCACAAACACAAAACAAGAAAATACTGGTTGTATCCCATTATAGAAAGAAAGATTTTAAAATACATGTTTGATAATATATGAATATTAATTATCATTTATAAATGTGAGCTGGAAGAAAAAATTTTTGAGTTAAATATATTGATATAATCAATCAGATACTATAAAATGTTCAGATTGTCTTCAATGCCTTTTCCAACAGGGATAAAAGAAAACACATTGTACAAAATGGTACATCAAATTGTACTTTCTTTGTCATTCCCCCACAATGATCTCAGAAATACCAGTCAGGTAAATTTAGCAGTAATGAGTAAATAAAAATCGGGTTAAAATTGGAAAAGACAAATCCAGTGAACTATTTATGACTTCAAAACTGTGAGACATCAAGAAATTTAGATAATTGAAGGAGGAAAATGTGCACATAAATTCAATACATTATTTAACTGATAGCACATGAAACATGAATATTTTGCCTTAATTGAAACTAAATGTTTATTCCCCAAGAAAATCATGTCAAGGAAAAAGACAAAATTGAGTACACCTCTAAAAGAAATAGTAAACCTTCTCTGCATTATCAAAATGGGGTTTTCCCTTTGTTTAGCTTTTGCTTCCACAGGCTTATCAGACATGGCAGGAAATGTTTGGCTTCCAAGCATTAATTGTGGCTGGTGACTGAGATGCACCGGAGCCATCACTGGGAGTGAATAGTTAATCTCACTGTTCTTATTAATTCATCCACAAGAAAGGACAGAAAAGCAAAATATCAAAGGAGTACTGGGAATGGCTTTAGTAATAGTGAGGACCCCTTAGGCAAAAGAGCCTCAGAAATGTACGTCAAAAAGACCATTAGACTCTAACTTTACTAACTTACAACATAGAATGTGGCAATGCGTACCAGGAGCGCTTCTTTGAACACAAAGCCACACAAGCACATTCTCAAGGAGCAGACAGGTGGTTCATTATCCATTACCCAACTGCTTTATCTCCAAGGAGAAAAAAATAACAACCTCTCTGGCTTCCTGTGTTCACATTAAAATAAAGCATACATAGACATCAAATGTACTATGTTTCCTAGAAAACCATGGATATGTATTTCTTTTATATCTAAAATGTAACCATATATAAGTATTACAAAACATATTTTAAAAGGGAATTTTAACTAGTTGTATTTATATAGAGTCACAATAGCAATGCAATTCACATTTTTTGTTCTACCAATACACCTTTGAGTACAATTTTCAAAAAATATACCAAATTGAGTACATTTTGCATAAATTCAATATATTATGTTATTGTAAATAATGCAGCAAAAGTCATATTGACTCTAGGGAAAAGGCCTAAGACTCATAAAGTGTTAATTTTTTTTTTTTTTTCGACATGTCTCTACCGCGCCAGGTGTCTGCCCTGGCCTGGGATGACTCCCTAATTCTTCAATGTGTCTACTATAATTCTGGATATCTCCCTAGTTCCCTAAAGTTTCTACTCTATGTTGTTTGTTTCACTTACACCCCACGTATGTCTAGACTGACTGAGGTTGTCACCCTAATTCCCCAGGTGTGTTTGATCACGGACATCTTCCCAATTTTCCAGGTGTGTTTGACCACGGACATTTTCCTAATTCCCCAGGTGTTTGTACACTGACTAGTGATTTCTCCCTAACTTCCCAGATTTGCCTACTATCACCTAGGGTGTCTCTCTAATCCCCAGGAGTTTCTAAACTATCGTTGGATGTTGCCCTAATTTTGCAGGTTGTAAACACTAACCAAAAAAGTCTTTCTAAATCCCTGGGTGTGTCTACACTGACCTCGGTTGAATCTATAATTCCCCAGTTCAATCAATGTCTTTGGATGTCCGCTCAATTCTCCAGGAGTGTCTTTTCTGATTTGGGATGCCTCTTGAATTAATCAATGCTTTTATCCTAATCTTGAATATCTCCCTATTTCCCCATGGTTGTCTATATTAAACTGAGATGGTTCCCTCATTTTCCAAGTTTTTTCCAGCCCTAACCTTGTATGTGTGCATAATTCCCCTGATGTGTCTACACTGAACTGGGATGGCTAACAAATCCCCCAGGAATTTCTACACTGACCTGGTATGCATGTAAAAGTTCATTTAATTTGCTTTATTTTAGGAAATATGATTTAAGTCAGAAGAAAAATCATTGGAAACATCAGAAAAATCATAGATTACAATCTTCATAAAATACTGATAAATTTTCTTTACGAAAGAAATTATTTGAATAAAAAATCTTACTTTGAAAGAAGAGAACTATTGAGTTTATAGAATACAACAAAACTTGAGGATATCAAAATAAATGTCTATATATGGGTGTACTAAAAAGATAATGCGTAGTAGGCATAATGTATACTTGGCTAAAAGGAGTCATTTGTTCTAATTATTCAAGAAAAAGTTAACATTTTTACCGTCAAAACATGGTAATGTTTACGTTGCTACATCTCAAAATTTTCTAATAACAAGAATAGAGATGTCAGATACAAAGTAGCACTACGTATTTGTATTGATAACGATGCTGTTGCCCTAATAAATTAATTCTGCTGATACTGATACCCTGACATCATGCAAATAATTGTTCATTCCTTTAAAAGAACAGTATAGAAAGTTACACTTTAATATTTTTTCAAATAATTCACTTGGTTTTTTAAGAAAAGGAATATCCTCAGGGAAACTTTCAAATAAGGATTAAACACAGAGACAGATTGCCTCAAAACAGAGATCATCAACTGTACTTGCAAATGAGGTATCAATGCAGAGCATTTGTTAACATTTCCATTTTAATTACTAGTTAAATTGTACTTATTTTTAATTGTGAAAATCAACACTCTGAAAGTTATTTTTAAAGGTTGCACTCCACAATCGTTATTGTTACTGTGTAACTAAAACCTCACGTACATAAGTGACACCTAGGATTTAGGTTTTATGTCTTTTCTTCTCATTTTGAGGCTACAGGAACTTGAAGTAATCCAAAAATTAAATCATCTACCTTTTCGATATTTCAATACTGACAATTATAGACCAGACACAGGGAATTGAGTCAATTATTTGGATATTATGAAATATTTTCCCATTTCTTATCACACAGGGGAAATTATAGCTATTTAGGACAATTTAAATTATTTATTCAGAAATTCAGTGTCATGTATATAATATTATATGTGTATTTGTTGGGATTTCGGGACACTTGTTTAAAAATACCTAAACATCTTCCATTATGAGTATAGCATCTAAAAATATATCTTACTGATATTTTAATTTCCTTCTAATTAAAAATGTAAATGATATTCCAGGCAAATTTTTTCATCTAGAATTTTATTTTTAACCTACATCCTAACTTTTTGACCCTCAGCAATTGATAAATTACTGTAACATTTGTCAAGGAGTGGGGATTATGTAAAATATGTAATATATATTTATATTTTATGCAGTACTTAAAATATGCACATGAAATATTTTACACATATAACCCTGATTTGTTTTGAGGTTTTGATTCTAAAATACAGATATGACTGCTACTTTAAGATGTTGAATATATGTTGTTAAAAATACAGCTATCAGATAATTAAACACTCAAGTACATAAGATATACCTTACAGTTTGAGAGAAAGCTATATATTATTTTCCTAACACAGAAATCTATCAGCAGTGATATTTGCCAAATGATTGAACATAGTGACCTTAAAAAGAAACGAGTATTAAGAAATGTATTTCACTCTTTTAAAATTGTATCGATGAAATTCATGTATCCATAGTTGAAGAGAGAAATCTACTAATTCATATAAATATATATGTATATACACATGCACACAATCAAAACATGCATTTTGTCATAGTAAATGGACTTTTTAATGATCCATTCAGCAAGGAAAAATTGTTTCCCAGCAGGAATTCCACAGATTTCAAAACTGTCTGAATGCACAATAATGAGATTACTTGAGCTCAGGTATTGCCTTTTTTATTATTTTTAGCGTCTGCCATTCTTCCATGAAAGCACATTCATTCATTCTGTCACCCGGTTAGCATCATAGAAAGTTATGACCAACCAAATAGCGTGGGTAAGGAATCAAACATAACATATTTTGTCCAGAGAAATAATCTTATCTGTTTGCCTTCTTTTTCAGATACATCTCAGCCATCTTATAAATTCAGTCTCTCAAAATCAGACTAAAGTCCAGTCACATTGCCATGCATCATTCAGAATAAAATCTGCATTCTATAGAAAAGTCAGTGATCTGAATATTTGATTATGCTAATAGAAATGCCTTTCTAAATTGGGGGATTTTCAAAACTTATTCTTATATTGTGAAAATACTCCTAAATGTTCAATTTAATTCTTCTTGTATTTTACTTGTTATTTTTAAACTAGATAAGTGCTTTGCAATAGAGCAGACTCACCTGCTTTAGTAAGTGTGACTGGGATTGTGTTTTTGTTAACTTTAAGCTATTACCATGACAATTGTTTTTCATTAATTCATAATTAACAGATAGCCTCATCAAACGAATTTATGAAACATTACTGTGATTTGGGTTGAGAAGATTTTTACCAGTACACGTTATCATTTATAACAAAAGACTACCATTAACATCTCTACCTTGGAAAGCTTACATCTGTTTATTCAGGTTGACTACAGGCTCAAATTTATCACTGGAAAATATATTCAAATGTCTAAAAAAAAAGTCCTTTAACCTCATATTTATAATTATGTAAATCATCTTTGACTAACAGGAGTTGACGTGTAATGTTTTTAATATAGGGCTTCCAGACTACTTAGACACAAAATTTCAGAAATTTAGAATAAAATCACGTTAGGAGTTTAACCTGCCTCAAGAGAGCACTTCAGTTTGTGTACACAATTGCCATGAGTCACTGTAAGTATTTTTCAGTCAACAAACATTTATTGACTGGTGTTTATGCGCCAGTCATTGTGCTACAATGCTAAGTACATGGGGATTAAGTACATTCAAGACCTCAAGGAGCTAGAGTTACAATCCAGCAGGAAACAGAGCCAAGAAAATCAGTAACATTTGAATACCATTACACAGGAATACAACAGATGCAATAGAAGTAAAGAGAAAGAATGTATAACCCAAACTGAACAGAGTCAGGAAGGGCTCTTCTGATGGCTAGGATGAAGTACACTAGCCCAAGAAGATGAAAGTGGTTTTCTGTTGCTGTTGTTGTTTGTTTGTTTGTTATAAAGTAACAGCAAATGCATTTACAGAAAGACAACAATATGATGTAAGTTCAATACAGCTGGAGCAGAATTTGGTGATTACATTGACCAAAACAACTGATGTTTATTTTAATGGCTTAATAGTTCATATATGTTCTTCTATATTCTTCATTTCTACCCATAGAAACTCTTTTGAAATGTGTAAAATTTTTTTAAAATCTCTAACAATTCCACCATACAAAAATAATTGATATTACTCTTTCTGTGTACTCCTTTTCATTGTTTTTTCAGTAGAGCTACATTTTTTTAATTAAATTGGAGTCACTGAGTATATGTAGTTTTATACTTGTTTTTCTCTTAACATTGTGAATATTTTCCCATGTCGCTAAATGTTTTAAATTCTTTTTTAAAATAATATTTTTAGTGACCATAAATACAGCATCATCAAACTGTACCAAAATATACTTATTCAAGCCCCTAGTTTTTTTCTTTGTTAGTTTGTTGTTGTTTTTTAACATCTTTATTGGAGTATAATTGCTTTACAATGGTGTGTTAGTTTCTGTTTTATAACAAAGTGAATCAGTTATACATATACATATGTTCCCATATCTCCTCCCTCTTGTGTCTCCCTCCCTCCCACCCTACCTATCCCACCCCTCTAGGTGGTCACAAAGCACCGAGCTGATCTCCCTGTGCTGTGCAGCTGCTTCCCACTAGCTATCTATTTTACGTTTGATAGTGTATATAAGCCCCTAGTTTTTTGCACTTAGGTATTTGCTATGGACTAAACTGTGTCCACCCAAAATGTATATGTTGAAGTCCTAACCCCCAATATCATGGTATTTGGAGGTGGGGCCTTTGGGAGGTAATTAGGCTTAGATGAAATCATGAGGATGGGACCCCCATGAAAGGACTAGTCTCCATATAAGAAGAGAGATCAGCCATGTGAGGACACAGCAAGAAGACAGCCTTCTGCAAACCAGGCAAAGGGCCCTCACCAGGAACCAAATTGGCCAGCACCTTGATCTTAGACTTCCCAGACTCCAGAGCTGTGAAAAACAAATGTCTGTTGTTTAAGCCACCCAGTCTCTGGTATTTTATTATAGCAGCCCAAACTGACTAAGACAGCATTTATTTTAAAAAAAATAATAATAAAATTAATTTTATTAATTAAATTTTTAAAAACATTAAATTTTAAAAAACTAGAAAAATATCAATATACACCTACATGTGATATTATCCCTGATTATTTCTTTAGGATAGATTTTTAGAAGTGAGATGACTGGAGAAGAGTATATAAACATTTTTAGGGATCTTGATGTGAATTTCCAAACTGTTAACCAGAAAGAATGCATTCCAACCAACAGTATATGAGAAATTTTATCTTCTAAGCATCTCTTATCATATTTCTCATCTTTTAATTATTTGGAAATTTTTATCTTGGTCTAACTTTTATTGTGAATATGCAAACTAAATTTGACGGTCCTCTGTCACATTATGTATACTACTAATTATTATTAAGCCACTATGACAATATATGCTCATGGTTAACAAAGTTAAAATTTTATAAACCTGAGATTTTAAACTTCACTTTTCTCAAATGAGAATATTATTAAAAGTATAGCTTTCCTCAGCAGTTGAGGTTTTTGAACACTCCTTATCCGTGACTATCCACAGGCTCTCTAAATAAAGGCATATGATGAAGGAATGAGGATGCAGTTATGGAGTATCAAATTCACCTTCTCTCCTGACCTTCTCATCCACAGTGCTTTTAATTATGTTACATATTGAGACTACATAATGTGAAACTTCCCTTAGAATTCAGAATATTTCTGTACATTTTTGTCATGCTCCAACATAACCTAAAATGGGACAAGTTCTTTTACTTGAGCATATTCTTTTTAAGACCAAAAGAACTTTGAATAAAATCCCAGACCTCAGGGTTAATCCCCTTAACCAACCACTAGCCAATAGTATTTCCAACTAAGATTACAAATTTTCATAAGACCCAGAGATGGTATCAACAATGTTTGATGCCAAAATTAAGTTGGTGCCAACATTCGCTTTCGCTAAGAAAAGCATGAACTGTGCGTCTGTTTCCTGCAGGCAGAACAATTCTAGTGCACTCAGAAAGAAGAAGTTCCTGAGTAGGACTCCATGTAGTTCTAGATTAATGTAGATCTCTGGGTTAATACTTAAAGGTCCTACAAAACATATATACATATAATTGAAGATTCTGTAAAGCATATATACAGTCATTTGTAACCTTTTATTCTTGAGGATAACTAAGTTAGCTTCTGCAAGAGGTACACTTCAAATTCTCTATGGCTTAAAACAATATAGGTGTATTTCATGTCCACCTGAACTTCAACAACCTGAAGTCCAAAACTGCTGTCTGGAACACACACCTCCAACATCGGAAGACAGAGTGCTCAGGAGAGACACACCAGCTCTTATCTACCTTGGTTCCTCATGACCTGCCATCTCTGCTCCTAGTTTGTTAGCTGGAACAGCATGGACGGCTAGGGAACGGAGAGGGGCAGAGGGAGGGTGGATGTTACTACTTGTCTTTGCCCTGTATCTTAACTAAAGGACACTACACAGCTGTAATACATGAAAGAGTTAACAGAGGTCAGATGTCTACTATAAAATGTTCATTGAGCGAGTTTTCAACCTTATTTTAGACCCTATCAGAAAACATAAGAAGTTGAAGACATAATCTCTACCCACAAAAATTCTGAAGTTTATGATATAGTTAAGCAGCTGATGAAAAATGTATGAATAGTTTAAGGGCTACTTTTTGCACCACAGAAACTGAAAACTTTAATATGAAAGGGGGAGATCCAGGAATAATTAGTGTAGGCTTCATAACGAAGGTAGGGTATAAGTTTGTCCCCAGAGGACAGAACAGTGGGATTTACAAAGGAGGAAGGAAAAAGAAAGAGCAATGGAGGCAAGATGATGGGCTCCAGGGAAGGCAAAGGTGAGAATGAGTGTGACAGCCTCAGAGAGCCTTAAGGAAACGGGCCTAATTAGACTAGTGAGAACATTTTGAGAAACAGTAGGAGATAAAATTCAACAGACAGAGCAGAGACTCATGTAAACCACACAGAGGAACTTAGAATTGATACAGTAGAAAATTGGGAGGCACGTAAAGTTCCTGAGTAAAAGACTCAGATCTATTTGGTTAAGAATTACACTTCAGGAGGACCTTCAAGATGGCGGAGGAGTAAGACATGGAGATCACCTTCCTCCCCACAGATACATCAGAAATACATCTACACGTGGAACAACTCCTACAGAACACCTACTGAACGCTGGCAGAAGACCTCAGACCTCCCAAAAGGCAAGAAACTCCCCACGTACCTGGATAGGGCAAAAGAAAAAACAGAGACAAAAGAATAGGGAAGGGACCTGCACCTCGGGGAGGAAGCTGTGAAGGAGGAAAAGTTTCCACACACTAGGAAGCCCCTTCACTGGCGGGGATGAGGGGTGGTGGGGGGGAAGTTTCAGAGCCACGGAGGAGAGCGCAGCCACAGGGGTGTGGAGGGCAAAGCGGACAGATTCCCACACAGAGGATCGGTGCCGACCAGCACTCACCAGCCCGAGAGGCTTGTCTGCTCACCTGCTGGGGCGGGCGGGGGCTGGGAGCTGAGGCTTGGGCTGTGCAGGGCAGATCCCAGGGAGAGGACTGGGGTTGGCGGCGTGAACACAGCCTGAGGGAGCTAGTGCGCCACAGCTAGCCAGGAGGCAGTCTGGGGAAAATTCTGGACCTGCCTAAGAGGCAAGAGACCACTGTTTCAGGGTGCACGAGGAGAGCGGATTCAGAGCACCACCTAAACGAGCTCCAGAGACGGGTGCGAGCTGCAGCTATCAGCGCGAACCCCAGGGACGGGCGTGAAACACTAACACTGCTGCTGCAGCCACCAAGAAGCCTGTGTGCAAGCACAGGTCACTATCCACACCTCCCCTCCCAGGAGCCTGTGCAGCCCGCCTCTGCCAGGGTCCCGTGATCCAGGCACAACTTCTCCAGGAGAACACACAGCACGCCTCAGGCTGGTGCAACATCATGCCACAGGCTCACCGCACATTCTGTATCCCTCCCTCCCCCAAGCCTGAGTGAGCCAGAGCCCCCTAATCAGCCACTCCTTTAACCCCCGTGCTGTCTGAGCAAAGAACAGATGCCCTCAGGTGACCTACACGCAGAGGCGGGGCCGGATCCAAAGCTGAACCCCGGGAGCTGTGTGAACAAAGACGAGAAGGGAAATCTCTCCCAGCAGCCTCAGGAGCAGCAGATTAAATCTCCACAATCAACTTGATGTACCCTGCATCTGTGGAATACCTGAATAGACAACGAATCATCCCAAAATTGAGGTGGCAGACTTTGGAAGCAACTGTAGACTTGAGGTTTGCTGTATGTGACAGACTAGTTTCTGATTTTTATGTTTACTTTACTATAGTTTTTAGTGCTTGTTATTGTTCGTGGATTTGTTTATTGGTTTGCTTGCTTTTTTTTTAAATTTTTAAATTTTAATAGTATTTTTTTGTTTTTTATTTTAATAACTTTATTCTATTTTATTTTATGATTATTTTCTTTATTCCTTTCTTTCTTTTCCTCCCTTTTCTTCTGAGCCGTATGGCTTACATGGTCTTGGTGCTCCTGCCAGGTATAAGGCCTGAGCTTCTGAGGTGGGAGAGCCGAGTTCAGGACATGGGGCCAACAGAGACCTCCTGGCCCCATGTAATATCAATAGGCAATTGCTCCCCCAGAGATCTCTGTCTCAACACTAAGACCCAGCTCCACTCAACAACCAGCAAGCTCCAGTACTGAACACCCCATGCCAAACAACTACCAAGACAGGAACACAACACAACCCATTAGCACAGAGGCTGCCTAAAATCATACTAAGTTCACAGACACCCAAAAACACACCACCGGACACAGTCCTGCCCACCAGAAAGACAAGATCCAGCCTCTTCCACCAGAACACAGGCACCAGTCCGCTCCACCAGGAAGCCTACACAAGCCACTGAACCAACCTTACCACTGGGGGCAGACCCCCAAAACAACGGGAACTACGAACCTGCAGCCTGCGAAAAGGAGACCCCAAACACAGTAAGTTAAGCAAAATGAGAAGACATGGAAACACACAGCAGATGAAGGAGCAAGGTAAAAACCCACGAGACCAAACAAATGAAGAGGAAATAGGCAGTCTACCTGAAAAAGAATTCAGAATAATGATAGTAAAGATGATCCAAAATCTTGGAAACAGAATGGAGAAAATACAAGAAATGTTTAACAAGGACCTAAAATACCTAAAGATCAAACAAACAATAATAAACAACACATTAAATGAAATTAAAAATACTCTAGAAGGAATCAATAGCAGAATAACTGAGGCAGAAGAACGGATAAGTGACCTGGAAGATAAAATAGTGGAAATAACTACCACAGAGCAGAATAAATAAAAAACGAATGAAAAGAATTGAAGGACAGTCTCAGAGACATCTGGGACAACATTAAATGCACCAACATTCAAATTACAAGGGTCCCAGAAGAAGAAGAGAAAAAGAAAGGGACTCAGAAAATATTTGAAGAGATTATAGTTGAAAGCTTCCCTAACATGGGAAAGGAAATAGTCAATCAAGTCCAGGAAGTGCAGAGAGTCCCATACAGGATCTAAGTAAAAACATGCCAAGACACAAATTAATCAAACTATCAAAACTTAAATACAAAGAAAAAATATTAAAAGCAGCAAGCGAAAAGCAACAAATAACATACAAGGGAATCCCCATAAGGTTAACAGCTGATCTTTCAGGAGAAACTCTGCAAGCCAGAAGGGACTGGCAGGGCATATTTAAAGTGATGAAAGGGAAAAACCTACAACCAAGATTACTCTACCCAGCAGGGATCTCATTCAAATTCGACAGAGAAATTAAAACCTTTACAGACAAGCAAATTTAAGAGACTTCAGCACCACCAAACCAGCTTTACAACAAAAGGTAAAGGAACTTCTCTAGGCAAGAAACACAAGAGAAGGAAAAGACCTGCCATAACAAACCCAAAACAATTAAGAAAATGGTAATAGGAACATACATATCGATAATTACCTTAAATGTAAATGGATTAAATGCTCCAACCAAAAGACACAGACTGGCTGAATGGATACCAAAAAAAGACCCATATACATGCTGTCTACAAGAGGCCCACTTCAGACCTAGGGACACATACATACTGAAAGTGAGCAGATGGAAAAAGATATTCCATGCAAATGGAAATCAAAAGAAAGTAGCAATTCTCATATCAGACAAAATAGACTTTAAAATAAAGACTATTACAAGAGACAAACTTTGACACGACATGATGATCAAGGGATCAATCCAAGAAGTAGATAAAACAATTGTAAATATTTATGCACCCAACATAGGAGCACCTCAATACATAAGTCAAATGCTAACAGCCATAAAAGGGGAAATTGACAGTAACATAATCACAGTAGGGGACTCTAACACCCCACATTCACCAATGGACAGATGATCCAAAATGAAAATAAATAAGGAAACACACGCTTTAAATGACACATTAAACAAGATGGACTTAATTGATATTTATAGGAGAGTCCATCACAAAACAACAGAATAAACTTTCTCCTCAAGTGCTCAAGGAACATTCTCCAGGATAGAACATATCTTGTGGCACAAATCAAGCCTTGGTAAATTTAAGAAATGAAATTGTATCAAGTATCTTTTCTGACCACAATGCTCTGAGACTAGATATCACACACAGGAAAAAAAAACTGTAAAAAATACAAACACACAGAGGCCAAACAATACGCTAATAAATAACCAAGAGATCACTGAAGAAATCGAAGAGGAAATCAAAAAATGCCTAGAAACAAATGACAATGAAAACAGGAGGACCAAAAACCTATGAGATACAGCAAAAGCAGTCCTAAGAGGGAAGTTTATAGCAGTACAATCCTACTTCAAGTAACAAGAAACATCTCACATAAACAACCTAACCTTACACCTAAAGCAATTAGAGAAAGAAGAAAAAAAAAACCCTAAGTTAGCAGAAGGAAAGAAATCATAAAGGTCAGATCAGAAATAAATGAAAAAGAAATGAAGGAAACGATAGCAAAGATCAATGAAACTAAAAGCTGGTTCTTTGAGAAGATAAACAAAATTGATAAACCATTAGCTAGACTCATCAAGAAAAAAAGGGAGAAGACTCAAATCAATAGAATTAGAAAAGAAAAAGGAGAAGTAACAACTGACACTGCAGAAATACAAAGGATCATGAGAGAGTACTACAAGCAACTATATGCCAATAAAATGGACAACCTGGAAGAAATGGATAAATTCTTAGAAATGCACAACCTGCTGAGACTGAACCAGGAAGAAATAGAAAATATGAACAGACCAATCACAAGCACTGAAATTGAAACTGTGATTAAAATTCTTCCAACAAACAAAAGCCCAGGACCAGATGGCTTCACAGGCATATTCTATCAAACATTAAGAGAAGAGCTAACACCTATCCTTCTCAAACTCTTCCAAAACATAGCAGAGGGAGGAACACTCCCAAACTCTTTCTTCAAGGTCACCATCACCCTGATACCAAAACCAGACAGATGTCACAAAGAAAGAAAACTACAGGCCAATATCACTGATGAACATAGATGCAAAAATCCTCAACAAAATACTAGCAAACAGAATCCAACAGCACATTAAAAGGATCATACACCATGATCAAGTGGGGTTTACCCCAGGAATGCAAGGATTCTTCCATATATGCAAATAAAACCATGTGATACACCATATTAACAAATTGAAGGATAAAAACCATATGATCAACTCAATAGATGCAGAAAAAGCTTTTGACAAAATTCAACACCCATTTATGATAAAAACTCTCCAGAAAGTAGGCATAGAGGGAACGTTCCTCAACATAATAAAGGCCATATACGACAAACCCACAGCCAACATCGTCCTCAAGGGTGAAAAACTGAAAGCATTTCCACTAAGATCAGGAACAAGACAAGGTTGCCCACTCTCACCACTATTATTCAACATAGTTTTGGAAGTTTTAGACACAGCAATCAGAGAAAAAAAGAAATAAAAGGAACCCAAATTGGAAAAGAAGAAGTAAAACTGTCACTTTTTGCGGATGACATGATGCTATACATAGAGAATCCTAAATATGCCACCAGAAAACTACTAGAGCTAATCAATGCATTTGGTAAAGTAGCAGGATACAAAATTAATGCACAGAAATTTCTTGCATTCCTATAAACTAATTATGAACAATCTGAAAGGGAAATTAAGGAAACACTCCCATTTACCATTGCAACAAAATAATAAAATACCTAGGAATAAACCTACCTAAGGACACAAAAGACCTATATGCAGAAAACTATAAGACACTGATGAAAGAAATTTAAGATGATGCAAACAGATGGAAAGATATACCATGTTTTTGAATTGGAAGAATCAACATTGTGAAAATGACTCTACTACCCAAAGCAATCTACAGATTCAGTGCAATCCCTATCAAACTACCAATGGCATTTTTCACAGAACTAGAACAAAAATTTTCACAATTTGTATGGAAACACAAAGGACCCCGAATAGCCAAAGCAATCTTGAGAAAGAAAAACAGAGCTGGAGGAATCAGGCTCCCAGACTTCAGACTATACTACAAAGCGACAGTAATCAAATCAGTATGGTACTGGCAGAAAAACAGAAATATAGATCAATGGAACAGGTTAGAAAGCCCAGAGATAAACCCACACACACATGGTCACCTTATCTTTGATAAAGGAGGCCAGGATACACAATGGAGAAAAGACAGCCTCTTCAATAAGTGGTGCTGGGAACACTGGACAGCTACATGTAAAAGAATGCAATTAGAACACTCCCTAACACCATACACAAAAATAAACTCAAAATGGATTAAGGACCTAAATGTAAGGCCAGACACTATAAAACTCTTAGAGGAAAACATAGGCAGACATTCTATGACATAAATCACAGCAAGATCCTTTTTGACCCACCTCCTAGAGAAATGAAAATAAAAACAAAAATAAACAAATGGGACCTAATGAAACTTCAAATTTTTGCACAGCAAAGGAAACCATAAACAAGACCAAAAGACAACCCTCAGAATGGGAGAAAATATTTGCAAATGAAGCAACTGACAAAGGATTAATCTCCAAAACATACAAGCAGCTCATGCAGCTCCGTATCAAAAAAACAAACAAACAATCCGAAAATGGGAAGAAGACCTAAAGAGACATTTCTCCAAATAAGATATACAGATTGCCAACAAACACATGAAAGGATGCTCAACATCATTAATCATTAGAGAAATGCAAATCAAAACTACAGTGAGGTATCACTTCACACCGGTCAGAATGGTCATCATCAAAAACTCTACAAACAATAAATGCTGGAGAGG
Organism: Monodon monoceros; assembly: GCF_005190385.1. Classification (NCBI taxonomy): domain Eukaryota; kingdom Metazoa; phylum Chordata; class Mammalia; order Artiodactyla; family Monodontidae; genus Monodon; species Monodon monoceros. The sequence continues at coordinate 30,500,552 of NW_021703773.1, read as the reverse complement.
GTGTGGAGAAAAGGGAACCCTCTTGCACTGCTGGTGGGAATGTATACTGATATAGCCACTATGGAGAACAGTATGGAACTAAAAATAGAACTACCATATGACCCAGCAATCCCACTACTGGGCATGTACCCTGAGAAAACCATAATTCATAAAGTGTCATGTACCACAGTGTTCATTGCAGCACTATGTACAATAGCCAGGAGATGGAAGCAACCTAAGTGTCCATCGACAGATGAATGGATAAAGAAGATGTGGCGCATATATACAATAGAATATTACTCAACCATAAAAAGAAATGAAGTTGAGTTATTTGTAGTGAGGTGGATGGACCTAGAGTCTGTCATACAGAATGAAGTAAGTTTGAAAGAGAAAAACAAATACCGTATGCTAACACATATGAATCTAAAAAAAAACAGGTTCTGATGAACCTAGGGGCAGGACAGCAATAAAGATGCAGACCTACTAGAGAATGGACTTGAGGACACAGTGTGGGGGAAGGGTAAGCTGGGACGAAGTGAGAGAGTGGCATGGACATATATACACTACCAAATGTAATATAGATAGCTAGTGGGAAGCAGCTGCATAGCACAAGGAGATCAGCTCGGTGCTTTGCGACCACCTAGAGGGGTGGAATAGGGAGGGTGGGAGGGAGACGCAAAAGGGAGGAGATATGGGGACATATGTATACGTATAGCTGATTCACTTCGTTATAAAGCAGAAACTAACAAACCATTGTAAAGCAATTATACTCCAATAAAGGTGTTAAAAAGAAATAAAAAAGAATTATACTTCACCTATTCCCATGAGGACACGAAGTAGCTTACAAAATTAGGCATCAAGGAATAAAACCGAGCAGAGTCTGCTTGATGAATTTAATGGACTTAATGAATTTGATGAAACAGAAGGAAGAGATGCCGGGCTACACAGCACTTGAAACAACATCTGGGCAGTGATTGCTCAACTGTGTATGAGTTTAGCTCTTAATTTTCTTACTTAAAATAAAAAGAAAAAAGATGGGGTTATATATTTTTCACCATGGGCCAAAAGAAATTAACCTTCACCAATATGTGTCATGATACCAGCAGTGTTTGAGAAAGGCCTGATTGGTAACTGTCTCCAGAGTGAGTTGGAGTGACTCACAGAAGTTAGAGGGAGCAAAGCCATCATCACTAGGGCCCTGCACCATTCTTGGCAACCAACACCCAAAGGACCAAAGTTATTTTATGGCGGTGGCAGTGATCCAACTGTAGGAGAAACTGCCTGGTATGAGTTTATCATTGGAGTCCCTAAATATTCTCTGAGAAATAAGTGCTCCTAAAGGAAGGTGTGGCATCCTAGAGTTTTCACAAATTAAAGAAGACATCACTGAAACTGAAACCAGGAACCATGCACTGAGCTTCATACTGACGCTTCCACAAATGCAATTAGAGTCCTTTTTCCTTCAACTCATCCCTTTTATCTCTGCCAAGGGACATAACAATGATGTTGCTAAAGCTTTACACCTGCTAGCGTTGATTATTTAGACAAGATAAGGAGATGGATTATATGAATAATTTAACTTACCATGACTAATGGTATTGCTTTCGGAACACCCAAACTTCATTCAAAAAAATCACACAATCTTAAGGCTGTTAAGAATCCTTTGGCGATCATTCACGACGCCTTCTCCTTTTCATGTAATGCCACATCTAAATTATTATAATAGCTACCATTTTAAAATCTTTTGGAACAGAAGATGGCATGCTCTCTAATTGACTGTAGCCTTAGACATTATAAAATATATCCAGTTTACAGATTGCTGTTTTTATGGAGAAAGATGACTAAAGGTAGACTCTCTGTAATATAGAATAAAGGAACCAATGCAAAATAAGAAAAAAGTTTTAAAATGCAACTATGTTTGTTTTAAAACAAATTAAGATAAGACAGTAAATTCCCTAACACTGTCCCTTGGTTGCTATGCTCCTTTTTCAAATGACAAAAACATTGTGATACATCTTCTTGTGTGACCACTTAGAAAAGACTGTTTTATAAAAGCATGTGGTTAAGAAATATACATGATTTTAACAAGAGGTAATGACAACCGATTTCATCTCATTTATCACCATCTTCTGTGTACTACAGAAAAAAACAAATTTTCAAATCTATTCAAGAAAATATGAACAACTAAATAATTACAAAGAAATGGCACCACAGTGCACTTCAGCTGCTTCCACCAGTTGTTATGGGTTCTGAGTAATAATTCAATCAACATTGTTCACGCACAGATATTTGTTGATTCTCTCATCATAATATAGATGATACAGTTTTGCTCCCTGGGTTAACGTGTGACAATCCTCCAAGTTGCTGGGTTCTATACTGTGGATCTCAAAACTTATTGGAGACATTATGACATGTTTGGGGCTCTTTTGAAACAAAAGGTACCAATCTGTTCATTCTACATTCATAGGCTGTGCTACAGTATCAGTGCAGAAGGTTTTACAAGCCTGACAACTGTATGAAATGCCACTCTACAATGAAAAAAAAAAAAGGCTGAATTCAAAGAAATATGAACATTATAACTAAAAGCCACGTTTCCTTTCAATCAAATAATAAGATCTAACAATCTTTTGAGACCCTCCAAACAATGGACTAATTCTTTGATTCTGTCAGATTAAATTAAAAATAAGTTACAAAGTAAGATTTTTTTTACTTTCATTTTTTATGCTTTTTCTTTGTTAGCTTGTATCCTTTGCTCATCAGTTTTGCTCATTTCTTTAAAATGGAGACAACCAATGGAAAATGCACTAGAAAAGGTCACTGAAATAAATCCATAAATGCACAATTTTGAAAACATTGTTAATAGCACTATAGTATATTCACAAATATGTAGCTTGACATCTTTAAAAACATACTGTCAAATTGACCTATCTGGGTCAAACTGAGACATTATTGACAATCAAGTTAATAAGCATTTAGACATTTTTAAACCATCTATTGTTCCTTTGATAATTTACGACCGCTTCTTTGTAAGCATCATGATCTATAATTCTCTAAAAGTATGAGGCCACATTCATTACCAAGAGGATTGTACTGACTTGTCTATGACTTACAAATGGCAAAAATGTATCACTTTTGATTTCTAAAAACTCCAGGGGTCTTGGATATTGATGCAGAACAAAGTAAGTTCATAACTAGCTTCAAGGTGTCAGAATTTCTAACATCACTCTAGCATCTCAGTGCTGTCCAAATAGCATAAGAAATCACTAAATTCTAATCTTATCAAACGACAGTTTTGTGGGGACTCAAGTTCAGCTCTCAAAAGTTTAAGCCAAGAAGTTCCCTTTCCGTGAAAGACAATTTGCCAACACCCATAAAACACCAATTCTTCTCTCCAACCACTCAGAAATGAATTTACTTGTAAAAATAAGTTTCCACTTGTGTATTTGCTGTAAGAGAGCACCTACGGATTTATACTCACAACAAATATATATAAAACACTAATTATGCCTGATATTATATGCAAATGCATATATATATACTATTGGTCATATTTAGATTTTAAGTCCTTAATAGGTGGATACCCTACACTATACACACTGTATTTAATGTGTGACATGTAAAAACAGGTAAGTCTCAGAGATGGCTAAGAACAAATGACCTCTGATAATAAATACAGCAGATCTACTGTCACAGTTCTGTGTTTCACCAGGCACCCATATTGATTCTACTTCCACGTTGTAGAAGATAAAGCTGGCGTCATGTACGTACACATTTTTAAAACTTACAAGTATTACAACCCCACAGAAATAATGCAACCTGTCAATATTTTTTTCTAAGAATAGGGCCCCACTATATTTTATATTTTAATAAAACACACAATTTTCAACTAATGTCTTCTCTCTGCCAGCCCTTATCCTCACAATGTGTCCAATAAAAACTGGCATTTAGGTGCAGATTGTACATTATGCAGAAGATACCAGATGAGTGCATCAGCTCTTTTACAATTCCAAGGGTAAATTTACTGATAAAACTGTACCATGTGAACTAACCTGACGCCCATCAATAACAGCAGATTCTATGAGTTTTCTGACGAGCTAACCTGTTACTCCTTAAGGCGCAATCAAACACATGATTGTTGTAACATTGAAACAATGGGCCTTGGTTAAAAGGCTCAGAAATTTTCTTTTCCACAAACTTAGAAAAGGCTTGTTTTAAATTGAGTGTTTCAACCTCATACACATTTTTCTTAAAACCTCTTCTTTAATAATGTTTGCGCCAAAGTGTACTTACTATGCCATCTTCAGGACATTTTTAGAAAACAGCTCTAGGCAGGGAGTTAGAATATAATATCCTTGATGGGGTTTTTTAAGAATTATTTTAAAGCTATAGAAATTTTTGTATATATACATATATTTTTAATTATAAAATCTGTTGGTTAAAATTCTATTGTAAAGCAAATAAACTTTATGTGGCAATGTAAATGTATGAAAAATTTGACATGTAAATGTGTACACATATATACATACATACATACATATTTAAAGTACTTTACAGTTTCCAAAGCACTTACATAACATCTTATTTCATATTTACAGCATATCTAGTATAATCCTTTTTCAAATGAGAAAATTCAGGTATTGACATAAATTAGTTTGTCCAAAGTTTCAAACTTTTTGAACCGTGTAGCCAAGATTCAAGCCTACATCTTTGTACTCCAAGAAAAGAACTGTTTCCCCTAGCATAATGATTATTATCTTTATAATCAATGAAAAATATATACATAACTCCTAATTATTCTCGTTCAATAATTTTGAAAAACATCTGTAATGAAAGTCGGGATAAGTCCTGCATAGGATGGTCATATATCACCAACAAATCAGACATTTATATCCAGCTCAATTCTTTCATCATTCCTGAACTTCAAGAAATCTACAGGAAAACAAGGAAATATCTGACTGGTAGAAAATTTTAGGAGAATTATACAAATCAGTTCACATATTGCTTATATGATAAACCAGAATATACAAATACAAATTTGCCTTTCTTGTACCTCTAAGATATTCTAGAGAGAACCAACACGATGCCTTAATGTCATTTTGGGTAACCATATATCCTGGTTTACTTGGGACTGTAGTGATTACTAGTAGAATGCCTTTTTAAACATTCAAATGTGTACAAACTTGGACAATATATTAAGTGATCAACTGAAGATGGTTTATGAAGTAGAGCAGCACACCTAATCCAATGGTCCTAATTGCAACTTGAAGGTGGAAAGCAAGATGACAGCACCATGAAAGGCTTCCCCTCATTAGTAATCCATTTATTCTAAATGCATCCTGGAAGTAGGCTTAGAACCAGAAGACAAACATTCCGATTCTAGTGTTGTCTTTTATAAAGTTGGTGAATTTGTGTATATCCCTGAAATTCTCTAAGTCTCTGTTTCCTTGTACCAGGAAAATAATACCTCCTCCCCAAGGTGTGTGTAAGGACTAAATAAAACAACCACATGAAATCAACTAGAACTCTGCCCAGCACCAGGACTGTAGAAATGAACATTTGTTATACATCTGGACATCTCTGAGGATTAGAGAGATGGCCTGGACATAAGCGATATCAAACAGATGCTTTTATTGAATGAATTTTAAAGGACAGGGAAGCCATTACCTTTACAAGAGGAGATTTTTTAAATATAGCCTAATCAAATTCATCTATTTTTTGAAGATTAACAATTCTCACAAATAAACCAACAAAATATGGCTTTCCCTGATATGAAAGAAATGCCAAAACCCACTGGATGCTAATGCACTTCAGACATCACCAACTCATGGACTTTTCTAATGAGAATACCTCTTCCTAGAGATAAGGTTCCTAAATGTATGAGTTACAAGCCCAGTTTGCAAGCCTGAAGGAAGCTATGACTCTACCTCTAAAAACAAATAAGTTATATATAACAAATAAATTATATATGTGTATATACATATATTTATACGTATGTACAATACACACATATGCACAACCATACATACAATTTCAAGAGGTTTATGAAAAACTCTAAAACCTATCTCATGGGTTTTTGGTTAAGAATTCCTAAACTCAAGCAATGGCTTGCTCTTTGCTGACCCCATAACACATGTATTATTATAGATATTAAACAACTGAGATGGCTGTTTAATGAAGTAATATTTAGTCTTGCTACACGGCTCTCTGCTGATATGCTTCTACTCTGTTCCACGCCAGCGCATTCTATTACATTCTATTCTGTACTATACTGTACTGGTTTTAAAAACTAATAAGAGCCGGTTTAACCAACTATATTGATTTCAGATTTCATGGTCAAACGGAAAACTATTGCTGCAGGTATGACAGCAGTGGGCTCGGTACCATGAAGGAAAGATACTGCTTAGCTGCTGGTTAATGACCTAAAGGAGACAGACTTTGAAAGGAAAAGGGTAGGGCAGACAAACGGCACTAAAGGATCTGAAGAAAGCACAGCCTCAGCCTCCTCCCTGCCTGTGAACAGACCTCTGGTAGACTTCAGAGAGGAAGCATCCTCTACAAAGCCACTCTTGGTGTTTATTTTAAGTAGACTAATTTGTATTTGCACAAAAATGAATGGTGGGTGAGGGAAACATGAGCCCTGGACGGTGCTATACGTCCTTAAAATAAATCAATCTTGACACACCGTACTGAAGGAAAAATATTTTCTTAGCAAAAAGCCCAAATAAAATAAATGGGAAATGAAAGCCTTTTCAAAAGTAAGTTTGTGTGTTTATTTACACTGACCTTCTTTCCAAAAGAATTTGAGAGGACTTCAAAGGAAATCTAGGATTTGTTTTTTCAAATTAATTTGGAATTCGGTGCATTAGCAATGAAACACTCAGAAAGTAGAAGAGTTGGTTCAATAAGAATACTCCATCCTCTATGCACAAGAACAATGGATTGCTGAGTTCAAGGTCCCTAGACACTGACAAGTAGGTTCTAATTGTGATGAGTTCAACCTGTATCATCAGAGCTGTTAACCATCTGAATGAAAGCCACACTGGGTGATCTTTGCTGCTATTGGTTGTTTTGAGCAAAGACTAATCCATTAAAGGGTTACACAAGGAATACTTGCAGTTAGATTCACATTTCAATTTAGAAACAGAGACTGGCGAAAACATTCATTGATTCCAGGTTAAAAGAGGGAACTGACAATCAACAATTCACATGAAAAATAAGCAATCTGTACCATGTTTTAAAAGGTGATTGGTGGGCTTCTCTGGTGGTGCAGTGGTTAAACATCCGCCTGCCAATGCAGGGAACACGGGTTCGAGCCCTGGTCCGGGAAGATCCCACATGCCGCGGAGCAACTGTGCCCGTGCGCCACAACTGCTGAGCCCACGTGCCACAACTACTGAAGCCCGCGCGCCTAGAGCCCGTGCTCCCCAACAAGAGAAGCCAATGCAGTGAGAAGCCCGTGCACTGCAACGAAGGGTAACCCCGCTCACCGCAACTAGAGAAAGCCCACGCACAGCAATGAAGACCCAATACAACCAAAAATAAATTAATTAATTTAAAAAAAATGCTACAAGAAAAAAAAAAAGTAGACCAGTGAAAGGAAGAGGAGGAAAGGAGCATTGGGGAGAACACAAGTAGCACTGGAAAAATGGTGCAGGGGCAGAAAACAATGGTGTAAAACAGATGCAGAGAAAATAGGTTTCTCAGAAGTTTTGCCACCTAGATGTTTCAGGTCTTTTTGATGTACCTATTACCAATCCAGCTGCCCAGTTTTTCTGGCAAATTATAGTCTGTGGTGAGTTTTAAATAAGTGAGTTTACTTTGTCTTAAAAACAACTGTGATGTCTAAATTTTGTCAAACAAAAAAAACAACCCTCCAGTAAGCATTATTTTAATGTATCAAAGAATAGGCTATGTTAAAAGCAATTTGAGAGAATTTATGTATGTTACTTTGGGCAAGAACATTAGTACTATTTTCTGATAACCTTAGGTATCAAAGCATTATGAAACAGATCATAGTTTATTTTTTTTAATTTATATGGAAATGCAAAGGATCTAGAATAGTCAAAACAATTTTGTTTGGTTTTTTAATTTGTTTGTTTGTTTTTTGGTCGCGCTGTACAACAGGTGGGATTTTAGTTCCCCGACCAGGGATTGAACGTGTGCCCCCTGCAGTGGAAGCAAGGAGTCCCAACCACTGGACCACTAGGGAAGTCCTAGATCATAGTTTATGAAAAGCTACATAATACTTAGTTTATTATTAAGCTCTATGCAGCTCTGTGAAAGTATCTAGTCACTAGAAAATGGTTTAAATACATGTCTACAGATATAACCGATGAGTTTGTACCTTGTGCTTTAGATTGGGAAATTTAATAAGTTTTGACCGCCAGCTATACTACAAAAAGAAAATACTTCTGAAGAAACAGTCTATCATTCTTTGAAAATTACATAACTTGGATTACTAACCTATCTGTATCATTTGATTGTATAGATTTAGTCATAATCTTTTCATTTGTTTTATATAAGCAAATAGGACTATTTGAAGTAGCCCACCAGTTGTAACCTTAAAAGCACAAAGGATATTTCATTGCTCACATCCATAATTCTCAAAAATGTTCCTGATAGCCACTATATTAAAAGGGGCTAGGATATCATATATTATAAGTACTAGAGTCTAGAGGGAAAGACATAAAAAATTTTTCATTCGAGAGTTGAGTTGGAAAGCACGAGAGAGAAGGCAAGTACAGGGTCTGCCTGGGCATGAGTATGTGTGTGCACCTAGAATACGGACCTATTAATCAAATTCATACCAATTCATCATTAGGTTCTTTTTTAAACCATTTTCATTTGATCTGTTATAGAAGACTGGTTTTCTAACACTTAGCGTCCTGGCAGTTTACATGAATATATGTCTGTAAAATCTCTACAACTAAACAGGATTTTATCTGCAATGTGTCCTTCACGAGGCTACTGCCCTTGAGAGCTCTTCTCCTCAAACTCAGTTGTCCTCTTGAGACCTAAGCTCAGCCCCAGGCGCACTGTGGGTGCCTCGGCCATCTCTCAGAGTTTCAGGATTCCAGCTTCCGCCTTTTGATTCCAAGGCTTATTTTTGTGCTTCTTTCTCCTTGATTATGACAAGGAGATCTTACACGTGGCACATGTCAAGTAAGAAGGGCATACAAATATTCACTCTGCAGAAAACCTGTGTGGCTGACTAGGGCAGAGAAAATGCTATTTATTCCCCAAACCTCATTTCCTTTTCCTTTAGGCAAGCAGCTAGATTATATTTCCAAGCCTCACTGACAGGTGCATAGAGCCACATGACTGAGTCTCTGCCAAAGGGACGTGGGCAGAAGTGGTGTATACTACGTCCAGGTCTCCCAGCTTTGGTCCCTATTCCTTTATCCATGGAAAACTTAAGGCTTTAAGAACCACTAGCTACACAGCACGGGGAGATCAGCCCGGTGCTTTGTGAGCACCTAGAGGGGTGGGATAGGGAGGGTGGGAGGGAGACGCAAGAGGGAGGGGATATGGGGATATATGTATACGTATAGCTGATTCACTTTGTTATACAGCAGAAACTAACACACCACTGTAAAGCAATTATACTCCAGTAAAGATGTTAAAAAAATAAAAATAAAAAACCACTAGCTAAAGGTGCCTGGTCCCCTAATGCTTGCACAGAGCAGAGCACCTCTGACACACTCCACCGTGACCTAAATCAACAGACCAGAATGTTTGTGAGAACCACACCCTTACTTGACAAGCCACTGAAACGCTGGGTTGTTTATTTCAGCAGCATGTGTCATTTACTATCTTTAAGACAGTTTCTGAGGATTGATGGGCTGGGATGCTACTGTACATTGTTTTCACATATTTTAGTGAGCCCACTGTCCTCCATAAGAGACTGAGAGCATGGACACTCTGATTTTATAAACAAGTAACAGTTCATGAGAGATAAGGGCTCAGAGGACAGGAAAGACCCCCAGAAAAGGAGAGATCTCAAATTGTAAAAGATGGGTATCATACATAAATGCCAAGTCCTGAATGAGACCCTAGAGAACATCTTGTTTTTCCTCGTTTCTTTACAAAATTGGAAATGGATGTCCCATGGCTTCTGTTTGTTTTTTTTTACTTGGAGTATTGTTGATTTACAATATTATGTTAGTTTCAGGTGCACAGTGTAGTGGATTCAGTATTTTTGCAGATTATACCCCATTATAGGTTATTACAAGATAATGGCCATAGTTCCCTGTGCTATACAGTATATCCTGTTGCTTATCTATTTTATATATAATAGTTTCTATCTGCTAATCCCATGCCCCGAATTTGCCCCTCCTCCCACGCCTCTCCCCCTTGGTAGTTTGTTTTCTATGTCTCTGAGTCTGTTTCTGTTTTGCATATACATTCCATGGTTTTAAATGAATGCCCTAAAGTCGCATAAACAGTTGGAAGCAGAGCTAGAACGATAACCTTGATCAGTCGTTACATACTGTTATCCTAGAAGACTACAGAAACTCCAGGATACTTTTGTAACCTTTATTTTCCTGAGAAATTTAATGGAACGCCAGCCTGCAAAGAATTGGGGAGGAAGTGAGAATCCAGTAAGAATTCTTAGAGTTTAAAGAACATACTCAAAATTACCAGCTGCATTTTCCATCTTCTCCTTCAAAAATTCCCCAATTACTCCATCTAGGGCAAATCCTGTCACCAGTGGGTCCATCCTGGGGATGCTGGGAGGAACCTGGACGTCTAGAGCGCTAGGCTGCTTTCCATCCTCTGGGAGCAACTTAATCCATTTACCCAAGTGTGTGATATAAATATCAGTCTTCTCCATAACTGCCACAACAAGAAAAGGAATTGGAGTAGGCACCGCTCTAGAGAAAACCTGATGCCTTGGCAGAATGACATTTGGAACTGTGAGTACCGCAAGAACCCTATCTGATCAGGAGAAAGAAGATGGAGGTGAAATCTATTTCTTTCCGTGGATTCAGTAACTAGCAGCTTGTGCCTCCCTAACCAGCAAGGGACCTCAGCCTTGGAAGCAATGACTTATCAACAAAGCACAGTAACATTTACAGTTAATCTAAGTGCCAACTCATCCCACGTATATTTTAATCCAGGGTTTGGCAAACTACGCCCCACAAACCAAAGCCAGTTCACCACTTGTTTGTATAAACAGAGTGTTATTAGAACACATGCAGGCCTTTTCGTTTATGTGTTGTTGGTGGCAGATTTCTCACCACTACAGCGGAGTTAAGTACTTGGGACACAGACCATATGGCCTGCAAAGCCTAAAGTATCTACTAACTGGCTCTTTCTAGAGGAAATTTGCCAGCCTCTGTTTTAATCCATCAAGATCTAAGTTCTCAATTTCATATTTATATTTGTAGGTCATTCCAAATTTAACAATCTCTGTTTGGGGCTTTAGTCTCAACAGCCATACAGAATTAAAATAAAGAGAATATTTTCTAAATTTAATTCTGTGAGGAAAATCTCATAGGAACAGGACATTTTCCTGGGGTGCATCATGATATTCTCTGATCCTTACATTTCAGAACAAATCATCACTACCGTATTGAATAGGCAAAAAGACAGATGAAAAGTAGGAGAAATCAATCTGAAATTATGAAGAAAGTGATAAATTGGAAGGAAAAAAAAAGGTTTTAGCTATTAGAAATGAATGTCAAGTTGAGTCATTGATCTCTAGCCAACTGACACTCTACTTTTTAAAACCCTTGTTTTAATGTCTTTTTATGCAAACTAAGAAAAAGGGATTTCCCACCCCCCCCCCCCAGACTAAATAATATACTTTGTGAAAGTACTGCCTCAGTTTAATCCCATAAAACAGGATGGACAACCTACAAAAGCCCAGCTAGCTTTTCAAAATAAACCACAACATATCTTTTTATCTATTGGTGCTAATACCTCAATAAATTTTGTGGGGGTTTTTTTTTTTTGCTTTTGTTTGTTTTGATTTTCACTTTTACCTGGATTAAGACAGCTACGTATTTTCTGAATTAAGAAGTGTTTTAATTCCCTCAGGTCACTGGAGGCAGGGGAAGTATGAACCCCTCTTTACATCACTTCTGTATACAGTCCTTGGTGTAAAAAGAAATGCAATACAGTTTTGTTGATTGAATGGTTCAATTAATAAATGATTCAGATAATGAATAAACATTTATTTTGTACCTTAATTCATGATTTTTCTGAACTTGATAAAGTTCCATTTTAACTTTGTAATTTTTAGTGCTGAATTTTTTAAAACTATGATAATGTACAGTAGAAAAGGTGCTAAAAATAGCTTGCTATTCAAAATTGTCAAGTTAGTTATACTTACTAGCATTTTTTTACCGAACTGATATCCAAATTTTACTGGGCTCATGTACCTAGTACTGGCACATGAATTTCACATTCCGATATTCTCCTATACACTTACATATGATATATTCACATATCACTTTTGATTATGTAAAAAAACCCTGATGAACTGCATTTGGTAGTTTACTAGGATACAAAGTAAAACAATCAGATCATCCTATGGAATGGAAGAAAATATCTGAAAACCATATCTGATAAGAGGTTAATATCCAAAATATATAAGAAACTACAACTCAAAAGCCAAAAAAACCACCAATAACCCAATTTAAAAATGGGCTAAGGAGCTAAAATGACATTTTTCCGAAGAAGACACACAAATGGCCAACAGGTATATGAAAACATGCTCAGCTTCACAAATCATCAGGAAATGCAAACCCAAATCACAAGATATCACCTCATACCTGTCAGAATGGCTATTATCAAAAACCAAGACAAGTGTTGGTGAGGGTGTAGAGAAACTGGAACCCTTGCACACTGTCGGCAGGAATGCAAAAAGGTACAGCTGCTACCGAAAACAGTATGGAAGCTTCTCAAAATAAAAATAGAACTAACAGCAATCCTACTTCAGGGTATTTATCCAAAAGAATTGAAATTGGCATCGCAAAGAGATATTTACGCTTCCATGTTTATTGCACCACTATTCATAGTAATCAAGATTTGGAACCAACCTAAATGTCCATCAACACATGAGTGAAGAAAGAAAATGTGGTATGACAAACAATAGAACACTATTCAGTCTTTACAAAAAAAAAAAAAGGAAATTCTGCAATATGCAACAAGATGGGTAAACCTTGGGGACATGATGCTGAGTGAAATAAGCAAGTCACAGAAAGACCAATACTGCATGATTCCACTTTTATAAGATATCAAAAATCAGCAAATTCATAGAATCAGAGTGGGATGCTGGTTGCCAGGTGCTGGGGGCAGGGGAGAGGGGAAGGAAGAAAATGGAAATTACCAGTCAGTTGGCATAAAGTTTCAGTTAAGCAAGACAACTAAGTTCCAGAGATCTGCTGTACCACATTGTACCTCGAATCAACAACAGTGTAATACACACTTAAAAAAAGTAAGAGGGCAGATCTCATGTGAAGTGTTCTCGTCATAATAAAATTAAAAAATTTTAAAAACAACTAGACCACTTAGTATGTTCTACTCTTGCTTTTAAAAATTATCTAAACTTAAAAAAGAGAAAGAAAACAAAACTCCTACAAAGTATAATAGCATAGTAGATAGGTTTGTATAAACAAGCTAGATTTTTCTGTCCCACATTCTCAAAATACGTGATAAGAGGGCACTGGGAGTGGTTACCTTCAGAATGTCTCTAGAAAAATCTTAAAGTTACCAATATATTTGAATTAGGTTTTATGTTTATGTGCGTGACTCATGGGTAATTGACAGATATCGTGGGGCAGGAGGAAATCAGCCCACCTCCAGCCACCCCTAGATGTTGCCCTGTAGGTAATGAATTATATTTATCTTGTTTTCATTTCCCCCCCAACTGGAAAAGAATACATATGTTTTAGCATTTACAAGTGGGCAATAAACAAAATTTTTAAAGTATGTCTTGTACTAGAATTCAGATATTGAGAAGCTAATTTTGCTGAATCCTCATTGACTGGCGAGCAAATCAAGCGCTACCACCTTGAGACAAACTTTCTATTTCCAAGGATTATGATCTCTTCATCTCTCTGTCTCTCATACTCTTAAGAAAATGCTATTTGTAAAAGCTAAAGGGAACCTGTTTTAGCTTTATTGATGTGACACTGAATTATCACAGAGTCACTTTCTCAATTGTAGTATTTGATAAATATGCTGCTTTCCTCCCAGAGTCAATAATATAATGAAAAATGTTTATACAGCACTGAAGTATATATTAAAGGTTGCTTAAGAACAGAGAAATATATTACTTAAATATATATCATAAAGATGCTAATGCAATCAAATTGGAACCTAATTTAATTGAGTTATTGATTTGAAAAGCAATTTTCTATCAGAAACTGCCATTATTCAAAAACTAATTTTATGCCTTTAAGGAACTTCTCCTACCATTTTCTTTCCTAAGACGTTGATGGCTAGGAAAGGCAGAAATGAACTGTCACTACTACTGAGACTGTATTTGTTCAAACAATGTTTTGTTACATCTGATAAAAGGCTGTAGCTGAAGAGATTTTTATTACCTTCAAAAAGTGTCACTTTTTCCTAACAAAGACACCAGAACCACCAATTAGTCCTTCCAAATATAGTCAGTGTGCTACAAGGGAGTTCTCTAAGTACGTAAGCAGGGAAGATGGTTACCAGTGGGGAGGCAGTTAAGAAACCTACCCGGGAATACTTAGCACGCAGGTTTCCAACATCGGGGGGTTAGAGTCTGGATAACAAGCCTGACAGGACAGCAGATCGTGGTCCATAGATTATTTACTCAGCGTGTGATCACTAGCTTTAGCAAAAGAGGAAAAAAAGCAGAAGTCTGAAGTTTAGCTAAAGTTGAGAAAAGGGAGCCAAAGAGCTATTCCTGCTTTCAAAAAAAGCAAAGCATGCAGCTACCACGGTGGCAAAGGCTTAGAATCTGTGGGGCTGGAGGGAAGATCTGAAGCCTTTTGAACAGCAAATGGCCCTGAGCAGTATTCCACATATTTGCCTAACCAATGGAAGCTGGAGTACAGTTAATATTGGGCATTTTTCCGACAATGGGATGAGTTTGCAAAGTCAAAGCTCCTCGGCAGGCACGGCTATTTGGGGGAGGAATTGGGGGCTACCCGGGAGCAGTTTTTACCCTATAAATCCTATTCTCAACCACAGAGGCAAACGAGGGGAAAAATGGTCATTTTCCTGATCACGGCATTTAAAAGAAAATGGGAATGGGGGCAGCTCATTCTTCCAAAGGCCTTTGTCAGAGAAGGTCTGTTGAAATACATCTAGTACAAAAGAATTCATCCAGGTCATTTCTGAAACACGGATCATGAGTTTGTAACAATGTCTAAGAAAACTGTCTAGCACATGAATATGCTGTTAATGGAACTTGAGAATTTAAAAAGCATTTTAAATTCTATGGCCATCCCAAAGATTAAATAATCACTGTTTACTCTGTCCTCGGTATGAAATACCATGCCAAGACTTAAATAGTCCCCAGCTAGGCAAAGCAGAACCAAACATTGCCCAGAACAGTTAAAGCAGACATTTCAAATGCCACGTATTCTTCAACTTTTGTGTTTTTGAACGTTTCATCCGTGGTCCCAATGCCATATTTTCATAGTAGAAAAGCGTGGAAATGTTCACCAAGTCACGGTAGTGGTGTTATTAAATGTTCATAGCACATATTTCCCTAGATCTCTTTGATGTTTCTGTTTGAAAGGTTATGGTAGCCCCCCAGATGTATAATGCTAGAATTTTCTGCATCCATTTCATATGCCAAAATAAAAGAATTTTTAAAAAAGCAAGGGGTGGACTGTAAAAAATAAATAAATAAACTTTAAGTCTAACCTTAGGACTCTTTATGTGTGTAGCAATCATTACGCATTTTTTTTCCCAACTAAATAGAAAATGACTAGTTTATATTCAGCAGCCAAAATCGCGATGCCATTCCAATCACGGTGCAAAATGCACCAGTTATATCCAACTGGTGATCTTCACAGACATACACACACACATTTTAAAAGTATCTCTGCACTTTCTCCAGAAATACTAGGCTCTGGCTTAAATAGCACTTATAAAAGATGAAGGATAAGTATCAAAGTATAAGTACCACAGATACGAAATGTACCTAGTGAGCCTATGCAGGAGAAAATGTTACTAAGTGAAATGTTATAAAGGAAATTTCCATTACGTTCTAATATGCTAACATGGCTTCTAAACCATCATTTGCTTGTTTTTCTTAGAAGGTATATTCACACTCACGGTCCTAAGTCAATTTCTTGGCACCGATAAATTAATTAAGCAAGGAGGCCATCAGATGCAGGTGGCTTTAATGCCATGGGGACCACGTGAGTAAACCCAACGCTAAGTCTGCAAATGCCTCAAGGTTAAGAAATCAAAACACCAAGGACACGGAGTCACAAACAGCCAACGAGGCTTTACACTATAGCCAATCATTTTCTTACTTTGCTTCCACCTTTTCTCTATAATCGTCTCCTCTCCAGCTCCTGTGGATGGAGCGTTCCTAACCACTTCCAGTTTGGCAATGCCTGATTCGAATAGCTTTTTGCTCAAATAAACTCTTAAAATTTTTATTACACCCCAGTTCATCTTCTAACAGTTCTGGTGCCAGAAGAGGAAACCAAACATTCTCCCGATACCCGCTAGGGGCAAAGAGCAACTACGTGCAGGTACTCTGAGCCCCTGAGCCCGCCGTTTCCTCGCCACCTCCCACGGTCATGGGCAGGGCCCTCTCAGATCCTAGATCTGAGCTTTAGCGTCATGAACTTTCAGACTTGGAGCATTTCTTTTTCCAGACTGGGTCCAGAAACCTGCCAGAGTGAGACTGGGTCTGACTTAGAAACCAGACTGTGTCCAACGCAGAAACCGGACTAGGTCCAGGGTTGGACTGGATCTGACTTAAGCTGAACCGGATCCAGTATGGGGCTTCAGGTGAATAAAATTTGTTTTAAGGTTGAACAGGCATGTTAACCTCACCAAAGGTCATCTCGAATTACAGTGGCCACAGTAGAGAAATTTTAACCCAGGTAAACGTATCCAGTTAGGAGGAGCCCTAGAAAAAAAAAGGGGGTCTCAGACAGGCACTCACCAGAAAGTGTAGAGGGAACATTATTTTTCTCCTCTACAGTTTCTGGGGACCTGGATGAGACCTACTTGGACACCCCTGCTTGCTCCAGAGCCTGCAGATGGGATCCCGGGGAAACTGGCAAAGCCGGCAAAGGGTGAGGGTTCTTACCAAAATCAGCTCTCCCCGACCTCTGCTGAGCAACCTGGTCGAGAGCAAGGGACAATTTCACGTTTGTCCCTTCCTTTCCAAACCCAGATGGGCAGGAAAAAACAGTTGTGAGAATGAGATCTTTGAACCGTGACTTAGCTTTTAGGTGCCCATTGGTTGGGAACCTTTCCCTCCCAGGGACAGCTCTACCTGTTTTTTCAAGTTCACGTGATCTAGTATTAATCTTCAGTAGATAAAAGATATTGAAGTTTGGGGGTTTAATTAAAATAGGCATGTCTTCCGAGTTATCAGCCTTAAATTTAACATAGACATGCAACTTTTATTCTGCCTGGATTGGCTAGTCAAATAAGTTATCTCTGTTACAAAATTTCTCAGCAAGAAAAATAACTCAAGATGATTGCAGGCTGTTTAATGTCCTATGAAATTTTCATGAGTAATCTAAACATGATTGTTATGAACAAATGAATAAATAGATGTTAATAAAAGTTTATAATTGAACTTTTCGATGATGATGAAGCTTTATAAAATATGCATACTTAAAAACAGCTCCTAAAATCTTTTGGACTTGAAACCTTAGATTTTTGCTGAGTTAAGTTAAATAATGGGCATTCGTTGACTATCTAGATAATTTCCAAATAAGATAAAATATCAATGCATTAACTACTCAGCATACGTGTATCTACTTCTGGTTCCCTATTACAGAAAAACTAGACATGTTTTGGTCTATTAGTAAACATTTCTGTGCCGCATTTAAAATTTTACTATAAGAAAGAATATACTTCTACAAATTATGAAATGCATTTATAAACTTATCAGTCCAGAGCATACTAGTAACGGGCAGTACACAACTGTTTACTTCTTAGTAAACTAAGGATTCTAAGGGTTAAGAAGTCTAATCAATATACATAATTAAAACTATTTAGCAATAATAAGGGTGAAAGGAAACAACTGTGTATGAAAAGTAGGTAAGAAAGTTAAAATGACTAATTGTTCCAGAATGAGAAAGAGGAAAAAACATAGGACAAAATCTGAATAAATATTAAAAAGTTGTTCATGGAAAAGTTCATGAAAAAGGAAACTTGGGCTAGGAATTTTATGGATGTTTGAGCTGGCTAAGATTGGAATGAATTTATTTAAGCTTAAAAAAATGAGTTTTAATATCAAAAGTACACTGAAGCAAAATTAGAGTTTGGTTTTCTCTCTGCTAAAAAAACCAAAGTTTTCTTAGATTATTGATATACTCTTAATAAGATATTGTAAACAGAGGTTTTTCTCTACCCTTTAAGTAATGTGCCCAAACAGCAAAGACTGTGTGTCCTACCAAAATAGTTTACTGTGCTTCACATTGTTTTTTTGGTGTTTTTTTTTTTGCGGTACGCGGGCCTCTCACTGCTGTGGCCTCTCCCGTTGCGGAGCGCAGGCTCCGGACGCGCAGGCTCATGGCCATGCTCCGCGGCATGTGGGATCTCCCGGACCGGGGCACGAACCCGCGTCCCCTGCATCGGCAGGCGGACTCTTAACCACTGAGCCACCAGGGAAGCCCTTCACATTGTTTTTATCAGGGCTTCGATTACTTAAGAAAACCCAGTCTTCTCAGTAATAAAAGAGCAAAGTTTTGTTCACAACTGTGTAATCTTCTGTATTTGCCTTTAACATCTTCCATTGTCACTTTTGTTAAATATATAGTTAAGTATTGCTTCATAATGAGCTGTGATCCTAGTTAACCAAATGTTCAAACCTTTGGACAGTTTCCCAAAATCAAAGTCTAAAGGGACTCTTTTTGATCTTAAATCAACTTTGATATTTCCCAGAGAGCCCCTGGAAAATCTCAAAAAAAATTTTCTCTCACCTTGTAGAAGAAAGATGTTAAACTAATTAGGCTTACTTAATATGTTAAATTATGTGGGAAGCATTATTAAATAAGAAGTGATAATAAACCTTCTTAGGTTATATGTGTGTGGATATATGTTACTGATACAGGTATTGCAGAAATTGTTTAACGTTTCTAGAAATTTGTCAATATTCTCATTGTCCAATTATTATTCTAAATCATTGTATACCACAGAATAACTACATTTCTTCATCAGATTTTTAACCATGGCCATTTAAAAAAATTCTTTGTCATTTATAAACAGTTATTGCTTTACTCTGATGCTTCTGCAAATGTGCTTCATCTTCAGAAAGATTCATGGAAAGGACTCTGACAAGCCCTCTAGAATATAGGCTTCTGATAACTTTAAGATCATAAAAACTGAACTGTGTAAGAATTTCCAGAAATAGTGGAAAAACTGGATTCAAGCAGAAGAGGAATAAATAATATGGGATTGAATGAAGTAATGAGGATAATTATGTATTTTTTATAACTTTTTCTCTGAAACATTGCTGGTTCCTTAATATTTTATTTTTCTAGATTTAAGGAAACCTTTTTCTCCTACACCAAGATTTGCAGTAACTTTGTAAATATACCTATGTAAGTAGAACTGAAACATTTACTTTTTCCCCTACCTGATCACTCCAGAATTCAGAAACTTATTGAGTATTTTTATTTTCATGATAATATAGTCATTTGCATAAGTTCAATTAAAATGTATTCTCCTTATTACAGGACACAATTGGAAACATTGATTGTATTACCAAGGCTTTGAATGTCATATTTGAGAATATGCATAAAATCAGATATAACCAAAAAAAAAAAATTTCAGATATGACCAGACAGCTTTAAAGAACTATGGTTGACTTTATGGAGCCAATAAAGCCCCTTGGAAAAATCAGTCTGGTGCCTTGTTTACAGGGTTACCAGCAGCCTTACCAGGCAAGTAAAGAAGGTCACTTCCTGGCAGGCCCAGGAACCTCAGCCTTGAGGACCTCAAGAAGAGAGGAATTCACCTAAATGTATATGTATTGCAGGTAAAGCCTGATAGTAAGTTCTTGGCTTGTCTTCTTAGTCTGAGGAGGCTTTTAAAAAATCTAATCTAAGATTCCTTATGAAAAGTTCCAGCAAAGCATATTCAAAAGCAGCCTATATGGTTGATCATAATCTTGCTGCTGTACTTATATAAATAATCAGGCCAGGTTTAATGACACTAGGCTTATCTTTGCAAAAAAAAAAAGTCTTATTGTGATTATCTTTGATAGAAAGAAGGGTGATTATAGAGGAAAAGTTATATTTCAGTAGAAAATTATAACATAAACTTATGGATATCAGATTCTAGTCCTGTTCATTGTCTTTGAGATTATCTGTCTGTAAACTGGACTGGATCCTGAATTCTACTAGTATCCTCCAATATCTGGCTACAACTCTCCAAACTCATGTTTCCAATTTTCTCACACCCTTCTGATTTGGAATCAATAAGATCAAAGCCTGCCCTTGAACCTCCTTGGAAGGGCCCATACCAGGTCCTCCTCACTACCGAGATGGCAGCCAAACTTCAGGTACTTGAACCTCGGGTCCATATTCCCATTTGAAAAGGGCTCCTCCAGACTTAGAACTGCATACCAGCTGGAGTTCTAAAATTAAAATTGAGTAGGGAGGCTCCTCCCCAGAAGCAGACAGCTTCTTGAGGTGGACAGCTCTCTCAAGACCCAGATCAACATCTTCACCTCCAATATGAAATCTTTGCTCCTTTTGCCTTTCCGCTACTTGCTTCTTTTCTCCATTAATGCACAGGAAAACAATGCTCCTTAACTCTGGCAACTATTCCTGAGTCTACTGCTAAGGCCATAGTTGTACAGCAGTCCCTAGGCTTTCTTGCTAAAGTGGCTTTAGATAATAGAATTACTTTAGATAACTTACTGGATGAGCAAGGAGTCTGTGCCATAGCAAATACCTCCTGCTGTACCTTCATCAACACTTCTGCTACTGCAGCAAGTACAAGAAATTAGCAAACAAGTCACTTGGCTAAAACATGTTGATGACCCTCAGACACATTCTTTCATGTATCTGATACCAACTGGTTTAGTTCATGGGGCACCTGGCTAAGGAGGATACTCCAGTTTCTCAATATTATCATCCTGAGACTTATCATTGTAATCTCCCTAGTTTGCTATGTTCTCTCAAAGGTCTCAAATGCATGTTCACAGCCATCAGCAGTACATCAGATGGACTCACTGAGTTTGGAGAAACAGAAACAAGATGAACAATGAGATGAACAGCAAAAACCATCCTTCTATAGATCTGACATCAGAACCTATGAGTTTCACAATGAGACAAGAGCAACTTAACTCTGATGGTGACGGAGAATGGCGCTAATATCAGTACACTGTCAGTCTCTCATGTATGAGAGGATGACCAAAAGGGGGGAATTATTAAATTAAAAAACAAGGAGGCCATTAGACTGAGGTAGCTCTAATGCCGTGAGCGCCAAACCAAAATCTAAGCCAGCAAATGCCTCAAGGTTAGGAAATCAGATCAATAAGTACAACCAATAACAGACAGCCTACAAGACTTCACACTATAGCCAACCCATCACTTTCTTACTTTGCTTCTGCCTTTTTTCTATTCAAGTGTCTCCCAGAGCTCTTGTGGGTGAAGTGCTCCTAAGCATTTCCGGTTTGGCATCACCTGATTTAAATTCATTCTTTTGCTTAAATAAACTCTTAAAATTTTTAATATGCCTCAGTTTACTAACAGAGCACAGCACATGCAGTCATTCTCCAAATTTATGGCGCACATAATGCAGTTTCCAGCCTAACTTTTTCTCTCTTGTCTGGTTTGCAAGTTCATTAATTTGTTCAGAAAATATTTGAACAGCTAAGCATCCTCCAGGAATCTCAGAGATCATTTTTAAGCAATTTTATTAGAATCCTAGTGGAAAATGAATGACTTAAATAAAAATGAAGGATCATAAGAACTGAAACAACTTTGGGGCAGTTTTTACTTCACTTAAGATTCCTGAGATGGAGCATTACTTTAAGGGAAAAATACTGAATTTTAATTCTTTGTGAACCTGATCTGTCCCTATTTTCTTCAAAAATGAAAAGTTATTTCCATCCTAACCATATCTCACTTCTGCTCAAAGTCTGTTTTACCTCACTGCAGTTTGCATTACATCAAAACATTATTTTCTGGACTTTTTTTTACTTGCTCCTGCCTTTCATCCGGTGTTTTTAGGTTACCTTATAATCCTTCATTCCCCAGACTTTATCTGACTAATCCAAAGAAAGTTGCTCCAATGCATGAAATAGACAACTGAGGGGGAGCATACTGTATAGCACAGGGAACTCAACGCACTGTGGCGCCCTAAATGGGAGGGAAATCCAAAAGGGAGGGGATATACATATATGTATGGCTGATTCGTTTTGCTATGCAGTAGAAGCTAACACAACATTGTAAGGCAACTATACTCCAATAAAAATTAATTTAAAAAAATTTTTAAAAAACAAAGAAACTTGCTCCAAGTCCTGTTAGCATGTTTTTATTCCAGAGTCTTTCTTTACTTCTTCCATAGTAGTAAAAAAATTTAGCTGGGCACAGAGACACAAAGAATAAAGACTGTATTTACCAGATTCCCTGGCATTTATATATAGTTATGTGACTGTGTTCTGGACAAGAACATGTAAATAAAATTGTTACTTAACAGTTTTCTAGATACTCCTGAAGAAAAGAAAAAAAGAAGTGAGGTGCATGTCCTTCTTCTTTTCTCCCTCTATACTACTGCCTGGAGCCATCTTAAACCATGTGTCACACAGAGCTGAGAAACAAGATAGAAAGAACTTCAGTCCTTGGCAGTGTGGACTACTATAGGGACCGTGGACCAGCTACTTGGACTTGTATATGTGAGGGAGAAATAAACTGCTATCTTGTTTTGAGCCACTTTGTTTTTCTTTTAAGTTTTTTCTGACACATACAACTCAATGTCATCAAAAGTATTCAGCCAACGTTTGCAGGACTGGACTAATTGTTTCTCACTCCTCACTCACTCCCTGTAATCTGTTTCTACCTCTTTGTCCATGTTCATGTAACTTGCCCCGTGCCCTTCTGTGGGAGTATATGGGCCTATTGGACTCACTGACTTTGGACTTTGACAGCCCATGTGACACTTTGCACATCTGAACAGAAGCCTTCGAAATGATTGCAGTGGGCTCAGCCTGGCTCTATTCTCTCTCAGTCATGAGACCAGCATTAGACACATGGAGGCTACTCCACCATCCTGGGTCTCAGAACCAGAAGACACATGGACCCAAGTCAAGCAGAAATAAGTGTTTACTGAAGTAAGCCACTGAGATTTTGACTTTTTTTTGTTGTTTGGTTACCTCAGTAAAAACTAATACAGAAATTATATATCAACTCAAACAACCATAAAGAATCTTATAAGAAACTAGGCTCCATAGACTAGTTTAAGTATGATTTTGAAAAAATGAGGCATAACTGTTTATCTTTGGTGGCAGTAACACCATTTAACAGTCTTTGAAATTGCACATGGTACAACATAAGTAAGCGAATGAATCTTTTTTTGGTGAAAAGACTCAAGATAATCACAATGGTCTTTATAATTTGTTTATTTCAAATACTTTACTAGTCCTTGAACTTCACCTCACACCTTAAGTGAATTTCCCTTCTTTTGTGCTTCTATGAAAACTGGTACAAACATCATTACCCTTTGTATGTTGAATGACCGTTATCTCTAATAGGTCTGTCTGGTTGAAAAATAAAAAGACATGATTTAAAACAAAAATAGTCACTTCACCCATGAAACAAGTCTGGTACAGAGAAAGGATTATAAGTAGCATACCCTTATCAACCTATTAAAAGATGTGAACATAAGATAGTAGCAGGGTAGCCTCTCTGTGACTAATATATAGGCTAAAATCACAGGAAAACAGGTATCAGAAAAGTACATGATATATGCTCTGTCAGCTGAGAGCCCTAGAAGCAGTGGTTTTCCAGAGTAGCAAGAATATTGAGCACCTAGAACTTGGTTTTTAATACGATTCTGAAAGAAAAGGAATGAGGGATCTTTGGGAAAATGGCTGATTCTGGATTTAGGGCAGGAAATATATAAGCGAGTAAGAGGGAGCTGGAGCATCTAGTAGTTCCAGAAAGTAAGGAAGAACTCATGAACATTAAAACAAACACACCACAATGATGTCAAAGGGACGTGGGAGCCAACTGAAAGAGCTCCCAATGGCAGCAAAATATAAAGTATAGTTGGATTATATCCCAAAATAAACATAACTATACATGAGTCTATACAATTATAAATGATTAAATAATGAAGGAGGGAGGGTGGGAAGGAAGGAAGGAAGGAAGGAAGGAAGGGGAGGGAGAGAGAAGAGAAAGGTTAAGTATCCTAGGCAACGAATTCCAAATAATTTACATAGACACTCCACCTTCAAGGAGGTGGAACACAACTCCCTACGCCTTAAATGCGGCTGCACATAATGACTTATTTCTAAAGTGTACAGTGTGGAAAGGAGAGGGAAAAAGTAACTTTATAGCAGAGAAGCCTGTCACACACTATTCTCAGTAACTGGGTAATTCTCAGTCGACACCAACTGTGGTTAGTCACCTTGCTAAGACGCACCTTGATGTGACAAAAATGGCACACGACTTCTGTGGTTTTCCGCCCCAAAACACATAATCCCGTTCCAATCATGAGGAAAACATCAGACAGTCCCAGATGAGAGACAGTCTATAAAATATCTGACCAGTAACTTCAAAACCATCACGATCATGAAAAACAAGGAAAGTCTGAGAAACTGTCGTTCACAGCCAAGAGAAGACTAAGGAGATACGATGGCTAAAAGTAATTCAACATCCTGGATGGAATCTTGGAACAGAGAAAGGACATTAGGTAAAAACTAAGGAAATATGAATAAAGAAGAGACTTTTAAAATAATAACGTATCAATAGTGGTTCATTAATTGTAGCAAATCTACCACATTCGTGTAAGATATTAATGATAGACAAAACTGGGTGTTGGGTATCTGGGAACTCTGTATTATCTTCACAGTTTTGCCATAAATATTAAAATGTTCTAAAACAAAAAGTCTATTTCGAAAAGTAAATGTAGCTTTAAAATTTATTTTAAAAGCCATATAATCCTCTTCTTAAAACCTCACATTTTCTTGATTAAAATGGGAATTTAAAAAAAAAGCTTTTCAAGATACACTTATTTTATTGCCCATCCTATAGTATCAAAGTAACTAAAATATTATCTATATTAAACTTAGAATGCAATTTCATAATTTGAAGGTTTTACCATTTAAAAATATCTAGAGGTAATTTAAAAGTCATTATAAATTATATAGATTAAAAGCTATTTCAAATGAATTAGATTCTTATTCATATGTTAAACCTTGTTCTATAAATATATAAAGTCTTCTAGGAAATCTAACATTATGTCTTTTAAACATGTGGATAAAATAGTGGTAAGATTTATACTGTGACTAAATGAAGAAGAAAAATTCAAATGTAACACTTGGTCAGAATGGTCTGAACACTAGAAAGATGGATGAGAATGAAATTTCTAGGTTTTGTCATCTTCTAACCAGTTTTGCATCAAAATCCAATTCAAGTAATACAGAATGAGAAGAAGCAGTAACTATAAATATGACCTAAATTACAATCATGTATCTAATAACTATTTGTACCATGATGCATTCATGTTAATTCCAGCCCTTCTTTGCTTCCTAAGCAAACCAAGAAAAGCATCATAGCACAAACTCTCAGAGGGATTAGCATTTCTTTAATAGTTTACATTAAGTGATTCTGTACATTATATATATACACTTTCTCCTTCTAACATATATTCATTTTCTTTACAAATATTACCATAGAATTTACTTTGCTGGGTGATTGTTGATTTTCTATTTCCTCTTTGAAGCACCTGGCTTACCCTACTTGTTGATGCTTTCATTGATTTTCTATTTCCTTTTAGAAAGAGATGAGAGTATTTAAAGAGGTCATGCTACTTGGCAAGAATAAGATGTTACGTTGTGTGGTGTTTCTAGGGAATTTCACCATTAAACTTACTGCTTTTATTTTCATAGAAAGTGGTGATTTTTTTTTATTCTGGATTGCACACCATTGTGTTGTCTCTTTATTTTACGTTTAAATGTGTTATTCTACAGCTTAACTTTGCAAGACAAAACTGTGATTGTTTTGACTGGTTTAAATGTATCACCATACCAGTTTCTATTACAGTGAATTCTCAAAGGGAATAACCTAAATTTTGAAAGCCTATTTTGAGTCTCATAATATATGTGTGTGTGTATGTGTATATATATATATATATATATATATATATATATAACCTTGAATGTTGTGACAATTTAAATCATAACAGAAATATTAACTGCTCAAATAGCACTTCTGAACGTAAACAATTATTGGGATGATTCAAGTAACGATCGCCTTCTTCGCCTTAATTGGGGTGATGGTGTGGGAATCGCATAATTTACCAGAATGTGGATTTCTGCCTTAATGGAATGACTATCTATCTGAGTGAGAAAACAAACTTGGCTTTTAAATTTTCTAAGAGAATACAATTTTGCTACCTACCCAGAATCAACCATCCAAATGCCATGCAGTACTAGTCAAACATACTGCAGAGATCTGATTTTTTTAAAGGATCTACGTAAGGGACATAATAGCCAATCGTTCCTCTAGAACTGCCCGGTTCAGTTCACTAGCCACTAGTTACCTGTAGCCATTGTACACTTAAGATGTTATTAGTATTAATGGAGACATTCTGAGAGTGAAATATCACCAGAATATCAGAGAAAAGAATGTAATATATCCGACATTAATAATCATATACTTACTGTACATTGAAATAATATCTTGACTACATAGGGTTAAACAAAATGTTTTAAAAATTTATTTTACCTGTTTCTTTTTTCTTTTTTTAGTGTAACCACTAGAAAATCCAGAAGTACCTAAGTGGTTTGCATTCTATTTCTACGGAACAGTGCTGTTCTAGATTCTCTCAGCTCTGTTTCTATGATAGATCTTATGAATGTACCATGTCTGGACTGTTTTATCTTAGATCCCTATAGCAATGACATGATCAAATTAAAACGTAGTTCTATGTCTTTGATTTGTGAGATATGATATGAAAAAAAGGTTCAATCTTACAATAGAAAATTATGGGCTTGTGCTATCAAACATCACTAGTGAAAGCGGTTCCCCAGAAACTTGTGACCCACAGGGATTTGAGCCAAAGAAGAGAGGGCTTTTATGGATGAGCCGTGCTAACCCTGACTCTGATTAGGCTGTCTCAGGAGATCTGTCCAGCAATGTTCCTTAAATATTCACAAAGTTTTCCCACGCTCTATTGCTTCTCTAGCTGCCTTTTTTCTTTCCAACGTCCTTAGTGTAATAGAAACACCGAGTCCAAATTTTGTATCAGTAATGGAAATCATAAAATTTTAAAATTAAATTATAATAACGTTCATATCCACCGGCAGAAAAAAATTAATATTTATGGTATATGACTTCATGGGGTATATACTGCAAGTTTACTTTGTTAGTTTTCAAGCACTTCCCTAAAGGTCTGTGCACTATCACAGAAAAAAAAGTATTACTTTAGAAAAGAACTTAGTGTGTGCCATGCATGCCTAGAAAATAAGAAATGAGAGTTGCGTCTTAAAAGACTATTCAAAACTAACGATTCCAAACAGAGACCTGTTTTGTCAACTTTTCAGCAGGTGGTAAAAGCAACAGATAGCAACAGTCAGTCATTTAGAAATAGGAGAGAAAGAAAGGACAGTAATTTAGAAGAGGCAGCTGTGACCTAGAGGCACATGGGAAACCTGCCTACAGTCTCCTTAGGGACAAAACAGCAGGAACCAAGCCACGGGAAGCCAGCAGAAGGACAGACCCAACAGGGGGCCATACTGCCATGTCATGGGGTTTTATTTGTGTTTGTTTGTTTTTGTTTTATAGGAGGCGAGAGATTATTTGTTTCTTTAATCGTGATGGAGGATTTCAAGCTATGCCCCACAAGCCCAATCCCCGTGAGGGCGGAAGAAACTCTGCAACAAGGAAACTAAATAAAGCCTGCAGAATCATACCAATAAAAGAAGGTTGGTTCAAAAAAAAAAAAAAAGAATGTTGGTTTATTTCACAGTGTTACATACCTGTTACCAGTTGTAAGCTCTGAAATCTAAATTCAATCTTGAAATTCTTGCCATTAAAAGGGAAATAGGGGCTTCCCTGGTGGCGCAGTGGTTGAGAGTCCGCCTGCCGATGCAGGGGACGCAGGTTCGTGCCCCGGTCCGGGAAGATCCCACATGCCACGGAGCGGCTGGGCCCGTGGGCCATGGCCGCTGGGCCTGCGCGTCCGGAGCCTGTGCTCCGCGGCAGGAGAGGCCACGGCGGTGAGGGGCCCGCGTACTGCAAAAAAAAAAAAAAAAAAAAAGGGAAATAGGATGAAGATACACTCTGAATTTTGCATGCCAGTAACCACATTTGCCCCAAATCTCAAGATTAAGAACCAAGACGTGGGCTTCCACATGCTGCATGCTAAGTTCAGCATAATGTGCTCTAGAATATTTCCTACCAACAACGCACTCTGTAGTACAGCTGTTAAGAGGAATCTTGCTGGACTGAGGCACTGAACAAGTTTAAAAGGGCTAAAAATACTGTTTGTCTGAAGTCTCATACCACCGGAAAAAGAAGAAATGTGCCCTCTCTCCTTCTGATTCCCTCTTAATTGTCAACCCAACCATGCGCTACCATGGTTTGTACTCTATGTCTGGTTATGTGGTTTGTACTATATATCTGATTACTTTGGGACTTTTCTGCGCCCCAGTGACCTCTTATCTTTTTTTACAACTTTACTTAATTCTGCAAGAAGAGCCGTGTGCCCCTGCCATAGAAGGACTACAATATACTTCTCGCAGGCAGCGATCTGGGTAACTGGGCAACCGTGGAGCTCTGGTTTGGAGAGACTGACCAGGAAACTAGAACCAATTGTGTAAAGGGGGTTCTTGCTGCCAGTTGGAAAAATAAGCATTTTAGAGTCTTCATAATCATGAAGAAAAAAATTCTACTATATAATCACTTCTATTTTTACACATTGGAAAACTCATATGAAAAAGTTAGAATTATATTTTGGCAAAAGTTACAGTCTTGCAAGGTCCAAATGAAAATGTTGTGTTTGGGCTAAAGTTGAAGATTCTGCCTTTCCTCAATGGAAGGCATCTTACCTTAACAGAACCCAAGCATTCCCTAATGGAAATAGAAAGAAGTATTTGTGTTTTGGTCCTCCAACCTTTTATATATTCTTTACCTTGAAAATAAGCCTTTAGCCTGAAAAGTAGTATGCAGACTTGAGTAAAATCAGTAACTATCATGTCTTTACAAATTTATCCAAATCTTTAAACTTCCTACACCTCAGTTTTCCTTACTGAAAATTATCATCATCATTATTATTGTTACTATTACTAAACCTCCACACAAATAAACACTAGGTAGAGGATTGGTTTGAAACACACATACCTTCATTTCACGTGAGCACTGCAAACAAAGAAACCATCTGCTGACTTAAATGAATCAGCCTTAAAACACTGACAATAAAGGAAAAATTCAACAGCAGTTTGCTTAACCCCAAACCGGCACACATTCAGTTTAAAAGTCTTCCTATTTAATTCCCAAGTCTCTTTTGTATATAAAAAAGAAACCTTCACTTAGACTTTTATAAACGGTATTTAGCCAATTTTCTCTACAAATGATTCCTTTAAGATCTTTAGAGATCACACAAGTAGAAAAATCCCTCCTTTCCTTTTATTCCATAGCACTCAGCCATCGTTTTGATGTACCCTCACACCTAACCAAAGCCACAAAAATGTGTATCTGAAACCAGCTGTCAAATCACAGCAGCTACAAGTCTCCAAGCGGCAGCCCGCCCGGTTTCTAAATAGCAGAAGTAATCTTCTACCAAAGTGCCTCAACGTCTTCTGATAGCAAGTGCATTCTGGAGATGTTAAAACCTACTGTGAAGAGCGAAGACTGAGCTTATGCTCCGACTGGATCGTCCCAGGTTTAAGAACCTTGTGCCATATTTGTGAAGGGATGTGTTTTGACTCAGCCAAGACCCTCCTGATCCTGAAGTCATCTGTACAGAAACATGAAGATTTCCTGTCTGTCTTAGTGCTGGAGGAAATTTCTCATGTTCTCCTGGCCCTTCTCTCTTAGAAGCCTAGTATATCAACTTGGTAAAGATATCATTGGAAGAAAATCTCCCTTAACATGTCTCTCCATTTTCCATAGTAGAAAATGAAGGCCAAGAGGGTTAGATCGAGGCCAAGAGGCCAAGATCTCACAGTTCATGGAAAAACCAGGATTCCTCGTGCGAAATTCATAATATTTCCTCTAAACCATAATGCCACCTGAAAAGAGATTTATTGCAAGAATTAGCTGTATGGCCTAGGTGAAATGGAGATACATAGAGGAATATACACTTCTTTCACCTGGATATCATGGGTGGTCACAAGGCAAGTCATCCAGATCTGGACTCCTGGTTTTTGCTCCTTGAAGCTGTGTTCTTGCACCATTTAAATCATCGTAGTTTTAACCAATATCGCTAAAGACCAGTGAGGTGATGTAATTTGGGGTTATATCAACCTACTCAATATTACACTCTTCCCTTTGGCAGGTTTATTAAAAATCAAACGATGAAGAATGAAGGCAGATTGGATTGCTTGGTTGGGCTGCCCCCTGGTGGTAACCTATACAAAGCACACGCTTGTTGAGTTTTGCGACAAATGCCTATTGATCCACTAAGCAGCATTTTGTTTTAAGCTGCGTCTGGATTAAGGTTAGTGATCAGCTCTCTCATGGAAGTCGATTCATTTAGAAGCCCAAGCATAAGGGACAGGAGGTTGCCTAAGGTTAAAAAAAAAAAAAGTAGCACCAGCTATACTCAAGGACCGCTGAAACTAGATCCACTTTATATTTTCCTCAAAAATATTATGCTTAATAAAATGTAATGAAGTCTAACAACTAGACTCCTTTCCTCAAATCACTATTATAGATGGTGTAAATTAAAAATCAAAATGAGGACTGGACTTGAAGTTAAACAAATTGGGCTCTAGATTTGACTCAGTCATGGTCTGTGGTCATTCAACCTTTCTGACCTCGGCTTTCATGCTACGAGATTAGATGAGCTCAAAGATCACTTCTGCTGCTACAGTATATAATTGGAACACAGTGATGAATTATATTGGCTTGGTCAAAAAGCTCGTTCAGATTTTTTGCAACATCTTGTGAAAGACCCAAACGAACTTTTTTGGCCAACTCAATAATACATGTGTTCATTTATTTGACAATTATGAGTTAAAAAAATCTATTATGTCCTTGGTACTGTCATGGTAGATTCATAAATGAGGCTTTTCAAAGGAGATTCTCCCATGCTGTGGGGAGAGCAAACATCACATTGTGAAATTAAAATGCACGCTATTTATTGTCTCTCTGGGTTTTGATCTCCAAATCAAATAGCAAAGAATCCTGGCCCATTAAGAAATAACTACCTACAGAACTTGCTCCTATGGCCCTTATTAATGTATCACTACAGGGGATATATTAAGATCTGAATTCTTTTGACATTTACAATAAGGTTTGTGCTTATAAATACAAGACTGCACCATATTCAAACCTATTAGCATATTATAACAGATTAGATGCTTGAAATCTGCAAAGGCAGTTGGTCTGCAACCCCCTTGGGAAAAAAATCTAAGGACAGTAACAGCAATAATCTCAAATCACAGAAATGCCTTTGAAAGGTGGTTTTATAGCGCTAATTCGGGAGGAAAACATAGACAATAAAAAGAAAATTATTCAATGGAAGTCATTTTTTAGGACATTCACCACACTGGACTACATAGCCAGTTTGCCTCATTAATTCAACAGGATAGTTCAGGACCCACTGACGGAGGTACCCAAACAAAACGGACACGGGAGCCCCAGGAAACTGGACAACGCGTATGAATGTGTGCTTTCCCTCTGACAACGGAAGCGCTAATAGGTTACTTCTTCTTGGGTTAACAAAATTGTGTGTGCGTGTGTGTATGTGTACATAAACACAATAAAGAGATGAATAATTTAGCATTTTAGTATATTAAGAATATGTGTTAAAAGCTATGGGACCCTAAATTCCAGTTTTTAAAATTTGTTCAGGTAAGTTGCTAGAATTCTATTTAGTAAAAGTAAGTAACTTCAAATTATGTACCAAACGTAAATATCTTCAAATAATCGCTAGAGTTTATTCGTTACTGTGTGCTAAGCACAGTTCTAAGTGCTGGTGTGTTTAAAGTCATTGTTTTTCACAGCATCCTTATGAAAAGATCCAATGATTATCTCCACTTCTCGGGTGAAGAAACTGAGACAAAAATCAATCAAGGAACTTGTCCAAGGATATACAACTAACGGGTGAGAAAACTGATGGCCACAGCCAAAAAAGTCTGGCTGCAGAGCAATGCGCCTGCTCATAGGCACTTTGCTCCCTCTCTGCACTCTCTCGAATAGAGTACTAAGCAAATGAACTCACTGGCTCCTCCCACGACCCAAACGAAAGGGCAGCTCCAAAGGGAAACCGGTCGTGTCATGAGAGGCGCGGCCAAACCTGCCCTTCCATCTAAGATGGCTCTTGGTGCGTGAGGGCTGCCATGAAAGAACCACAGGCAGGGCTTAAACAACAAAAATGTATTTTCTCACTTCTCTGGAGGTTCTGAGAGCAAGGTGTTGGTGGATTTGGTTGCTCTAAGGCCTCTCTCCTAGGCTTATAGATGGCGGTCTTCACAGGGTTTATCCTCTGTATGTCGGTCTGCTAATCTCTTTTTATAAGGCTGCTAGGCCTATTAGACTAGTGCCCCACCCTAATGGCCTCACTTAACTGTAATTACCTCTCTAAAGACCCTATCTCCAAACACAGTCACATTCTGAGATACTGGGAATTAGGGCTTCAGCATATTCACTTGGGGAGAACACAGTTCAGCCCATAATGACTGTTTCTGTTCATTTTCACGAGCATTCACACAGGTCAGGAACCTGAGCAAAGCTGCTGCAAAGGTTGGGTTCTTTGAACATGCTGCAATTAGAATAGAAGTAACGTACGTAATTACCAGAGTGCTTACTAAACATTCGCACTGTGCACAGCGCTACACTAAACAAACATGAAGGGATTGTGAATTTTAGCATATGTCAATGTGGCTGTTCTTTGAGAGGGTCCAGGTGTGTAACACTCTGCTTGGTGCCATGAGAAATGTGAAGAAATGTAACAGCCCCATCCTCTAGGTATTGGAAATCTTGTTGGAAAAAAGGAAAAGACAGGCGTAAAACACTAACACAAAAGCATAAAGCAGCTTTACAACAGAGGCCAAAAAGAGTTTATAATTACAATTAGGTGAGGGCGGGGAACATTAAGTCTGAAATTGGAAGAGAGAATGTCAGTTCTAAGAAGATATCACGGATTAGGAAGGCTTTGGTGGAGAATCAAACTTGACTTAGGGCTTCAAGACAGACAAGATTGAAAAGTGAAAAGAAGGCATTTCAGAAAAGCAAAGCCCAGAAGACCGATCAAAGAAGAGCGGGAAGATAAGTTTTTCCTAAAGTGAAGGGTTCTATAGGAAGTGATAGGAGTTGGTTAGAAAGGTAGATTGGAAAGATTACAGGCAGACTGCCAAGATATTTCAGGTTCAGTTCCAGACCACAATAAAGCAAATATCACAATGAAGAGAGACACACAAATTTTTTGGTTCCCCAGTGCGTGTAAAAGTTATGTTTACACTATAGTCTACGTGAGCAATAGCATTAGGCCGAAAAAAAAAAAAGGGGGGGGGCTTCCCTGGTGGCGCAGTGGTTGAGCGTCCGCCTGCCAATGCAGGGGACGCGGGTTCGTGCCCCGGTCCGGGAAGTGAGCCATGGCCGCTGAGCCTGCGCATCCGGAGCCTGTGCTCCGCAACGGGAGAGGCCACAGCGGTGAGAGGCCCGCGTACCGCAAAAAAAGAAAAAAAAAAGGTACATACCTTAACTTAAAAATTCTTTATTGTTAAAACATGCTAACCATCATCTGAGCCTTCCTCAAGTTGTAGTAGTGACATCAAAGATCACTGATCACAAATTCCCATAGCAAATATAATAATAAAATCATCATCACCGTCATCACCAAAATGTTTGAAATATTGCGAGAATTACCAAAATGTGACACAGAGACACGAAGCGAGCAAATGCCGTTGGAAAAATGGCGCTGATAGACGCTCAACGTGGGTTGCCACAGACCTTCAGTTTGTAAAAAACACAGTATCTGTGGATCGCAATAAAATGAAGCACGATAAAATGAGGTATGTACATACATTATCTATAATCACCCAGTCTTGGAAGGTGAATATTATTATAATCATAAAGTTACAGAAGAGGAAAGCAGATGCAAAAAGTTTCATGAATTATCAAGTTACAGGGTGGTAAGTATGTAATAAACAGCAGAGTTGGGATTTGGGAGACTTGCACCTTCAAGTTTCAACAAATCTACAGCAAGACTTGATTATTAGGATGCAGATACCCTTGACACATCTTCATGTTTATTTCCACCCTAATCGAAACCAAAATGTAATAATAATTTTGTTAAAAGACACCAATTTTTTGGCTCTAGTGTACAAAGACTTCATTATTAAGGTCACTACTCAAATGGTAGGAAGGGGTCTCTGAGAGCCAGTACTAAGCAGTGCTTTCAGGCTCAGCTTTAAATGGAATAGGAATGTGATAGGATTTCTGGGGTGTCAAGAAGCCTACATTCTCTTCCCCCAAAAAGCTTCTTTTAAATGCTTCTGAACGGGAAGCAATGCCTTCCACATACTACATCTTCCTGCTGGGGTGTCTGTCTCTTTCATACTACCTATGGCATTAGCTGTGCCTCTCGTTGTCAGGTTGAGACCCCGTAAGTTACTTCTCCTTTAGTACTTACAGAATCAATAAATGAACAAAGCAATTATGTTCAGCACTTACTAAAGCATCTCAAAATTAGTAACTCAAAATAGACCTAAATGGGTAACTTACTGATTCCATTCAGCCAGATTCACTGGGAGACAACGGAAAGACTATGGGCTCTGAAATCATGTGTACCTTGCACAGAGATTCAACCCCAATTCTTACTTTCTGGTTGACATTGTTGGGGAAGCAACTTAACTTTTCTGAGCCAGTTTTCTAATCTGAAAATGGTAAATACTTAAATCACTGAGTTGTCATAAATAGCAAATAATATGTAGAATAAGCACAGTGTTTCATATACAGCAGTTGCTCAAGAGATGTTAACTCCCTTTCTTTCCATTTTACTGAGTCTTCTTTGATAAGAAAAATGAAAATAACATGTGCACTGACCATCTGAAAGAACGTAACATCTCATCGAGCAGAAGTAGGGCAATGGTGTACTGATAAACCAGATACAAAAAAAAAAAAAAGAAGCCCTGTTTGTAATGTTTGCCCATTTTAGTGATATAGATACACCCCTCTAGGGCTAATTTCAGGCTACCAATAATATAACTACCAGCTCTCAAACTTTAATATTTAACAATCTGTTTTCATAAGCCACACTAGCTGGCTCCACACCAGAGGAAACTGACAATTGTTAGTTTCCTCATGCAGTATTGGGCTCTTTTGTCCCTGTTTCCTGTCTTGTCTTCAAAGCATGGGTATAAGGAGTGGTTAGGCTGAATTTAGAACAAGCCAAAGTAAACGTTGATAGCTGGGAGGAAATACTAGGCACTGAGCAGCTATAAGACGCATATAGGTAAAGGCAGAGACATATAATAAAATATTTAGTTAATTACCTAGTCCCAGAGTTACATCTACAGCACCTCTGATAGTCCCAGTACATAGTATTGCCATCTATCATTACTGGTTTAATATATCGATTAGATATTTTCCTTTCATCACAATTGAAATCTGAGTCAATATTGTATTGCATTTTCAGGTAAGTAGAAGTTTCAGCTGTAAGTGACTTAGTTATAACTGTGGACACTCAACATACCAGTCTGAAAATGGGGATAATGATACCTATTTCCCAGGGTTGTATAAATGCCTAGAGCCTCCTGGTGATACTGGATGGCAAAGTATTTGAGTGTATGGGCTCGGAAGATGTAGAAGCATCTTGGTTCTTCCACATAGAACCTGTGTAAAATAGCCTAGTGACTTATTCTCTATAGGTCTGTTTTCTCATCTTTAAATAAAAATGATGATACCTAACTCACAAGGTTGGTCTGAGGATCACATAATATAAATTATACAAGCTTCTTAGAACAGTGTTTGGCACAGGACAAGCTAATGAGAAGTGCGACCCATTATTATTTGTAATGTATGACCATTAAGTAAATGTTTATTCTCCTGCCCATCCCTGTTTCTTCTCACTTATGATGGTCTTCATGGCCTTCAATGTTTTTGATAATTTGACCCTAGTTGCCAATTTAACCTTCCCTCCTTCTGCACTTCAACGTGTACCAACAGGCTCCTCTAACACTCACATTCAATACCAAGATTCTAGACCTGCCAGAAATATCTTTCCTACTTTCTCCCACTGGCCTACATCTGCCTTAACTCAGCTGGACCGTATCTTCACTCCAGCCTTCACGGCTCTTCCTTCTCTGAACCCCTCTAGCAAGTACACTTATGCCACGTAATTAATCATTTAATTATATAGTCCCTTGTATTTTTCTTTCTGCTCGAGAAAGAGAATTATGTTAGGTATTTATCCTAGCTCTAGAATTGTATAAGAAACATAGTACTTCCCCCAATAACTATGCATTAATTTACTATTTAGAATTAACTACGCTATGGTATCGATAGAGCTTTAACAAAAGAAGTTTTGTTTGCAACTGATACCCTCTGCATTAAAATGTCAACCATGTAAAAAAGAATGAAATAATGCCATTTGCAGCAACATGGATGGACCTAGAGATTATCGTACTAAGTGAAGTCAGACAGAGAAAGACAAACACCATATGATATCACTTATACGTGGAATCTAAAAAAATGATACAAATGAACTTATTTACAAAACAGAAATAGACTCACAGACATAGGAAACAAACTTATGGTTACCAAAGGGGATGGGGGTGGGCGAGGAGGGATAAATTAGGAGTTTGGGATTAACATACACTACTATATATAAAATAGATAACCAACAAGGACCTACTATATAGCAGAGGGAACTCTATTCAATATCTTGTAATAACCTATAATGGAAAAGAATTTGAAAAAGAATATATATATATATATATATATATATATATATATATATATATATAACTGAGTCACTTTGCTATACACCTGAAACTGACACAACACGGTAAATTAACTATACTTCAATTTTTAAAATGTTTTGAAAAAATGTCAACCAGGTAAGAGTATATTTAAGAGGTAATATTTAACTGCTTAAAATTATTAATCATTCACTGTTATAGTGCGCCATTTGAATGCTAGATATTTCTGAAGTTTTACGTCTACTGTCAGGGAACTCATTAGATTATGATAAAAAATTCTATTTTAGTCGAGGTGGAAGCTTTACATACCAAAATGCAGTGAAAATATTTGCTCTGGTTTAGACTGTAACGTGGAAAAGAAACAAAGATACACCCTTAACGGGATGTAATGTGTAGATTCCTTTACACTCAGATGACGATGAATGGCATGTGGCTGCCCAGGCCTCTAAAGTAGTCAGAACATCACATGGGATATCCTGAGACAGCAGAAAAAATAATTAAGAAGAAGTAATATGCTCCCAAAAAGCTCAACTCTGCTCTTGAAAGTAAGCTCGCGCCGATGGATGTCGGAGTACCTGGGGAGTCCACTAGCGCGAGGTGGGCGTATGCGCAGTTGCTTTGTGAGACCGGTAGTACTTTTGTCAGTTCATTTGCATCTAAAAGTTACTTGTGACTATTTCCTAACTCTGTTCGATCCCATGAGTCCAGGCTTCTGTCTGCATTTGCCATACCAAAGAAATTTTGTGACTGCAAAATTAAGGCTATCTAGCCCTGCAAATGTCACACATAGTATAAGTAAAGTCAATCATTTCAACATTTAAAGAGTTCAACTAAGATCCACCAGGGCTCCTTGACCAATGATTTCCTGAATTAGTTATCTAGGATACGGGATTTTGTTTCTTTTAATGCCTCTCTGGAATGTACTGCATGTCTTGTTTATACAATCCTACTTTTCCGGGAATGCACTGACAGAAGACAGGCACTTAAAAAATGTTTGTTTTTCTACACTCTGACCTTTAAAAC
Organism: Monodon monoceros; assembly: GCF_005190385.1. Taxonomy (NCBI): domain Eukaryota; kingdom Metazoa; phylum Chordata; class Mammalia; order Artiodactyla; family Monodontidae; genus Monodon; species Monodon monoceros. The sequence goes on along the minus strand of NW_021703773.1, from coordinate 30,462,091 downwards.
ATAGAAAAACAGAGATTGAAAACAATCACAATAAACCAGATGTAATGTATCTATTGGTATATGTGCAAGCTAAACCCTAAATATATACATTTACAAAATTAAACACCAAACACATAGAGAATTTTGAAAGATCAGGTTTGATTTAGAACCTCATAAATTTTCATAAGACTGATCCAATCGGATCGCCCTGAGAGGAGAATGTGAAGGAATAGGATTCTGGTTTCGGCATCCTGGGTCAAGGTAATCATAGCCACAGGCACCCAGGCTGGGACCTTGGGTACCTTAGTTCCCAGGTAGCCTCAGAGCCAGGTGGCGCTCCTGGCTCTCAATAAATGCTTACGAAAAGAATTAAAGTAGTTTTGTAAAAAAGAGAAGAAAAACAGGATGTCCTGAGTGAGTGAGTGACAGAGAGAAGATATCCCTTAGGAACAGGCTAAGTTTCAAACTAAGACCAGGAAAGGGAGGCTCTGGCAGGACGAGGGTGGGTAGCGATGGGATCCAGAGGGAAGGGAGATCACTTTAACATTTTGTCTCTTTTTGTCCCACTGTCTTTATGTCCCTTCATTTCTCATTTCCTCCTCAGTTCTTTTTCTTTTCTACTTTCTTCTTTATTTTAATGTCCTTTGTCTGCTCACTTTATTTTATCTCCTTGATTGTCTTTACTGATTTTTTTTCTTCCTCTAGTCACCAGCACTACTGACTCCATTCTCTGTAAGTTACTATTAATTATGGTTTGGTCCAATGTCTTCAAGCAAAGTGGCAATAAACTGTCGGTAATGGGCACATCCTGTCACTTTTAACAGATTTCAGTAGAGATACATAAAAGCAGTAGGCAAGGCCCACAGCCAAGAGAATAAAGAAGTACAACAGGCTTTAGCCAGTTATGCAAAGAAGTGTTACTCTTCCTGGCATGAAGGAGTAGTGGGTCGGGGTGAAGAGGTCCGACTCCTCAATCAGAAATGATTTCCAAAGAACAGCCCTGTTTCCATCTGGCACCATCACACTAGCAAAGCTCTGTGAGAGGGACATTTGTTACGGATGCAACACTTTCCCAGTGGCAAAACTGTAGTAATTCCACAGTGCTTCTCTAAAATATAACCAAAATAAGGACAGCATTGCAGATGAAATCATCTCTCTCCCAGGTGACACTGTGAAAATAGTTTTATCTTTAAAACAGTTTGCTGAGTGGATTTAATAGTTTAAAGAAATATGATTATAATGCCCAATAGGAAAACATTCAACGTGTTTAACGTGAACGTTCTATTGGAGTACAAGATACAGACAGAAAAGAGTACCCATCCTATGTATACAGGTAGATGACTTCACCAGTCATATACCTAGTTCTTAAATCAAAACAAAGTATTATCAGAATCCTAGAAGCAACCCCCTTCCCCCATCCAGTTATACCTATCACAACCCAAGGGGAATCATTATCCCAACATCAAACATGTTTACTTTGCCTGATTTTGTTCTTCATATGATATTTAACATAATATTTCATTTATTACTCATTTTACTATTTATGATGCTTAATATTTTTAAATAATTTCATTTGAGCCAGGTTATTTTTCTTGAAACTAACATGCATGGAATCGAAAACCTCTATGAATGAAAAATTCACACAAAAATTTACCAATGATATAATTAACTTTGATAGATTTAAAACAAGTACGTCAGGGATTAGGTTGCGTAGTTAGGACACTATAGCAATGTGTAATCTCAAGAAATATAATAAACTCAGGGAAAAGAGAACTATTTCTCTAATCAATTTATAAATGCAAACACGAACTTAAATGTTTAATAAGTTGTCATACCATGGAATTAATTTAAGTAACATTTATTTTAAAATAACAATCTGAAAGTTATTACAAATAAAGTTCTAGGCTGTTTTCCAAAATTCCATTACATAATAAAAGGATAGTAAAAGGACAGTTTTATAACAGATTATGAGGAAAAAGTCCTGGGAGATTTAGCTGAGCCAATTGCTTGGTTCAACTTCTTTAAAAAGCTAATTCAATCCCAGGCTGTAGTAACAGAAGTATTGCGTTGGCCAAAAAGATGGTTCTGGGTTTTCCGTACGATGTTACCCAGTACAATACTCAGGAAGAATAATGCTTGTATTCTCTCAAACTGTCATACCCTTTCTGGCATGTCACATGTTCTTTGTTGTACCTTAAAAGACACAAGGTACTTTTGTACCTAGTTGTAAACTAGGTTGTCTGGAGGAGAGAACTCAATTTCTTCAAAAGATGTGGTAAAGGTTTCCTGTAATGAATAGTTGGAGAAACAGAAATATTTAGGGCTACAGAATAGAGTTTTGGGGGACATGACAGCTGTCTCCAGATATTTTAAGAATTGCCATGTGAACGGCAGAATGGATTTAATCAAAACTTTTCTTGAGGGTAGAACTGGCAAAAATTAAGTAACAAGGAAAAGATTTTGCTAAATATATATAAAAATTTCTACCTAATAATTATAGTTGTCCAGTAGCAGAACTGGCTGAATCAGAAGACTATTTCCCATTAGAGTAGAACTTAACCTTCAGGAAAATAATTTTCTCCAAATTTAAGAAAATTCTACCTAACAATTGTAGTTCTACAATTTGCTGACTCAAAAAGGCAATGATTTCCATAGTTACCAAGTGTCTGCAGAGGGAAGATCATGTTTATGGATGTTTCTACCTACATACGGCAGTCATTACAGAACCCTGAGGTCTCTTTGAATGTTAAATTTCAATGATTTTATGTTTTATAATCATTGAATAAGTTTTTATACTACCGCTTGTTCTTTAAAAAGGTCATTAAATTTTTCAATATGTTTTTTCTTTTTTATTGAACTAGAGTTGATTTACAAAGTTCTGTTAGTTTCAGGTGTACAGAAAAGCAATTCGGATATATATATATATATATATGTATATATACACACACACATATACATATATATGTATGTATATATTTTATATATTTATATTCTTTTTTCAGATTCTTTTCCATTATAGGTTATTACAAGATACTGAATATAGTTCTCTGTGCTCTACAGTAGGTCCTTGTTGTTTATCTACCTTATATACAGTATTGTGTGTATGTTGATCCCATACTCCCAAGTTATCACTCTCCAGCCCCTAAATTTTGCAGTATGTTTTAAAACTTGGGCACAATGTATTTTGTTAAATAACTAAGCCTACTGAAACTTTCTGCACTAGCGACTAGTGAGTTGCCAAACCGTCACATATCTCTTGTGTCAATCAGGATGATCAAACTAGTGATGCAGTAACCAAAGCCCCGCAGCCTCAGTGGCTTTGGAGAACACAGTTCATTGCTTGCCCTTACTCCGTGTCCATCACAAGCTGCCTGGGTCTAAGCTCAAGGTCTTCCTGGACCCAATTTGCAGAGTAGCCAGCTCCCTGTAACACTGCTGGTTATTAAGGCAGAGGAAGAAACAGTGGCAAGTCACACACACTGTTAAAGCTGCCACCCCATGGGCATACACATCACATCTGCTCAGATTTCATCGGTTAAAGGAGGTTTATTAATTAGGAATTTTAACAGTGGGTGGGAGGACCTGTCAATTACACTTCCTCTGTTTCGCTCTTTTGCTTCATGTCAGGACTGCTCGCCAATAAGAGAAAGCCCTTTACAGATGCCTACAGGAAACGCAGCCTCCTTGCAATGATTTCTCTGCGTCCTTAAAAACAAACAAACAAAGAAGCCTGTGCAGCACACTTATGATGCTAGTGCAAACTATAGCTGAAGTTGGAGTGAAAGATACTCAGACTTGAAACCGGCCCATCTCAGCTCATTGTCTCTCAGTGTACTAGTGAGAGTTCTCAGTTATTGACTTGGTGTTATTGGGTGATTAGAAATGAACTTTATTCTGAGAAATTGGGAGGCTCATGTACTAATTTCATACTAATACATACAAATCTTGTAAAGATTATGGTTGATCTGCCTCACAAGTGGAACAGATTACACACGTACACACACGCACACACACACACACGACAGAAGCCTCACCAGTCACTGCTTCTGGAACTAAGAAATTAAATCAACTTTCACATATTACAATGTTTCCTCCTCCTTCTATTACTTTTCTTTTTTTCCTCTGGAAATATAAAATAAAAACCTAAATCTTCCTCAAAATTATTTGTCTTTATTTCACCAAAATTCCATTTTTGTGGGCAAAAGACAAGGCGACGTAGCTGTGAGTAGCAGTCTCCTGTGAAAACAGTGAAACATTCATCGCACTGAGATATTTTTGATCAGTGACCTTAAAAGGAAGTTGGCTATTACAGGTCAAATTTTAATTCTTCCAAAATCATTTCCCATATGCCTCCAGAATCTGCATATTCCCCTCCTCATTTCTTCTCTCATGTGTCCTTTTCACTCCCTCCTGCTTGCCTAGAGAAGGGTTCTCTCTCGTTTTAATGATCTAGCATTTTAAATGGAACTAACTGTCTTCAGAGCTGTCTTGACAGATTCTCACAAAACCATGTCTTGATGAGAAGCATTTCAGACAGTTTCTATATTTAACAAATCTGTGTGGAGTGTCCCCTTGTGTCAGGATGGAGACCAGGTACAGGGATTTAGGGATGAGCAAGCCCCAGCGCCCGACCTTAGAGACATAACAGTCCTGCAGGAAAGACTGAAAACCAATTATGGGATCATAATGGAGCATCTCATAAACGTCAGCACGTTCCCATCTTCATTATTTCCTTTCCTTTCAAGTATTTAAACACACTTAGTCCCAAATGGAAAACAATTTAGAAATCATCCCCAAATGCCTGTCCCATGACTAAGGCTGCCTAACCCACCTAAGGTTCTTCTAACAAATGTAGGGATCTTTCTTACAGATCCTTGGGATCTTTTCCAGAAAATTCGGATCTGTTAGACTGGAATGGGTCTCTGGGAATCTAGTTTTCCAAAGCTCCCGGGTGATTTTTCTACACAACCAATTTTTGAACTTCTGTATCAGAGCAAATAATGAGATTGCCTTTCCATACACACACACACACACACACACACACACACACACACACAAATACACACAAAGAAAAAAACAGGCAATAAAGAATCTTTTAATGACATAAGAGCCTATCAGTGTATTCCTACAAACCAAAATATCGAAAGCAATATAGGTCTAATTTTTAAAATGGAAATTTTGAGTAACTTGTGGGTATGGAGAGTATTGCTTCTTACCATGAAATGGTAAAAATGGAGCAGCCCCTAGCTTATATGGTAGTAATATGTCTGACAGGTTAGGAATATATAGTAAAAGAGCTAAACTACTGACTCCAATCAATTATTACCAAAGTAACATTAAATGGGTCAATAGTTTACATAAAACAATTTTTGCAAGATTACAAAGTAAGTGGAATGAAATATATGTAATCAATAGTTGATACAAAACCAAAGGAAATGGGGAATGTTAAAAGACAATTTACTTGCCTCAGAGTAAGGAAAATACCCTGAATAAAATGGACCAAAATGGATAAAGAAGAAAAACAAGAAGTAGTCAAGTCTGAGAAAGAAGCATTTGGGAGAGCTAAGATGAAGTTAAGGAAGTGGCAAATACATCAGCAAGGGGGAAGGAAAGGAAGATGGTGCAAGAGTTTAAAGTACATGCTAACGCATTTTTCAAGTAGCAGAGGAACTGATATGAGAATTTACTGAGCAAAAAGAATGTATATCTCATACATAACCACATAGCTAAGTGTCGTGGCTTATTCCCAGAGCTGAGTACGGGAATTCAACTAGCCAAGTGGGGTTTGGGAGAGGATCATTTAAATTCTATTGTACTGTATCCCAAGCCCTGGGAATAGAGCATCCGTCCACAAAGAAAGGAATTGCAAGTATTCAATACAAACAAGCTGATGGTGCAGAACCAGAAGGCATCAGACAAAGAAGAGACACAATAAAATCCAGCAGCTCATACATAAACTAGTAAACTAGCAGAGTCTATACAGTTCCAGTAAATCTGGAAATCCATGGAGTTAATGTTTAGGTTGAAATCAGCCGAGCTATGTGATAGCACATGAGGCTATTACATGGGGGAAAAAAAAATGTGACTGTTAATTCATCAACACTCAGAAACAGAGTCAGAGTAAAAAGAAAAAATACACTGCACGATTTTAAAATTCAATGCAGCCGAGTAATTGAGGGTTTCATGAGAAATCAGTTGCAATTTTTGGCCTAGTTCTCAAAGTAGAACATAATCTTCCAGAATGTATCAAATGCTCTCCAAGTCTAAAGACACAGATTAACATTGTAAGCAAGTCTGAGAATTAAGTCTACCTTTGGACAATTATGGACAGCTTGGGTCACCTCATTACGGGGTTGGTCACAGTCTACTGCATGACATCTGACGCGAACCGTTTCGAAGCACAGGTCTGCTTCTTCTATTATTAATTTCTACCCGAGGGCAAATGCCAGGAGAACTTACTTTAGTTTCTGCCACCTGCTGCCATTTCAACTGTCAGGAACAGCGGGAGTCAAAAATGAAAGCACCACCTTAAAGAAAGGCTGTGCCACAGTGTCATTTTGAAAACTGACAGCTTCGTGCAGTCCCCAGTCTTAAGGAAGGGGATTTTCTCTTGTGCCTTCTGTTGCCATTTTGACAAAGGAAGACATTCTCCCACCTCTAGATGCAGGAGAATGGTTCTCTTGTTGAAATCCAAAATTTGGGGGGTGAAAAATACATCCGCAGGGTCTGGCTGAGTCCAGGTGTTGCTTTTTCAGTATCAGAAGCCCAGAAAGATGAGTCAATTCTTCAAGGAAATGACATTGAACTCGTGTCAGATTCAGCTGCTTTGATTCAGCAAAAGCCACAAGAGTTAAAAACAAGGGTGGGAGGGAGACACAAGAGGGAGGAGACACCGGGATATATGTATATGTATAGCTGATTCACCTTGTTGTACAGCAGAAACTAACACACCACTGTAAAGCAATTATACTCTAATAAAGATGTTAAAAACAGCAGAAACAACAAGAATATCAGAAAATTTTGGGATGGTATCTCTGTTTCTGAAAAAGGACCAGTTCATCACGCTGATGAATAAGATCTGAGTGATCCAGCTACAGAAACTGCAAGAGGCCAGACTCATATGTGATAAGTTAGAAATGGATAAAAGCTCTTTTGACTTGGGGAAAAAAAAAAAAAGGCAAGTAGAAACAGATTTGCAAGTCACAAGTGGGAACTTCTTTACCCCAAAGACTGTAAACTATTGTGGGACACGGCATAGCTTAGAGTCTGTTCGTTCAAAAGAAAAGAAAAGAAAAGGAAAAGAAACAACACTGGAGACATGGATTTTTCTGTCTGACCTTTAATATAATAAAGAGTCTAATTTACAGTGTGTGAGAGCCCACAACAAACCAAGAAGATAAAGCAATGCCAAGGTTTTAATTTAAAATAAAATAAAGAGAAACTATATTAGCTTTGTATTGTGTAGAAAAGATAGCTCTGAAGGAGACAAGAGGCTGAAAGTAACAGAGTGGACAGCTGCTTCAAGGCTAATTGTTAAAATCCAGGAAAGTTTTTTAAAAAGAAAATTTCTTTTCTCCCGAGGCACCATGTTGGGGGATACTTCTACTCATTGAAAGGAAGAGCAGGACAGATATACATCCTTTTTTCCCTTCAGACAAGTGTTGTCATGAAATACAAGTATTTTGAAGAAATACAAATTCTATAACTACTGACTTTATTTCATAATAAAAGATGCCTTTAGGGGCTTCCCTGGTGGCGCAGTGGTTGAGGGTCCGCCTGCCGATGCAGGGGACACGGGTTCGTGCCCCGGTCCGGGAAGATCCCACGTGCCGCGGAGCGGCTGGGCCCGTGAGCCATGGCCGCTGAGCCTGCGCGTCCGGAGCCTGTGCTCCACAACGGGAGAGGCCACAACAGTGAAGGGCCCGCGTACCGCAAAAAAAAAAAAAAAAAAAAAAAAAGGGAGAAGTAAGATCTATCACTTATGTGGCCCTTCAGCACACAATGGATGGTTACTTTACTAATATGCCTTCACTTAAAATAACTGATAGAAAGAAACATAATGAATTAGGCTTCAGGAGAGTGAATCTCTCCATATGGGACATTGCTACAAAAATTCCTGGAAGTAGAGGTCGACTAATGTTTGTATTTGAATTCGTTTTTGCGTCGAGCACCTGGGTGAGTGAATCAGGTATTATGTCTCTGTTGCTCTCATTCACCGGAGATTGAGGTAAATCAAACTGATGAAGATCTGACCCCCTCGTGCCCACCCTGAGTCCCCAAGTTTTAGGCCGCCCTCAACCCATTATCAAGTGTTGACTCTCACAAGAGTTAAGAAACAAATGAGGATTCCTACGTGTATCCAGTCTGCCTCTCTTTCAAAATCCCCTCCTTCCTTCTGTAGACGGCTCCTTCCTGACCTGCAAACTGCACGTGGGCTTGAGCTTTTGAGAAATGACGCAGCTTTGACCTTCTACTGCTTTGGACCTCTGACCTCCTGATCTACCCTCTTTCCAAACCAGCCCCAAGTTTAATTCTCAACTTGGGTCGTGCTCTCTGAATCCGGGTTTCCAGGTCAGCCATTGCCCATGGATCAGTCTGACAGCTCCAGCGAATGCTCTTGTAGGTTGACAATGTAACACTGGGGGTGGACGTATTTGTGTTGTGATTCCTAAAATATTTAAATATCCATTACACAGGGTATGTGATGGGGTTTTACAACGAGGGCAACTTGTTCAATTACGACCACCTCATGCATTACTTCCCACCTGTGTGACAAGTTGCAATCAATTCTTTGTCCCCTTTTCCCTGGCTGCCACCCCAACCCTCCACTTCGGAGTTTCCGGAAAAAAAAAAAAAAATGTGTTCATTACATACTTTTTTATTCCTGCTACACATGTAGCAAATCACCCCTTTACTTCTTGCTATTCTTCTGTCAAGAAAAACACTGGATCACTTTCTATTCTTTTTCTAATTTTTCTATTTAGGTGACCCAGAATATGATACAAATCAGGAGTTTTTCAGTGTTTCTAATCCCTCCACTCTCCTAAAATTGCATTATTGACGGTCACCGACAACATTTTAACTGTCCTCTTTATTCGTTATTCATTGTATTCCATGCCAGGCCGTAAATGTTGAACAAACCCAAGGGGTGAAATAGAGACACAGGACTAGGGCAAATGTAGCAGAATTTTAAGGAGCGCCAGAGGCTGGATGATGTCGGCCTCAAAGCCAGTCCATCCTGAGGGTTAGACAAACCTGCCCATCAACAGCTGTAGGTAAGTCGCACATGCAAGCGTCAGGCGGAGCACCGAAGCCAAAAACTACATTAGATTCAGCAAACAATGGCGCTTGAGTCCAAGAAATATTAGAGAGCAGAGCAGATACAGAGTTAAGAATGTGGTTTCAGCATCTGAGGATCAGCTACCAGCAAAATGCAATGATCTAGGGCTTCCCTGGTGGCGCAGTGGTTGAGAGTCCGCCTGCCGATGCAGGGGACACGAGTTCATGCCCCGGTCCGGGAGGATCCCACATACCGCGGAGCGGCTGGGCCCGTGAGCCATGGCCACTGAGCCTGCGCGTCCGGAGCCTGTGCTCCGCAACGGGAGAGGCCACAGCGGTGAGAGGCCCGCGTACCGCAAAAAAAAAAAAAAAAAAAAATGATTTAAAGGCTGGGCAAAGGTGCTTCTTAATGACTTTTGGCAAAAGCAGGAACCCTTCTCCGATCCTACTGGTAGAGGTAGGAGTGAGGGGCTAACTGGGGTGGAGAGTTAGAGGCTGGGAAATAATGGCGCGTCCCACCCCGACACCACCACGCAAGCTGCTGAAGGACTTGACCATCAATTCTATCTTGAAACATTTATTTCCTTTTTTCTAAGACGTCCTAATTTTCCTCCAACTTCCTTCATTCTTCGACCTCTACTTTCTTTGAAAACTTCCTTTTCTGAACACTAAATTTAGATCACGCTGGGTTCTCTCTATAGATAAGAGATATAAATTTTGATATAGATAAAGATGACAGCACACAGAGTTCAGCATGTTGGTCCACAGTGGGCTTAAAACCAGCATATATATATATATATATATATATATATATATATGAACATATATATAGTCCCATAGATACATGTAGGTGTATATGTATATACAGATAAATGATACATATAAAATATATATTTGTATATACACATAGTTTATATATACATTCACTGTAATATGTGTACATTGTTTTTGTGTGGGTGTGTGGGTCCATATTCTCACCCTAGAATATCTCATCTCCTCATGGCTAAAGGCATGACATATTCATGTAGATAAGTTGTTAAACAGACAGGATACAACCTTACCATGAAGGCACAGTCCTACATCACAGCAACTGAACGGACAGATCCAATTTTGATCACCTACATTCCCTTAAATTCAACAGACCTGACACTAAACTCATCATCTTCAAAATCAACTTAATTAGGTTTAAAAAAAATTTTTTTTTAAAGAGAGCAGGAGAGGGCTACATATTGAATCCTATACTGAAGATCTCACCAGGCACAAGGGCACACAGAGGCACAACTGATGTCCTCTGAACGTTCCTCTCTCCTCCACTTGGCTGTGTTCTTCTGTGATGATTCTTTTCTCCATCAGGCTCTCACCTCATCGAAATCTTCTTTCCCAGCAGATCCAATTAAAGGCCAGAAATTCAATTAATTTTCCTACTTTAGGTTAAATGTCCATCCCCCAAATAATTGTTGTAGCCTGAGGCATGGAATATTGACTATCCAAGCCTGGGATAGAAGCCAGAAAGATGAACACAGACCGTATGTGGAAGAGGGTTGTTTCCTCAAAGGAAGGTGAAATGCCATTCCTAGAGGTGGGGAATGAATATTGGGCAAAGACAAGAGATTCTATGATGGTTTGTTCTTTAATTATCTATGGAATCATATGGCCATTTTTCTTGACTACTTTTTCTAAAATAGGCCCCCTTTTAATTGCTTCTTTTAACTCATTTCCTTCATATAACTTACAATGTTTGCAATTTTCAATATTTCTTTTCATTTGTTTATTAACTGTCCAACACACTAAATCAGGGCAGCTTATTCAGTTCAACACAGCTGCATGAAGGCAAGAATCTTGTCTGTCATTTTTGGTTTTGGTTTTGTTATCTCAAGTGCCTAGCACGATCCCTGGCACATTTTTTTAACTCAAGAAATATCTGTTTTTAAATGACAGAATTGCACACAATGCGTATGAAAAATATCTAGAAATACTTCTTTAAATGTTAACAGCTATCAGTGTGATGAACTTTGGGGTAATTTTTTTTCTTTTTTTTTCTTTTTTCTTTGTTTCCAAAATGTCTGAGCACATAAGAATATCTACAGTTTTCTTTTCATTTGTTTCCTTTTCATAAACAATATCACACTTTAAAATTTGTTTTAAAATTGTAAAACAAACAAACAAACATACAGCTTTGTTGAACTGCCTGGAGGCAGATGAATTCCAGGGGCAGGTGTTGTAGTTGCCCAGATATGAATGGCTTGGATTGGGTAGGGCCAGAGGGCCTGCAGACTGAAGAGATCCTTCCACAGCTCCCATACCATCTTACCTAACGCCTTTGCTATTCTAGAAGAACTCAAAGTATCTTCCAAAAGCCCTCACTCACTCATACAATTTTGTGCATTCTTTGTACATATCCTGCCTTGAACTTATAGTCCAGGTATCATTTTTACAAACACTTGATGCAGACAGCCTGCAAAGCATATAAAAGAGGTGATATGGCAAAGTAGAAACAGCACGAGTCTTACAAAGAAACAGTGGGAAAAGCCATAGGCTTTGGCGTAAGAGAAACATGGCTTGACTTGGGCATCCCTGAGCGTGCCATTGGACTTCACACCTGTGAGTCGTGAGCACTGAGAATCTATGGCTCGTGGAGAGTGCAAGACTGTGTGGTCATGAGAGTCACCTTCAAACATTCTTCATGTTTCACGAGTTACAAATGTCTGAAAACTTTTCCTTCCTATTGTATCTTCAAGTAACCCTTTCCTTTCACACTAATAGGGAGAAAACTACTCATGAGCAAGTAATCCTGACTGGAAAACTTTCTAATAGCTCCCCCATGAGTAACAGAAAGGAGACGTCCTGCATCCCCTGAGTGGAGGTGAGCTAGTAAAGGATGTACCGTCTGTTGCAGGAGCCTCCATGAGAACTGAGCAAGCCAGAGTAATAGGCTTCACCAGATACCTACTATGAGACAAGCATATAGTAAAAAAAAAAAAAAAAAAGACACTCATCATTGCATTAGAGAGTTTTCCTCCATTTTACTAGATTTTAGTTTTACTAGATTTACTAGATCCACAAATGATGATTAACTCCTTTGAGCCTCAATTTCCTCAAAAGATGACAATGATAATGACGATGTGATGAGATAATGAATATAAAATGAGGTGACCTATCTTAAGAGATTAGTACTGGGATCTGTAGAAGCTAAATAGGGGTTAATTCCTCTTCCTATTTCTTAAATGGGTTAATGGAACTCTTTTGCCACAGAGATTATTGGGAGGATTGAATGAGCTGATAGACAGAAAAAGAGTTTGCAAAATGTAAAGCACCATACTGATATTCATTTGTATGACTACTAGCACGAGAATTATGTCTGGTCAGTTGACAAGGATCTGTGTCTCCAAACTGAGCACCGGTAGTTGTACCGGGTGTCAACTCTAGTTGGTTGCACGAGTGAAGTAGAAAAATCCCCATTCTGGGAATCCAGGAACCTGGGTTTGACACCTGCTACCTCTGTGAGTAGGTCACATCATCTCCCAAGCCTTGGTTTTCCTCTTGTAAAATGATTATAACACGTATTCGGCAGTCATTATGATATTTAAACAAATTCAGGGAGATGAAATTCCTTCTAAAATTGTAAGGAGGCAGCAGGTCGGGACAGGAGCTGGAGCTGAGCTGGATTATCAGCTCTGAAGCCCAACAAATTGCTGAACTTCTCTGAGTCTCAACCCTACAGGATCAAGGCCTCGGGGCCCTTGCAGAGATGTAGTGAGGTAGGATATCATGCTTCTCAAACGTCTCAGCCGAAGTCCCTTTAAGAGCACAGGAGACTTCTCTGTGCACCCACAGGAACCAAGTGGAAAAGTGGAAAGGGCTGCTCCAAGCATGAAATTTCTTTTCAAACAATAAATCGATTGCTATATTTTATGCAAACAGCGCATCCTCCTGCGCAATATGAGTGTATTTTTATTTTCAAAAATCTTTCGCCCTCAAATGCAGTAATATTAATTGTCCAGGAAGAAACGCTATATTTACCAACTCATTCAGAATAACCCAGTGCATTGCTACGTGGTATATGTACCCAGTTTGAGAAACAGAATGTTGTAAAAAGGTTTACCAGGGCTAAGGTTATAGAAATCATGCCACCGTATTTGTTCCCTCCAAAGGGCAGCTGCGTTGTCCCCAGCAGAGCTTTCCTGACTGACGTAGCCACTCTACCCCACCCCCCCCACCGAGCGCCTCTTCAGGGAAGATGCAACCATATGAGTTCTTTGCAACACACGCCATTCATGCCACTCCAACCTGAGAGCAGGTTCTTTTATAACCGAACCTCTTGCCAGAAAAGTTTGTTCAAGTGTCATTCTGAAGATTCTAAGATTATTTAGAACGCATCAAAATCGTTTTAAACCCCTATTATGCATTGGTGAACTCACAGATGATTTTCAGTAGAAGCAGAGAACTTAGTCTTACGTGGCTATATCCCAAGTTATGTCGTCTAAAAATATGAAAACTGATGTGTTGTCTTAAGTAACTGTAAAAATTTACTGTCCTCCAGTATTTTCATACGTACTTCTCTCTGGATCTAGGCTCCAGATGTAGAGTGTAAGTTTAGGCTATTTTCAACTTGTAAATTAATACTATAAAAATACTTGGGTCAATACAGTCATTGTGCATTAGTTAGCGACCCAATTTTCTGTGTCTTAGTTGTAGTATTAAAACTGTATCGTCTTTGAATGCACCCTCCATGTCTTATTCAACTTAGCAGCCCGCCCATCACTTGGCAAGCAGCCTTGCCCATAATAGGATCTTGGAAAAGGTTTGTTCAATGCGTGAATTATGGATCTTTCCATAAACGCCCTTTGAGATTTAATGACTTTCTCTCACAAAACACGTTATGGATACTGTAATTTAACCTGTGATTGTAAACTTTATCACAAAAACTTTGGAACCCAACCAAATTTGTTTCTCTGAAGTTTTATCATTTATTGAAATTCTATATGTCAGGATCATTCAAGTAAAAAGCCTATACGTTACAATTAGTAAAATCTTGTCTAATAGAAAGCGATTCTCACAGGCAGTATAAGAATTTTCTGATTTTCTATTTTAAAACACAGTAAATGGTTTTAACTAAACACATTTTAAAAGTCAATTATCTTAGGTACCTAAACCTAGCATGTTCCCACAGGCTCCACATTGACCTGTGTCCACTATTCTGCTGTTTTATATGGCAACAGTGTGACCCCTTAGTAGAGACATACAGTAATTTCAATACCTTTGTTCATATTGGTTTTGACAGATTAAATCTAGGTTTACTATTTAAAATAATCAGATATTTATTTATGATGTCTTCATGATACAACTTACCCTCTTCCCTTCATTCTTTAAAACTCTTCATCTTGGGGCTTCCCTGGTGGCGCAGTGGCTAAGAATCCGCCTGCCAATGCAGGGCAAATGGGTTCGAGCCCTGGTCCAGGAAGATCCCACATGCTGCGGAGCAACTAAGCCCGTGCACCACAACTACTGAGCCTGTGCTCTAGAGCCCGCGAGCCACAACTACTGAGCCTGAGAGCCACAACTATTGAAGCCCGCACGCCTAGAGCCCATGCTCTGCAACAAGAGAAGCCACCGCAACGAAGAGTAGCCCCTGCTCGCCGCAACTAGAGAAAGCCCGCGTGCAGCAACCAAGACCCAACGTAGCCAAAAATAAATTTTAAAAAAACTCTTCATCTTTGCTCCCTTCTTTGCTGACTGATCTTAATTTGCCAGTTATTTTGATAGAAATAAGTTTGATTTAAACTGTGGAAAATAACTCTTGGAAGAATGCTATCTAACTGAATAACCTTGCAGCTATCTCTCTGGAATGTTATATCTTCTAAATAGAAAATGTCTTTTATTTTTAAAATATCCTATTAAAATATTCCGTGCTATTAAATAAATCCTCTTTTTAAACAATACTAGGCACACTAGATGAGATACAACATATTTCAAGTTGATGTTTCCCCCAACATTCCAAACACCAAAAATCAATTTTTTTAGATCTGCTAAAAGCAAAATGGCTGAAAAAGTACTAACTGCCAAAACAAACGAAAAAGTCTAAACAAGTATCAACCCCCAACCTGGACATAAAACTCCTGCCGTCACTGCTCACTGTACACTCTGCACTTAGCTGTCTGCCATCTCTCCTTCCTACTAATACTAAAATGCAACTATCACTTTATCAACTTATAAGAGTATTCCCTCATTTCTTTTATGTACATGACCAGTAGGTTTACAAACCATTAGTGCCATAGCTACTATGTCCAGAGCTATAAATATTTTCTGGTTATTACAAAAAATCAGAAGGCATCTCTCCAAGGAGATCATTCAACCACTAACATCAGTGGAGGCCCTCGATATTCACTTGACGCAACAGAATCTGATTCTCTGCACACTGATTCTAGGAATGTAAGTTTGGATTAGAAATATATTCAAAGTACAGATTATGCCACCCTTAAAAAGATGCAAAGATCAAGGAGAAAGAAAATCGTCTGGGGGTAATCAACTTAGAAAACAAAATGATTATGATGTAAGGTTGTAATAAGTTCATACACCCCATGTTTGTTTCACTTGTGCATTTTCTTATAGAATTAATTACCTTACTAAGTATGCAAAGATGCATCTTGAAGATGTTTATTGTATTTTGAATGAAAAGATATTAAGCAAATTTGGGACTACAGGATATGAGCTGTAATTTGGTGACTGTAGATGACATGAGTATACAGAGGAGGGGAAGTTCTGAGGCAGGAAGATTGTAAGCCCAGGTCTGAGGAAGGATCCTGAGGGTCATGGGTTTAATTGAACAAACAGACAAGAATGAGCAAAATGCATGCTCTTCATCTGCCTCCAACAAGTCTGAAGTCCAGTCACAGGCGTATTTCAAGTAAATCAGAGGGTATATGGGGAGGGGGGTGGAGTGGAGACGGGTGAAGGAGTCCAGTCACCTGGAGGGCAGAGCAAAAAAGTTTGAACACAACTGAGGATAAAAAGGGAGTCCAGGGCTTCCCTGGTGGCACAGTGGTTGGGAGTCTGCCTGTCGATGCAGGGGACATGGGTTTGTGCCCAGGCCCGGGAGGATCCCACATGCCACGGAGTGGCTGGGCCCGTGGGCCATGGCCGCTGAGCCTGCACGTCCAGAGCCTGTGCTCCACAGTGAGAGAGGCCACAAGAGTGAGAGGCCTGCATACCGCAAAAAAAAAAAAAAAAAAAGGGAGCCCAGAAGAGCATGCATAGACTGGCAGAATAGGAAAGCTTTAGAAGTTACAGGTCCTTGTGAGAAGGGAGTAGAAGGTTAGGAATTTAGGCAGCATTGTAGATTTGGTAGATACTGCGCTGAGAGGGAAGGACAGAGCTTGATTAGAGATCTCAGAGCTTGAGCAATGCCTTAAAATATTTAAGTCCAAAACTCAGTCATTCTGGTCTGGCAAAGTGAAATAAAAACAAAAGTCTACAGGGTCTGGGAAACAAGCAACTGGGAGGAGCCTGAAGAATCATTAAAACTGATGTTGAAATTACTAATGATACAGAAGAAATGTAGATTGCAAGTGCTGAAATTATGGCATAAGGTGGAAATCGGTGAATTCATTCTACTGAAGAAAACTTAGGGCTTGTTGAAAAATCAACATTTTCACACATAAATTTTATATAAGTTGCATTTTAAAGCAATCAGCTCAAAGGATAGAGATGTTTGCAAAGAAGCAAATGACATCAGGCCAGGGTTTTTCAGTAGGCACGTCACCCCTTTTCCTCATGGGAGATGCTCTCAGGTTATCGTGATGGTTTCCAGTTCATCCAGGAGGGAGACATGCTGGACATCAAAAGCCAAGAAAAGGAGTTCTCTGAGCGTCTTAGTTCCCAGACAGCCTTGCCACATTTACCTAATGTGGTTGCAAACTACTTCGATAAGTCAAATTACCCAAATCTAACTTCCAAGTTATAGGTACAGTCTCTGGTATACTCCCAATGCCATACTGTTGCATTATTCAAAGACCAAATAATAATCAGTAGGCAGTCTGCATGTACAGTCACATCGTAATTACATTTTGATAATCATTGTGCAGACATGCACCGTCATTAATCTTCTGCCCCACGTGGCCTGGGGAACTGAGTAGAGCAGACCTAGCTGAGGTCTATCAGCACAGATTTAAAGAAACAAGAAGGCCTAGAGGGAGATACTGGGGTTACATGAGCTCTGATGGAATTTGATCCTAGCCACAAAGAATTCTTGATGAGATAGATTCTGGTCAGGGCATTTAAGGGGGCCAATAGATCTCGAGCTGTGCAAGATTAGAAATTATTTCTGCAGTACTATAACTAACTAGACAGCCATCCTCAGTGTAAAACAGACAAGCTTTGTAAATGAGTATTACATGTCAACGTATTTCTTTATTTAGTACAATTATTATATTTGCAGCACTGCACCCTACCTCCAACTCCATCCTGGTCATCATTTTTATCAGTGTCTTTAAATGGAGACAGAAGACACACAACAAATTCTAATATCATATGAAATAGGACCAGTTAAAAAAAATGTATAAAACAAGCGTCAAAATGCAAACAGAAGAAAACAAAAACAAAACCTATAGGCTAAAATAATGAGCTTACTAAAAGGGAATATTTAATTGGGACAGAAATAGCATATTTGTACTAAACACATCATTTATAGTTTCTAACAGACCACACCACCCCTTCTAAGGGGTTTCCCTCCTACGATTCCGGCTGCAGCTGTGTCTTGTACAGCAAAATGCACCAGTCTGGATGCAGAGAACTTAAAGGGGGGCATCTGATCCAAGGATGCCATTCCCAGATTGTTCCATGAGTTTTGGGGGGGAAAGAAAAATAGAATTGGACGGTAACTGCTTTGCAATATGCAAAAATCACATGATAATTTTTAAGAAGAGCTAAAAAAGAAAATTAACCTTAAGAAAGAAGCTGTAAAATAGGGAAAAGACCAAGAGTGTGAAAGAAAAGCAGACAGAGCTGAAGGCAGTCGTGTGCCAACAGCTGGTGGATAAGCGGGGTGTGAAGAGATCTCTAATTTGCAGCACTTGACAACTGGACGGTTTCTGTGACGTGAACACTCCTAGCCCGGCCAGTGTAAGGTGACCGGTGTATAGCCACCGAACGTGTGGCTGGAAGAAACGCTGCCGCTACACTCCCCACACACTCAACAGGCGAGACCGAGAACTCCTGCCCCTTTGGCGTGCTGGACTTGCTGGAATCTGTTTCCAGTCTCCACGAGGTTTGGTTTTACCACAGTTATTGTTTGCGAGTGGCCATTAAATTGCAGTCTCCCTCATTAAAACTGAAGCTAAGTGAATTCATACTCACTATAATTAAAAGAGTCCCCTGTAAGACTTGCTTTTTTTTTTTTTTTTAACCCAAATCAAAAAAAAAAAAAAATGCAAGTGCAGTATGTGGAAGATTTCAGTAGCACAGGCTAGAAGTATCTAGGTGCTTTAGACTAGAGAACGCCGGGTGAACTCTCCATCTCTGTTTAACATGGGATGTGAAAGCTGAATTTCCAACTTCCTTCCTTCGTTTACGTTTTCGGCATTAATGAAAAAAAGACAGTAATGACTAAAGGTGGCTTTGGCTCTGCTCTTGCCCCAAAAGAATTGCAGGAACAAAATTCCCCCCGCTTCTTCCCTTCTGTGAAGAATGGGGACAGAGGTGGGCCACTGATTCAATTATAGTTTCTCGTGTTCATCTCTGCTGCCACACAGTGGTTTCCAGAATGTCATCCCGGGACCAGTACCACCAGTCTCACCTGGGAACTTTTTGGAAATACAAATTCCCTTCTGAAGACTTCCCAAGTCAGAAACTCCGGGGTGAAGCACAATAGTCTTGTTTTAACGAGCCCTCCGGAAATTCTGGAAAAAACTATGAGATCCTTAAGTATCACTCTTCCCTTGGTGGTGCTTCCCCTCGTGTCAGGTGTCCTGATGGTTAACTCAGAACGTCAGTGGCAGGGGCCACTTTCATTTTCTATACAAGAATTACTGTTATTAATAATAATTCAAATTTCATTGTATTTTGCTCTGTTCACAGCTGCCTAACGCACAACCCTTATTCGCTCAAAGTCTCTCCCCACTTCCGGGGTCTTGGGGGACATCTCTTGTTAGTTTCTGAGACGCACCCTGACACTTTCTGCTCTGACCCCCTTTGCTGATGTCCTGGGAGTGGCACCAGGGCTGGAGAACTTCCGGATCGCAGGACCAAGGGGCAGCAGGCTTATTGGGAAAGAGGTTAGGGGATTTGCCTTGAAGTTAAGTTTAGAGGCAGACACGCTGTTTCTATGTTGTTTACATGTTACACATCAAAAGAAATGACAATGTCTACACATCAAAATGATCTGCCGGGAAATCTAAGAGATGAGCTAGAAGTCACACGAGTTTGTGTGCACCATGTAAGGAGGGCTTGTAAAACTTAGTGAAGAAATGCCGAAAGCAATCATTGTAGTTGACAAATCTACTGACATTGCTGATGGGGAGAAGCTGAGGGGCGCGGTGAACATCTGCCAGGGGATAAAAGGTTGTTGAGAATTAAGCTAATTTCCTAAGCCATCATAGTAACTATAAAAGTCCAAGCAGGGCTTCCCTGGTGGCGCAGTGGTTGAGAGTCCGCCTGCCGGTGCAGGGGACGCGGGTTCGTGCCCCGGTCCGGGAAGATCACACATGCCGCGGAGCAGCTGGGCCCGTGAGCCATGGCCGCTGAGCCTGCGCGTCCGGAGCCTGTGCTCCGCAACGGGAGAGGCCACGGCAGTGAGAGGCCAGCGTACCGCAAAAGAAAAAAAGTCCAAGCAGTATTCAAATTTCCATCGAAGACAGTGAAAAGAATTGACACGTCCATCCAGCCCCCTGATGCATCTTTTGACCTTTATGTTGAGTAACGTGCCAGCCCTCAAATGTGAGCGTTCCTCAGGAGCAGCAGGGGCTGAGACATCGCGGTGAAAAATCGTGCGCACTTCAATACCACTGCAAATGCATCGCTTGCTCATTCTTCATGACATTTTTAAACTATGGCTTCAGTAGTAATTCGGTGGTAGCAGAGTATACCTGCCTGGGATGTATTTATCCATGCTTTACGGACTATGATAAAATAGCATAGTAATTTATTCTAAACCTAATTCTGATCAAAACCATTTACACAGAAACGGATGTGGTAACAATCCCTAACATTCAGAAACTTTAAAGAAATGAAATATGACAGGTGCTTGATGTCATTCAGCAAACGATGACGTTTCTATGAATAAAGAGGAATACCATATGCAGAAAAATTTAAGTAGTCAAAATGCAATTAACCCAGTTGAAGTGTAGCCAGATTAGTATAGTCTGTTCCAGTGAACTTTCTGGCAGTGCCTTTTCAGTGCCAACATCAATGAAGTTTTCAAAATTAAATCTCAAAAAGGCAACTCAAAGCAAAGCTTCTACTCGATGAATATCTAAGAAAACTAATTTAGCTTTTAGCTTGCGATATAACATAAAGCAAGACTTGTATGGTATTCTATATCTTTTTGGTGAAACAGCTACAATGTAGGTTTTAAGAAAGTGTCTCAACTCAAAACTGTACTTGGCATTTTGAGGACACTGTCATACTCTGCTCCCTTCATGGCTTTGCTCACAGGAGGGAACGTAGAACACACAGGTGGGCGGGGAGGAAGTCGTTCACTTGCATGTGGCAGGCTCCTGGCAGGCTCCAGAGGAAATATCAGTGTGAGGTCATGGATTGGCAACACCCCAGAAATAGGAACATGCAGTCCACTTCGTTGCTGCAAATGCTTATTTTTAAGTAAGCTATAGCCATTGCCATAAAATATACACACATTTAAAAAAAATCAAATTCTAGACATCTGATGAAAAGGTATTAGTAAACACTTTTTTTAAAATCCCAAGTTAATATTTATTTTAAAAATTGCAATGAACTCCTTTTTTGTGTTTTGAAAGACTTTGCCCTTGAGTAAACCGATGGCATATTCACACCAGAATCCATAAAATACAAACACTCTTAGAATAAAGTTGTATTTTTCTAGCGGAAAACAAAAACAAAGCAGCTTTTGCATAACTGTATGGCATACCTCAGGGTAAGATTTTTTTTTCCAGCACCAAAAGGGGAAGAAAGTAAGTTGATACACAGTTCGGTTGCTGTCTTTCCCCTGTGAAAACTCAGAGAAACAAAGAGAGCAATGTCATTGTTTTATGATTTTAACTCTGCTGGAAGGCTGCTCTAGTAAGTTTCTACTGCAGGGCATGCATTTGATGAAAATCTTAAAAGCAGTTGAATGGTATAAACCGTTGACTTTTATCCTTCCCTATCATGAGTCCCTTATTCTTTGAAGGATCTTTACCTGGGAAGCTTTCAACTTCCATTGTCATGCGAAGCCTCTTGTATCCAGAGAGAAAACGAAATTAACTTTTCAAGGACATGGTGGTCTGGAAAGAGGAAAGTTATTTACGAACTAAACATAAATTCAGAAATCGAAACAGTTCCTCCACTGAAGTTAAGTTTTGTGAGCAACATATTTTCTCCCTTAGATCTATAGAGATTATAGGTGAAACTCTACCACCCCACCAAAAAAATTCTGCCAATCAGATTGTCTGTATCATTTATTCGTTGGATTACACCTCTTCATTTTTACTTCAGTTAACATGCCACTGAATGAATTCTGAAAGCCAGCTATAGGCATCACAAATTTTCAAGAAATGTCTTAATTTTAAGTGTCTTATGCTGTGCCAATGCAGTAGTATAACTACTGTTTTCATCTTGCTGAATATAAATTCTTCTAGAAAAAGCAGATTTCCTCCTTTCAAAAACTTAAGCCTAGCATTACTCTGCATCTTCATGTAATGTAAAATCAACTGAAAATTAATCTCTGCAATCAGCTGTTTGAGTTAGAAACAGGTAAAAAGTGAATACCACCAGCCTCTTCACACACCTGTAATTACACACACACATACACACATACACGTTTAATTCTTCATATGTGAATTATAGAAGAGGCTCAGGAAATGTGGGTTGTTCTACTGCTAAAGGCAGATACAACTCAACCTGTGAAGAACATTAATAATAATAATATAAAATTTTAATAGTAATTTAGAGCAAAAAGTAAGCCAAGACTTCAGGCTCTTTCATACAATTACACAACTTATATTTATAAAACGTCTGCTCTGTGAAATGCTGTCTAATTATATTCACCCAGTAACCCATTTCCATTTCATTTCCTTCCATCCCTTGAACTTGACTGGTGTATTTTTTTTTTTTAATCAAGTCTTAACCCTTTAACCTACTAATGAGAGGCCTTAATGGGCTGTTGAGTGGCAGCCATTCTTAATCCCTATGATCGCTTCAGTGTTAGCAGAGATGGAAATTAAAATTATTCACTCCAGAGCCTTCATTTGTATTATTATATCATTTTATGTTAGTCTTCATTGATTTGAGCACTTCATGGGCAGCCATGTCTGTGTCCAGTTCCCATGTGCTGCTTTTCTTTTCACAAGCATTTTGGAAGAAGATGAATATTTCTGAGCCACAGTGAATCAGATTATAAATATCAAAAGATTTCAACAAGAGGGTAACTGAAAAGAAAAAAAAAAAAAAAGTCAAGAAAATCTAGGCCTAGCTATAGAAGCAACAGATGTAGATTTTAGGGGACATAAACCCTGTTTACTTTTGGACTAGTGTCTTGTCCAGCCAAGTTTAGGACAGGATAGAGCTAGGACCCAGGTTCCCGGGGTCTCAGCCCGATTTGTCTTCCGTTACCCCACTCTGCCATCAGCGTCTCCTTACAGAAGAACACCTACCGTACCAAATAATTTACATAAATCCTTTTTTAAAAAAAAAGAATGAGGGTAGAGATTAGTTGCTTTTAAATGAAAAGTAATTTTTCATTATCTAATTAGGTATCTGTTCATCTGTGATCATATTTACCAGCTTCAATTTCTTATCAAATCTACATTCATATAAATTCACCTTCCACATGGATGTTTTATCTTCCCTTTCCTTTCATTCTTTCTTTTTTTTTTCTTCCTTCTTCCTTTTTTTCCCTTCGTTTTCTCTTTATGTTTAAGATTATGGATTTTTTCTACCTTAGCAGTTTTTCCCATCAATAGTAAGTCAGATGATGTAAACCACTGGTAGGTGTACAAATACAGACTATGTGGGACGTGATTATACCAAGATGTCGTCTCCTTTGTCTTTCACATTCAAGTTTTCACCTCAGAGAATGATATCTCTGTGAATAAGTAGAAAAGGTCAGGGTCCGATCCACCACATGCACACACTAAACATAATAAGCCTGCCCTTTTGTCCTCTGCACTATATTCGTTTCAGATTCAGGTGATATTCTTTAGCATCACCAACCTCCCTGTTATCCCTGCTAAAACCTAAAAGACATATTTACCTCCTTCCTCTTCCGCATCTCCCAGAATTAACTGATCATAAAGTCCTTCTGATTTTTCTCATGACTAAATTTCAAATTATTCCATCTTTTCCATTTGGTCCTACTATTCCTGCCCTTCCTATCTCTCAGCTGGATGATGGCAATGCACTTTTAATTGGTCTTTTTTGCCCCAAAGCCCCACCTCCATATTACTGCTAGGATGAATTATCTGAATTAAAAATCTGCTGAAAAGTCTTTAATGGCACTTAAAAATATGTCCAAACTCCTTACTCTCTCATGCATGGTCCTCTGGGATCATACCTTTCCAGTGTCTACCGTTTCAGTATTTCCCCACCTCAGCCCCATGTGAACTTCACAACAGTTCTTACAACTGTTTTTACAACTCAGTTCTGGCATCGCTTCCTCCAGGAAGCCTTCACTGGCTTCCCAATTTGGAGCTAAGTAACCTGTCTAACCATGACTCTCATAACATCAAACCGCTACATTGGAATTATCTATTTATATGTTTGTTTCTCCTACAAATTTGCAAGTTCCTTTCACAGTGAAAAGTTCTCCTTAAACATCGTAGGTATTCACTTAAGATGTGTCTAATTCTCTAATCAGTGAATTAATTAATGAGGTGTCCTGAAAGAAAACATGACCCACAATGAAGATTTTTGAAAGGAAAGATCACCTTCAAACAGAAAAATAGCAAGAAAGATTTCACAGTGGCAGCAGCATTTGACGTGAGCGTTGTAAGATGCGTAAAATCCAATAAGCAGTGTTCCATGAAAGGACTTGTCAGGAGAAGATGTCAAATGCAAAAGTGAGAGACTTGTCAGGAAGCAGGATGTAGTCCAGCTTCACAATCTTGGAATACGTGGTTGGTGTAAAATAATGGGTGGAAGTAAAGACTAGAACAAAACGATGAAGGATCTTTACCTTCAAACTAGAGATGCTGACCTATATTCAATTAAAAAAAAAAGAGCTATCATTTATTCAACATAGACTTTGTGATACAGATATAGTGTATATAGACGTATATATACTGTATAGATATAACCTCTTTAAATGTATTGACAATTAAACCATGAGTAGATACTATATCTATTTTACAAATAGGGAAAGTAAGGTATATGGAAGTTAAGCAACTTATCCAAGATCACACAGCTAGTTGGTATAAAACCAGGATTCAAAACCAGACAATCTGGCTGAGAAACTCACACTCTTAAAAATGCTGAGGATTTTAAATCAGGGAAGGAGAAGCAAAATCTTGGGATAGGTTTATTTTTAACCCATCAAGAACCTGCTGAAGTTCTGATTGTCTATTTGATTGGTTGGTTGAAAGCTAGATTCAGTCATGGCCCAGGATGGATGAAGTTAAAAGGACAGCACTTT
Source organism: Monodon monoceros (assembly GCF_005190385.1). NCBI lineage: Eukaryota > Metazoa > Chordata > Mammalia > Artiodactyla > Monodontidae > Monodon > Monodon monoceros. The sequence continues at coordinate 30,437,037 of NW_021703773.1, read as the reverse complement.
TTTTTTTTTTTTGAGTAATGTAAAAAGAATACAAAGAATAGGGAGAATAAATATTAATAATTCTTCTAGATTTTTTAATGAGTGACCACTAAGCCACCCCTTAACTCTGTATTCTAAGGCCCCCTTTATCAAGACGCCAAGCAATACATTGGTGAGATAAAGTGTTACCTCTCTTCTCGAAAAGTGCTGTTATCTGTGGATAAGAGTAAGTTGCTTGAGCAGAGAGCTCAGATTCTCACCATCTCTACGCTTATTGTACGGCCTCCTCTCCCTCAAAAAGTCTTGTAAGAAGTACTCTGCCGGTTGATGGGGAAGAAAACATTTAACCTTCGTTTCCTAAAGCAATGTGTTAGACCCATGCAGAGGTGGACTGATACAGCATTTCACGACCATCAGGGGAGCTGTGATGGACAGCAGGAAAGATTCATCTTCCCAGGGGGCACCAATTTTGGTGTGGTTGGGGAACTGTCCTTTGGGATGTGATGTACACCTCAAACCATCATCAGATATTTGATGTTAAGTACCACAGACAAAACACACAGGCCTGGGAACCAAGGAGTGAAAGTAGCATCTCTCACTGTTACACCTGCAGTCCCTCTCATAATAGTTTTGCTTCCCATCCCTGAAACTTTGGTATCTTGATTTTTAGAGGTTTTCGTACCATAGCGTAGATGGATAACTTCCCCAACACCAATGATCTCCCTCTGCATGTTAATAATAGAACACCCTGCATATTTGTTCAGTGAATGGCTGCCCAGTTAGAGACAAGTTCCAGCTTTCCACTGCCTCTATATAGAGTTATGTGCCATAGTTCTAGCTAATGAGGTGCGATCTGAAGATCTGAAGGATGCATGCAACTTCAAGGTCAAATCCTTTCAAAAGGAAAATTCTTGAACTTCCCTTCCTTTCTTTCCACATGTGTGTGGGCTAGAATTCACAGGTATAAAGCACATGAGCCAGTCCTGAGCATGCAGATGAGACCCTGAGGCATTACAGAGCTACAAGATAGGACAAGATTGACAGAACCCCTGGATAATCTTATTAAGCAAAGATACTTCGATGCCTTAAACCAACGGCCAACTCTGGACTCATGTGAGAGGGAAATAATTATCTCGTTCAAGCTATGATATTTGGGGCTTTCTTCATTACAGCAAGTTAGCCTGCACTGTAACTTAAAAAGGTACCCAAGGGAGAGATGCTCTCAGCTGAGAAAATGAAAATGGTCTCACTGCACTAGCAGACGAGGTCTGGTCACCTGGGGGTCCACATGTCACTGGACCAACAAAGAAGAATCGTCCAGTGACATGCATTTACTGCATTTACTGGGGTGATTAATACAGTTAAAGGGGAAATAGAGTAACTGCTAAATTGTGAAGATAAAAAAAAATGTCTGGAAAACTGGGTTGCCTCCCAAATCTACTATGACCGGAAAGAGTTGAGTTACCCACAGAGAATAAACCCTGATTTGTTTATGTGCCATCTGAGGGAAAACAGGGCTTGGAATGGGTAGTGTAATGGTTAATTCTACGTGTCAACCTGACTGGGCCACAGGGTGCCAAGATATTGAGTCAAACATTATTCTGGGTATTTCCGTGAGGGTGCTTCTGGATGAAGCTAACATTTGAGTCAGTAGACCCAGGAAAGAAAACTGCACTCCTAAATGTGAGTGGTCCCATCTAATCAGCCCAAATGAAATTTTCAAAAGCTGCCTCCTTTCGGTTTTGCATAAGGGAACCCCTCCTGCCTGACTGTTGAGCTGGGATGTTGGTCTTTTCTGACCTTTAGACTCAGACCGGAACGTCAGCACTTCTTGTGTGCAGAGACGGTAGGGTCTCAGGATGGAATTTACACCACCTGCTCTCTTGGTCCTCAGGCCTTTGGACTTGGACTGGAGCCACACATCTCCTCTCCTGGGCCTCCAGCTTGCTGACTGCAGACCTTGGGACTTCTCAGCCTCCATCCTCGTGAGGGCCAATTCCTTATGACGATCTTGACCAATAGCTAGCTAGCTAGCTACCCAGCTGGATAGCAAGAACCAGATGCTATTTGTCTGTTGGAGAACCCTGACTCATACAGATAGTGAAGGGAAGAAGTTATAAATGCCCCCTATGTTCTCATGAAAGTTATATAGAAATATAGAAAAATAGGGCTTTAGAAACTATCAATATTTTCTTAATTTCTCTTAAGTATCCAATATCACTTCTTTATCTTTTCTCCCTTTTCTCTATTGCTTTTCTATAGGGTCTTCAGTTTTACAAGTAGTGGTTAACTTTATAATATAGTCCACAGCTTACAGGATGGCAGGGAGGAATGGATATCACCCAGAGATGTACGTAGGAACTGGTGAGACCTTGGATCTTCTGCCTGAATAGAGTATACTTTGTTGTCTACATGAGGAAGAGGTGCTGTTGGTTAGGTAAAAGCATGTTTCGTGTGTGTCTATTATTGTTCTGTTGAAATTTGAGGATGAAGCAGGTCATGTACGCTTTCTGACGGGACCAGGAGAATGGCAAGAATATGAACTGCTTCACTCAACACCAATGCCACTGCCCTGCTGGCATCCCCTCCTGTACTGCCGGAGCTAAGCATCTGGAGCAACCTGCCTCTCCCAGACCGTCTTCCATCCACAGCTCTTTCCGTCCTTTAAAGTATGCCAATCAAATAACTCATTCAAGATTCTGATTAGAGGGGCTTCCCTGGTGGCGCAGTGGTCGAGAGTCCGCCTGCCGATGCAGGGCACAGGGGTTCGTGCCCCGGTCCGGGAAGATCCCACGTGCCGCGGAGCGGCTGGGCCCGTGAGCCATGGCCGCTGAGCCTGCGCGTCCGGAGCCTGTGCTCCGCAACGGGAGAGGCCGCAGCAGTGAGAAGCCCGCGTACCGCAAAAAAAGAAAAAAAAAAAAGATTCTGATTAGAAACTGATGGATGTGGGCAGATGCAGATCGCCCGTGAGCTGTAATCTGTAGAGGGACACTCTGGATTCAACAGATGGATGCCCTACTGGGAAGCTTCCTCATTTGGGCAGATGTGGCTTGGTTTTGAAGCCAGAAGGAAGGGGCAGCTTCCTGGTGGTGGCCGAGGCAGCAGCTTCCTCTGAGAGCCACCTTGAGGGGGGAAGCCCAACTCAAAACTTCAGTTTTCGTAATGCCGTGAAAGCCATGTAGCGCTTAGATTTATTTCTGTTTTTAGACTGCCCAGTTGGAGTATTCAAGTGTAGATAATAAGCAAGTAGCGTTATAATAGTACTGTGATTTTTTTATTGCCATCTCCTCTTTTTGATAATTTACTTGAGTAAGTAATCAAGGTGACTAAGACATCTTTAATGTCAAACTTTCTGTAAATCAAAAGTGTAGGGAAGGTGTAGAAATCAGGAGAGAGGTTAGGACTAGTGAATAAAGAAGAAACAAATGGTTAAAGTCAAGAGAGTGACTAGAAAGGCCCAGAGAAGCCTACAGAGATAGAAAAGATGGCCCAGGGTAGAATTTCTGGAATAACAGTGGGAGAAAATTAATAACTAATAATAACAGATAAAGCAGGCAGAGATAAGAGGACTATCAAATTCTGTGTCAGGAAAGCCAGGGTGATGGATTTCTGCAAAAGTGAGGAGGGGCATTAGTGTCAGATGTCAAGGGCTTATCAAGGAGGATGAAAAATGGAAAAGGACCATTGTATATGTCATTATACAATCACATGTGACCTTCAAGTTTGTCGATCCGTTGTTATGGACTTACGGTGGAAGGCAGATTGTTGAGGGTTAATAAATGAGAGGATGCAGCAGAAATGGAATATTTGAGGGTGTCAAAATATTCTCTTTCCAAAAGTTTTGTTTATTTAAAAGGCACATCAGAAGCCAGTTCCCTGCGGAAATAGCATGATCAGAGGAAGATTTCTATTCTATCTTATAGACAAAGGAGAGAGGCTAGTGGGGCGGAAGAAACTGAAAATGAAATCGAAAGAAATGATAATTAATATAGAAATGTTCAGAAATAATAGGGGAAAACTAGGATGAAAAGCTGAAGTTATGCAGATGATCTAATAAGAGCCCAGAAAAATCATTATTTCTTCCAACAAGGAATCATTTACTGTATAGGTTAGGAACATTAATTTAACCAAGAAATCTCTCATGACCAAGTTTCTCTACTTTCTCTGTTCATCAGAAAAAATAAAGAAACATAATTTTGTTGTTACAAAGATGTTAGGAGACTGTGCCTTACCATTCACATTCTGGGAGAACAAGAGTTCAGTGCCACTCTAGTCACAACTCAGAACAACTCTGCACCTTTTGGAAACATGGAATTGCAGAACGTTGCAGCTAGAATGGACCTTACAAGAGAATGTTGAGTTCTTTGCTCCTCATTTAAATTAAGGTTTTCAAAGAGGTCAGATGCAACATAAGCACAGGAATTCTAACTGAAACACAACCATAAAGAAAAAATTGTTGTCTCTTCCAGATACACTTCAGACGGAGTTCACATGAAGCCTGTGGTTCAAGGACAATTGTCTAAGTCCACACAAGTGAAGTTAATTGGCAACAAAATCTCTATTATGTATGTTTGATGGAAATGATCTGGGTGAAACAGAATATACCTGTATACTTCAGGACCAAACAAAATCATAGCACCCCTTGTCTTAGAACATTATTTCCCTCTTTTTACCTTGAATCATATAGGTTGATTATCCATACTGAATTCAATAAGCACTTTTCTCCCCATCATGTTGTCATCCATCTTCATGGTTTAGTTCTAAGTGAATGATTTAAAACATAATGTAGTTTCTCATAAGGGTAAAAATACTCTGAATCATCATTTTGGGGCCTTGAGGACAAAGAAGCCATCATGTTTGAGTTTCTCTGAGAACTGTTCTAAAAGCGGTAGTCTTAACTAAATTCTATATGGCAAATCCACAAATCAGGGTCAGCACAACAGACACAAACCACACACTAACAGAAATGTTGGAAAAGGCTGTCTCAGGCACCCAATCTTTCTACCATGGAGTTGCATAAGAATGGACCTTGGGGGAATTCCCCGGTGGTCGAGTGGTTAGGACTCTTCTCTGTCACTGCCAGAGCCCAGGTTCAATCCCTGGTGTGGGAACTAAGATCCTGCAAGCCATGTGGCTGGAAAAAAATAAAGAAAGAAAAATAAAAATTCTCCAGTCCTGCAAAAGTCACTTTAAAAAAAATGAAAAGAAATAGAAAAAAATTTAAAAAAAAAAAAGAATGGACCTTGGGCATGGACACTTCCTTACCGAGAGATAAGGAGCTCACACAGCTCGTGCTGGGCTTATCCCCTTGTGTGGAAACATCTTACCTTGTTTCAGGCTCAGTGAATACTCTTGCTCTGCTTAAGCCTGTGTGACATATGGTACCTGGCCAACCCCACTGCTTTATCTATCCTCTGTGGGGAAGGGAAGCGTCCTTCCATTGTGCATGAGAGGCATGTACATAGGTGAATAACCCTGTGTAGCTGTGGGAAGAGACCTGCTGGCCATGGGGGACCAACGCCCACTATTAAAGCTGAACTTTTGCTGTCTCTTCATGTAAGTAAAGCATTGCTCCATCCAGTGCTTGACTGCATTGTTTTCCTTGGCAACTTCCATACCAGATACAATGATCAGAAGTGTCTGGACTTCTATTCCTGGTGGTTGGTGTAGTGATGACCTTTGCTATTCTGCATGGAGTTGGAGCCCTCCCTATGGGAATGATAATCAATGCTCAACAGGAAAGAGATTCAGAGAAAAGAGAGTGTCACTTTCCAGTACTAGGATACATCTACCTGGCAACCTTCAAGTAACAGAGGTCTTTGTACATTTCAGAGACAATGGACCAATAGCAAATATAATTAACAACCTCGCATGGGAGACAAAATGTTAGTTGGCCAAAGGAAGTACAGGCAGATTGCCAAGTCTCTGGAGATCTTAAGAGGCTTCAGGCTCTCTATTAATGGGAGTACATTATAATATTTAGCATTCATAGGCTTAAAAAAATGTTAATCACCTCGGTGACTGACAGCCTCTAAGATGATCCCCCAGTGAAATCCACCTCATCTCCTCCTGTTCATGCCCTTGTGTAAATTCCCTCTCCTTGCGCTCGGCCTGGACCTAGTGACTTGCTTTAATTGAGTAGAATACAGTAAAAGTAATGGAATGTCATTTCCTCAAAAAAGTAGTGGTTTTCATTTTGGTGCCCTTTTTCATTCCCTCCATGCTTCACTCTGAACGAAGCCAGGCGCCATGTTATAAAGTGATCCATAAAGAGGCCCATGTGGCACAGAACCATCTCCTTCCAAGAGCCTGTGAGGACCTGAGACTCACAGGGGTGACTTTAGAAGCCAGTTCTGCTCCATCAAGACTTGAGATGTCTGCAGCCTCTGCTAACTGGTCAGAGACACACAGACACCCCTGTGCCCCATGCCTGACCTACCGGAAACTACCCAAGAACCATGTCTGCTTTAAGCTGCTAAGTTTGAGGGTAATTTATCACACAACAATAGATGACTCATACAGTCTCTAAATTTCTAATGTTAGATCTGTCCTTGGGATAAGTAAGGCATTTTACTTAACAGTGATTTGAATCCAGGCACTATTCTAAGTACTGTACAAATATTAACTCACTCAAGCCTTACAACAGTCTTTTGAGTTAGATTCTGTTGTTATTTTTTTTGTAGATGAAGGAACAAACCACTTTTCCAATGTTCAGCACTTCAAGAGGTAAAATTTAGATCCACACTTTTAACTATGATGCTCTGCTGACTCTACAAGACAGTCAACGTTTGTTATTTTCATTGCTATTTAGACAGAAACCTCCCCCCAAATAAATTCCCTGCAACTGAAGTATTCTAGTCAAATAAGTAGTTCATGAGTGTCTCAAGCCAAGAGCTCTATCTGTATGTCTTGCCTCTACCAAGCACCTACCACATAGCATACATTCAGAAAATGTGGGTTGAAAAATATTGACTTAGGGGATGGGACAGCAGTAGGGTCATGCAGAGAAGAATCATCCCATGTGAAACGAAACATCCCAGAGTTAATTTTACTGCTACTTACACTCCCTATAATTATTTCAACCCAGTCTGTAAAAGGAAGTCCAACCACGCATTTACACAGATACATTTTTCTAGCTGTTTCTCTTTACTTCCATCTTGTACCAGTTGGAAGGAAAGGTTTATCAGCTGGTCAATGACAAAGTAATTTATGAACAGTGGAAGTAATCTGGAGACACTGGACGCTCACCTGGGCGTTGGGAGACCTTACTTTGTTGTTAGTAATCACGCAATATCACACCTTCTGTATTCGTTTTTAAAGCTGAGTGAATTGGTCCTGAATGAAGCCTCATGAGATTGTTTTACAGTTAATACACAGAATTACCGTCAAGTAGAGGGAGCTTTACATGGGCATCGTAAATTATCAGTTCATCTCTGAGATGTCTCTCCATTTACAAATATTTCTTTTTAAAAATTAATACATATATATAAGTTTGGCTACGACGGAATACAAAGGAAAGAAGAAAAAATTCAGTAGTGAAAAGTTCAGGGAGAAAACACAATGAAGCAAGAAGCCCGTGAGCTTAAAACAGTTCAAGGGAAAAGAGGCCGTATTGTTTGGATCTGAGTCACTATGGTAACTGCAAAAGGACCTGGTCCACAGAATTAAAGGAGCTCATTTGTGAGTCCCTAAGAAAAGCTGCAGATATGACTTCTTTCTCTCTCAGAGAAAGAGGGCAATTTCACAAAACAGAGTAGGGATGAGAGGAAACAAGAGGGCAATGAGATCAGTTCCCTCCACCCCAATCCACGTGGTACCACCTGAACTCACAGGTATTTGAACATCGAGTTTCCCTTACTAGGAAAAGTTCAGAGATAGTTCAAAAATGGTTCTTTAATCAACTGAAAAAGAACAATCCAATGTTTGGTTTTCACGACATTAAAGAAACACTGGAGAAAAATATAGATATGGAGTGTGTATTAATGCCAACATAATTACCAGTATATTCTGTGACTGGAAATATGGAGACTGCTTTTATTATTGAGAACTTACAGAGTGAAATATTTCAAAAGGGCCTTATTAGAGTATATCTTCACTTTCCATATTTTCTGCTATATTTTTGCACATCCCTTCAACACCTTTGTTTATTACCTGATTTTTACTAAAATACAATGTAGAGGTCACACATATGCATTGTTTTATACTAGTAATGAACCCCCAAAGTGGAAGAGAATATACAGCAAAAAGCAGAAGGGAGGGCTTCGGCTGTTAACAGAAGAAATGCTGTGCTTCAAAATTAAATACTGAATTTAGTTGCTAAATATTTTGTTTCTTGTCAATAAAAGCTTCCCTCCACTAGAGCAGTATTATAAGTAACTAATATTTGCTAATAATTTTATAAGTTTGGAAGTGCTTTCAAATTCCTTTTAATCCGTACAAAAGCCATGTGAGGTGTGAACTACAGCTATCTCCTTGATGAGAAAAGAAGCTCAAAAAGCAAAATGGCTTGTCCTGGAACACCAGATTTTTCAGTATCAGATTTCATTTGTGTTTCTCACTGCACGCTGCCTATAATTATGTTGCTGAGGAATATGCGATGCTCAGGAAGAATCAAATCAAGGTAGCTAGTCACTAATAGTATATCGTTTCCTTGAAACAGGTACTCCTGATATTAAATTCCCATAAAACTGTCATCACATGCAAAATATGCCCAATAGGTAAACAGGGAAAATAATTACACTGACTTCAACCCATATGACAAATGTATGTCTAGAGGGCAGAAGAAACATGTTTAAAAGAAATGCGGAAATGCCAGTAGATAAACCAAATTATGCAACTGCATTCAAAAATAAAGGCCCTTATGGCTATTTCTGTTTCCAGATATTGAAAAAAAAAAGTGGAAGTGCATCTTCATGATTTACTTTTAAATAAGACTGACACAAATGTGATGACTTGGGGACTTAGGGTAAAAATCATACCTAGGAAAAATGATAAATATGTTTATAGAATATCCTATACAATATAATTATAAGGAAACTATGGAATTTCTGATGTTTCTTTGTCATCAGCAAGAAAGTGGTAGGTGCCGTGGCTATGGTATCACCACACATAGCAGAGCATGCATATAAATGAGCACGCTTTTTTTAAACTTTTTATTTTGTATTGGTGTATAGTTGATTAACAATGTTCTGTTAGTTTCAGGTGTACAGCAAAGCGATTCAATTATACATACACACGTATCTATTCTTTTCCAAGTTCTTTTCCCATTTAGGTTGTTACATACTATTGAGCAGAGTTCCCAGTGCTCTACAGTAGGTCCTTGTTAGTTACCCATATTAAATCCAGCGGTGTGTACATGTCAATCCCAAACTCCCTAACTATCCCTCGCCCCCGACCCTTCCCCTCTGGTAACCATAAGTTCGTTCGAAAAGAGCATAGTTTTAAAGAAGATTTCAACTGTGTTTACTTTAAACATTCTAAATATTAGAATACTAAGCTCTTCAAGGAGTTTTTAAAAATCCTGGCAAAGCTACATGGAAGGCATGGAAAGAATACCGTACCGCTGAAAAAAAAAAAAAGCAAATTAAACGAGTCACTTTAGCCTTGACCTAAACTCAATGACAGGTCTGATATTCTGAATCTGTCTGGGAAAACTATATTCCACAACTGCTTGAAAAAGCTATGGGGCATCGTGATTTATAATAGCAGTTCTGAACAAATAAAACCCCCACGTTTTTACACTTGAGCAAAATTGGGCTTGGACAACAGGGAACCTGAAACTCATTTGGATTCACGCCGTGTTTCAAAAACACATCCCTAGGACCTCTTAGCATCCATCGCGGCCCTAACTGATGGGCCGGACCAAGTACTCCAAGCAGAGCTACACGTTGACCAGACTCTGCATGTTTAAAATCTCAGGGGCTGCATACTTGTACAGGCTAGCTTTTCTTTTTTTTTTTCGTTACGCGGGCCTCTCACTGTTGTGGCCTCTCCCGTTGCGGAGCACAGGCTCTGGACGCGCAGGCTCAGCGGCCATGGCTCACGGGCCCAGCCGCTCCGCAGCATGTGGGATCTTCCCCGGGCCGAGGCACGAACCCGTGTTCCCTGCATCGGCAGGTGGACCCCCAACCACTGCGCCACCAGGGAAGCCCTATCTTTTCTTCTTCCAGTAGGACACCTGAAGGAGGCCGGGAGGCAGAGAGTGACTGTAATCCAAGTTGGAGATCATAAAAGTATGAATTAAAGTTTCACTGCCCATCTGTGACATTACTTTTGAACTCACTCTGTTACTAAACTGATCACATATGGGTTTTCCCCAGTAGTCCAAATGTAATTCAGGAACAACAGCCATCAATTAACATTCATGCCTTGTACACAGATAAGAGAATGGAGCTCATTTTTACTTTGTACCAGGAAGAGATGAAAATCTGCAGGCACTGAATTTCAGGAGCTTTAAAGTGTGTATCTTTTTCATATTCTCTGAATTATACTTCAGGACGTCTGAGACCCCCAGAGCTCAGCCTCCAATATCCTCTGAGACTGAAGCAGGTGTTGAATAGGGAAAATGCTCTCTAATAGCTTGGTCAACTGCACCATTCTATTCTTATTCTTTTCTTGGTTCATAATATCTATTTATTCCTGAAATACTCAGGCACAAATTGAGCTACATCGCTGTAAAAAATGAGAGAAAGAAAAGAACAGCCAGCTTCTGTCCCTTTACCAGGAGGGGTTACAACAGAACTTAATAGGAACACGACTGGATCGGGGCAGACAGGCTGATAAAAGGAGGTCTGATCCTCCATAGGCAGAGGGTTTTAAGCCCCACGTGGCACAGAAGGATATCAAAGTTTCCAGGCTGGATTCAGGAAATCCAGTTAACATTACCGTTTAGCCTGAACACATGGTTTGAATACAATAGATGGTTTTTATTTTTGTGTTATAAAGTCGTATACGGTATTTTGGGATTTGACCCAACTATTCAGAAAATTTTAACTTTTCCCATAAAAGTAAACTGACAGGGACTTTTCATTATCAATACTTTTCTAAAATGGATTAAACATTTCGTTCCCTAAATTATGCTGCATAGGTAATGTTTCTTTCGTCTTTTTTCTTTATTATCACAAAACCTGTATAATTTTATCATCATACCAGAGCAGAAGAAGTTACTATTTCATGAAGATATAAGCTATCATGGTGATTTCAGCCTGAGCCTTGGAGAATTCTGTGTACAAACAGATTGTTTATAATAAAAGTGATTTTGTAGTAAAACTGATTCTGATAATGATGCATAACGGGTACGATATAATATTGATATCTAAAAGTCTTCGTTCCAAAGATTCTGCTCTTCTGAACTCCTCAGAAATCCTCAAGCCAAAGTTGTGTATATGCATTATTTGTATGTTTTAGTAACCAGATAATCTATGACTTTCCTACACAGGCAGAGGAAATGGGAATTATATAATCAGTTACCAAATTGGGCAAGTGATAACAAGCCTATACAGACCTATCAAAAGTGGTCTACTCCTTCTGCAAAGGAATATTTCCTTCTAATCAGATGAAGGCCTGGACCCCTCACATCCCTGTTCTTTGGCAGACTGACCTAGAGCAGCAGAAGGACTGTGATACACTCTGGCTGACAGAATGTTTCCCCAGCCTGGGAAGTTCCACTGGGCAGATCTACGGAGAATGTGCAGGTCACCACATTTCACGTACTGACGCTTAATGGAGTTTGGGTGGGTTTTTTTCATGTGAGAATTACTATGAAATTTTATTTTAGTGTTTTACGTTCACTCTGACTTGAATCTGTACAGATTTTAAACAAGAAAACATACCATGTATACTTTATTTCATGTTATCTGCTACATAGTTTTATTTTAACTTGGGGACTCACTCCCTTTATTCCATACATATTGTTTTCTTTGAAAAAATATATCATTTTCTAAGAACATCTCGTATTTGCTGCCTTCATGGACTTTGTCCTGTCATTATTTCTACTTAAATTGCTCATCCCCAATCTTTACCCATTATAAGTCTTCCAAGAACCCGTTCATCTGCTAATTCCTCAATGATTACCCCAGACAGACAGAATCTCCCTCTACTCTGGGCTCAGAGCATTTGGAGCCACACTTGCAGCGTGTGTTACTTCTTGTGTCTATTTAGAGACTTATTCTCAAGATAATTATAGTACACAGGGTAAGAGGAAGAAGAGGGGTGATAATATATTCTCTCATCACCAGTAGGCGCTCAACGCACACCTACTAAATAAAAGTGTCCTAGCAATTAAGAGCAAGTCTACGTGTTCGTATATTTTTCTTATTAAATGCCATTTATTAACAATTGTAAATTTTTTCAGGAAAAATTCTAACAATGGCAACTCTTTTACGAATTTATTGTAAGCCCCAAAGTGGTATTTTGTCTTTAAAATCACTATTAAACATCCAAAGTTCTGTTAAAACTCTATGAGTACCAGAAACTACTGGCCAACGTATGAAAATAAAAGGAAAGAATGCCATGACAAAGAGGAGGGATCAGACAGAGTAGGACACCAAAGGAAATCTACAACATCACAGGAAATGACACCTTGAATCTACTGCTCTCAAGCAAGGAGTGAATATTACAACCATATCAAAGTAACTGATGTAGGCAAAATGAAAGGGAAACTAGTAGAAAAAACATTCACACAAAAATGGATTGACTCTCAATGGCGTTCATAAATGGTTTCATAACTTACAAACCATAATGGTGCACCTATACCCTCCACCAAACACAACATGGCAGGTTTAAAGTAAAAAAAGACAGTTCAGTTATACAAAAATGCACGATACAGGAGCCAGGTCACACAGAACAGAGTGAGCTAGATGGCTAACACTGTCGAGAAAAATCCTGCAGGGGAGAAATGGATTTGAATTCTTCAGGATAACCACCAAGTCAAAAGTCAGTCTAACCACAATTTTCTTTCTGAGACAGACCTGTTCTGCTGACACCAAGTTGTGCTGTGCAGACATCATTAATGAGCAATTTATTCAGATAAAATTATTTGCTCTATTAGGATATCCTTATTTAGGACTAATCCAAGATGGTTTTTTATCATAAATTTTGCCCTTCTGTGATTTCAAACTTATTTCAGGCATGTGGCTGCATAGAATAATTATAAAGGGCTTTATCTTAGAGCAAGTTAAAACCAGATTTTTATAGACCAGTATTTTGACTTCCTCTCCATTTTTAGTGGGTTTTCTTTCTTTTAATTTGCCTCTTCCCAAACCCACACCCAGCAGTACAAAGGCTGGAAATTCCCCTCCATGTCGATGCAAAAATTTTATTCAGGGGCTTGCCTGGTGGCGCAGTGGTTAAGATTCCGCCTGCCAATGCAGGGGGCATGGGTTCGAGCCCTGGTCTGGGAAGATCGCACATGCCACGGAGCGGCTAAGCCCGTGTGCCACAACTACCGAGCCTGCATACCGCAACTACTGAAGCTCACGTGCCTAGAGCCCGTGCTCCACGATAAGAGAAGCCACCGCAATGAGAAGCCCGCGCACCGCAACAAAGAGTAGCCCCCGTTTGCCGCAACTAGAGAAAGCCCCCGCGCAGTGACGAAGACCCAACGCAGCCAAAATTAAATAAATAAAATAAATAAATTTATTAAAAAAAATTTACTCAGACATTTGTGAATTCTACGTCTTCAAGCTTAGCCTAGTTGGTTGAGAAAGCTAGTTCTTGGCTTCCTTCACCATTCCTCACACTTGTGGTGCCTTCCAGCTGTACTCCAGAGTAGCTGTCTCATTCTTCTTGAGTTGGGGTAAACGTCTACATAACAAGAGCAAAAAGATCTAACAAAGGAGCGGAATTGTTCAATTATATGTTATCAAAGTCCAGTTAGGGGGAACAGAGTATATCCAGTAACATAATTCTTAAGAGGTCAATTGGGAGAAAAACATCATGTTTTCTACTAAATGCAACCACTTGCAAAATCTTGTATGTTAGCTCTGCAGATGTACTTCCTTTTAAAATAGCTCTCTGGGGCTTCCCTGGTGGCGCAGTGGTTGAGAACCTGCCTGCTAATGCAGGGGACATGGGTTCGAGCCCCGGTCTGGGAGGATCCCACATGCCGCGGAGCAACTGGGCCTATGGGCCACTACTACTGAGCTTGCGCGTCTGGAGCCTATGCTCCGTAACAAGAGAGGCCATGATAGTGAGAGGCCCGTGCACCGCGATGAAGAGTGGCCCCCGCTCGCCGCAACTAGAGAAAGCCCTCCCACAGAAACGAAGACCCAACACAGCAAAAATTAATTAATTAATTAATAAACTCCTACCCCCAACATCTTCTTAAAAAAAATAAAATAAAATAAAATAAAATGGCTCTCTGTAGAATTTAGCAGTTAAAACAAAAACAAAAACAAACTGTAAACCAGATAGATTTCTCACTTTAGGCTCTGTATACCACCAGTTATTTTGTTCCATTTTATGATTATACACATTTGGGTTAGGTATCAATGGCAATAAAATCTTGCATTTTACAGATCCTTCCAGGAGAATGTGGACTATGGTTGTAAATACTTATTTATAGAACACAGTGCCTAAAGGAAATTTTCCCCAGGTCCCCAGTACACACTAAATAAACTTTACATTAAAGCTCTAGGGTCAAAAGTGGGGAAGGAAATAGCCTTTCTTGAGTTGTTACAGGTGCTAGGCCTGGAATCTTGGGTGCTTCGTGTCGGTTTCAGCACTTGACCCTCTAAGCCCAGAAGGAATCGGTCATGGTCATTGTATAGAGGCCTGGAGACTGATTTTCCCAAGTCATCCAGCTAGTCACTGACACCATTGAGTCTGATGGCTCCAAAGTCTACGTGCTTTCTACCACAAAAATGCATCTATTTATCAAAGTGGAGGATGAAAAAAGATAAGCTTTGGGTACAAAAAGGCAAGAGCAGGTTTCCTTTGCAAAATTTATTTTGGCTTAAAAGCCCACATATCTTCCCAGATCTAAATCAAATACCTCCTGACCATCCTCTTCCCTTTTTTGAGTCACTAACCAGAAGTGATCTCTCCCTCCTAACACTCTGCAAATATGTTTTCATCTGACAAATCATTACTACATCAAACTCACGGGACGGCGCTCAACACCAGGGTGTCCCTTTTTACACTCACACCTATTTCTTAGTTTAATGGTCAGAATGTCAACTGATCAAACGTCCAGGCGAGTCCCCCTGGCCAGAGCTCAGTGGGAATAAGACCCCGGGGTTACTGGTAATGTCTCTGCGTATCCTAATTACTGTCTTGAATCCTCTTTCTCCCTCCAGAAAGAAATGGAATTTGGAAGCGTTTGCTCAAAATAATAAGAATAGTGATTCGATAAATCTCATAAGTACTTACATTTCTGTGCTTCTCAGTCTGTTCCAGAGTTCATCATCTGTACATATGCAAAGTGCCAGAGAGCTCTGTGGGGCCCGGGAACTCAGGGAGCCCAGCGTCCACACCACGGGGAGGGCCCAGGGCGGGTAGCACGGTCAGAGCAGGAACCAAGGCACAGAGAGTCTGGACAGACGGGGCCTCAAACAGCCCTGCAGTTTCTCTGTGTGACCAGGGACAGGTAGGAAGCGGACGTATTGGATATATGTCAGAAATGACCTGGATGGTGAAGACCAGGGTGATGACAGCTCTCCTCAGCAGACAAGTAAGCAAAGATTGAGCGTCAGCTCTGTTGTCCCCAGTGCCTCACCAAAGCCCTGTCCCTAAGTTCCCAGAACATACACTCAATCCTTGGATGAAAGGAAAGAGGATTCTCCAATTTGACTGAATGTGTCTGCTGGGGAAAAGGAACTAGCTCAAAGTATACACAGAAAAATTAAAACCCACATTGCATATATTGAGTTATAAATGCTTTATACGAACTAACTCAAGCCTCAGAAAAAGCTACTGATATTATTTTTATTGCTAATTTGTACACGTGTAAACAGAGGCATTTTACAGAATAGGAAACAAGGTTGAATAATTTGCCTAAAGTCACACAGCAAATAAGTGGCAAAGTTAGGATTTGACTCAGGCAGAGTCACTATTTATTATCAGCATCACCAATAACATAAACTACATAACTGTCACCTTTTGCAAGTATTAATTCATAGTGCTGTTTACCAAACATTGACAATAAATTCCTAGTTCATAAAACTTAAAAAAAACTATAGTAATGAGTAACGTCATAGAAACGTTAAAAAAATTGGCTGATGAGGTCCATTTCCCCCTAAGTAAATTAAACTAATTAGAAGCATATTCATGCATCACGTAGCATTCACTAGAAAAATCAGCAGCCAGTAAAAATGTGTATTATTGATATATTCAGTAGTATTTTGTAATAACTACAATCCATTAGTTTGACTTTTTTAATGAATATAAAAAGAAAGTATTAGTAATATACCAATCTTTATTACAACCTCTCAACCCATCCACATAAGACTATATTTAAAGATATGGTTTTATTTTCTTCCAGGACAAGAAAGTGATGTTCTTTATTTAAAGCTTTATTTTTCAGATCAAGATAATTTAGCTCTTGTCATTGACCATCTCTCTTTTAGAAAGAAAAGGAAGAAGTAAAATCCAGCTTTAGAAAGCCCTGATCATTTGGTTTCAAATTTACACTAGAGAAACTACCTACATCTAAATGGAAATGTGCAATTTTTTTCTGAATCGTTGGTATCTTTAGCAAAATTAGAGTTAACCAGTATGAAAACTCTGCTACTCAAAACCACAGCTAACACAAACCTGAAGTATGTTTCTTTGTCACCAACTTGAGTCAGAATTGCCTTAATTGCATTAGAATCTGAAATTTCAATTAACCTCATATATTTTTTAATTATCACTTCCCATTTTCTCTTCCCTAACCTTTCCATAGTTAACGATGCACAAGAATCCTATTCCTTACACAAACTAAAATATAAATATGCAAGAATCCCATTAAAAACCAATTGGTTGGGGGCTTCCCTGGTGGCGCAGTGGTTGAGAATCTGCCTGCTAATGCAGGGGACACGGGTTCGAGCCCTGGTCTGGGAGGATCCCACATGCCACGGAGCAACTAGGCCCGTGAGCCACAACTACTGAGCCTGCGCGTCTGGAGCCTGTGCTCCGCAACAAGAGAGGCCGCCATAGTGAGAGGCCCGCGCACCACGATGAAGAGTGGCCCCCGCTTGCCACAACTAGAGAAAGCCCTCGCATAGAAACGAAGACGCAACACAGCAAAAATTAATTAATAAACTCGTACCCCCATCTTCTTTAAAAAAACAAACAAACAAGCAAAAAAACAATTGGTTGAGCTTCCCTGGTGGCGCAGTGGTTGGGAGTCCGCCTGCCGATGCAGGGGACACGGGTTCGCGCGCCTATCCGGGAAGATCCCCCATGCCGCGGAGCGGCTGGGCCCGTGAGCCGTGGCCACTGAGCCTGCGCGTCCGGAGCCTGTGCTCCGCAACGGGAGAGGCCACAGCAGTGAGAGGCCCGCGTACCGCAAAAACAAACAAACAAACAAAACCAATTGGTTGAGGTGTGGATTTGGTCATTATTTAAGTCATATGCCTTATATTGAGTGGGATGGATACCCCATCTCAGTAACTATAACCCAGCCCTCTATTATGGGGCCTTGATTTCCTGATGAATAGAAGAAGTAAAGCTCTCCTAGGAGGGAAGAAAAGAGTACAAGAAAGAGAAAGCTAGCTAATAAAAAACCAGCTACAAGCTAATAAAAAGACTGATGAAACTATTATACAAATGGAATATTGAAGGTTTGCAAAATACATTTTAAAAACTATTCAATCATCACAAAATAAAACAAAGAGAAAATATATTAAGCTCTTAAATACATAGGACTTTTCCAAAATGGTGCAATAGTCGTAATTAAATGAAACAAATTAATAAATTGAATATAGACATTTTATGTATTATTTTCATGATAGTAGTGGAGAAAAATAATAATCATAATGGGTAAAATGAGAAATCTGTTGACCTTATGAAAACGAAGGCTGGCATTTTTAAAGTTACATGTTCTTTTTCCTATTTTAATTTAACACTTGGAAAATGCTCACCACGTGTGAGGTTTTTGCAGGGTTTTGCGATAATACTAATCCTTAAGGAGCTCACAGTCTTGCTTAATAAGCAGTCCTTTTTTTCTTCTCCAGAATAATACCAATAAGAATTTATTTTTAGAATTAACTAACCAAATATCAAAAAGGTTACCTTTTGTTCATAAGTCCATAAAGGATTTCAGCTTACCGTCTTTGTATTTCCACCAATAATCCTCTGAAATGAACTTCTTTTGAAGGCATGCTATTCTACTTCTAGTTTCTATTTTGTAACTATCCCCAAGACAAATATTATCTGAATTTAAAAGGTGTTGATTGACATAAACACTGCCATTAACACTGGTCAACAGAATTAGGGAAACTGAGTTGGGTGCATTTCTCAACTTTATACTTTTCTGTTGTTTGATTTGATATCATGTGTATATATTACCTGTGTAATTTAAAAAGAAGTATTTTATGGAGGAAAAACAAAAAGAATCTGTTGGTGTAGGCACCACCAACCTTAACACTTTTCAGCTGTGTTCAGAATCACCTTACCATGGATGGAATCCGGGTAAGCTGCTTTGCCACTAGCTTTGACAGTGGAAGAATACATGGATTTTGAAAATAGTGAGCTCCCCGTAGCGTGCAACAAGAGTTTTGCTGGTTGGCACCTTCAACATGGTGGACAAGCTCTGGTTTCTCTGAACTAGTGCTTATTGACCACTCACTACATGCAGAAACTGATCTAACAACTTTATACTAATGAACTCATTTCATGTTGAGTTTCTATGTATGATATACAGTTAAGGGGGTTTTCTGTTTGGGGGGTTTGTTTGCTTGTCTTCTGTCTCAATCATTTTCCTGTTCATTGTTGTTCATGTGTCACTGAATTCACATTTTGTGTCTCAGAATGATTCTCACCAAAAAAGGATTTTGCCCATATACGTTCCAGACATCTTTTTTTTTTTTTACGGTACGTGGACCTCTCACTGTTGTGGCCTCTCCCGTTGTGGAGCACAGGCTCCGGACACGCAGGCTCAGCAGCCATGGCTCACGGGCCCAGCCGCTCCGCGGCATGTGGGATCTTCCCGGACCGGGGCACGAACCCGTGTCCCCTGCATCGGCAGGCGGACCCCCAACCACTGCGCCACCAGGGAAGCCCCAGACATCTTTGATTTTTCTCACCACTTTCAATTTTAAAAAAAAATTATTGTTCCCACTTTTTTTTTGTTGCTGTTGTCATCATATCTATGTTCTTACTAGCACTTAATTCACTATAGTAAATCCCTTTCTGCTTAAAATAGACAGACTGGTGTCTGTTCACCAACCCAAAGCAAAATTTCTCTCACTCTGCTTTTTATTCTTTCTACATCTTGACTTCAGAGTTTTTCCGAGTTCCTCTCAGCCCTCTCACTCTTCCAGTACATTCTATCTCAGCCTTAGAAAAATAATAGAGTGTAAAATACAGAATGCCCTGCTCTTGTGGTCAAATAACGAGTTCAAACTTCGGGCTTCTGCTCATAAGCTACACAACCCTGAGGGCTCTCATTCAAGTTCTAACTCAAGAAAGAGATTTACAGCATTTGCCTTGGACCTGGGATGCAGCGACCAGGTCCCCAGACCCAGGTCAGGGGATGCAGATGTGCCGTAGGTTACATCCCCTGTCTGTGGATGCATTCCGCTGCGCCGGGCAGGGGACAAGCAACGCTTTCATATCAAAGGTGAAAAGGGGACACATGAATAAAGAGAAAGAGTGGTGACTCCTTCAGCATAAGGGCAGGGATTAGCACCTGTACCATCTCCTAAGAGAAGTGCTGGATTCCACACCTTCAACAGTGAGGACGGGGCCAAGACTCCTAACGCTGAAGCAGCCATAACTCACTGCAAAGTCCAATCAGATGGCCTGTATCTCAGGAAGGAAGTAGAACAGAAAAACCCAGCAACATAGTCAAGCAAATACAAGCAACGGCCTCCTTGACTATTTCCAGAAGGAAAGTCTAAGGATGCAAATAGAACAACAAAAGCCTTCCAAATAAAGAATTCCACAAGCCACCATTACCTAGTTGTAGCAATTCTTGATCCCAGAATCCTGATTAATCCTTTTATTCACTCAGAGTAGGTGAATTAGAGAATTAGTACCAGGCATAATATATGCCAGGCTGAAGACATTGAGTGAATAACACAGAGTGTCCATCTTCCCGAAGTTTCCATTCCCATGAGGAAGAGCAACCATAAACAGGGAAGGAAGAAAATAATATTTTCCCATAAATGCTAAAAATGTACCAGGTAAAGAAACAGGGGGTGGGTTAAGTAGGTTGGTCAAGGAAAATGCTTCTGTAAAGTTAACATCTGAACAGAGATTGGAATGTGTGGAAGAACAGATCGTCCAAAGGTCTGAGGGAAGAGTGGTCCGTGTTTGGGGGTGGAAATGAGCTTAGTACGTTCGAAAAAAACAGAAGAAGGCAATTGGGGTTGAAGTGCAGAGAGAGAGGGAGAGAGTGGTAGGACGAGGGACCCTAGAGAAGTAGTTTCCAATCTAGGTGAATGTTGGCACCTCCCAGGAGCCGTCAAATGCCAAGTATCCAGCTCAGGTAGGATTCTTCAACTTTACAGGCAATTCTCAACGTGCGGTCAAGATTGAAAATCTAGAGCTTTCCTGCCCAAAAAGGATTTTCGTCCAAGTGTGATGGGAAGTCAGAGGAAGTTGTTTTTGTTTTGTTTATTCTGTTCTTTTAATGGTGGGGTGTCGTTATCTAATTTATATTTGTAAAAAAACAAACAAAAACAATGTTATTTGCAGGAGGGATGGTAGATTGTATGAACAGATCAAAACAGTGCCTGTGTGGAAGCAGAGATGCCCGTGAGTGGGCCGCTGTGGCCGCACTGGGGAACAAAGGAGCACCAAGAAGTGGGAGAAGTACTTGCATTTGGAAGGTTTTATTAAGAGCCAATAGGATTTGCTGATGTAGGTTTGAGGAAAGAAAATCCAGGATGAATCCCAGGTTTCTAGTCTGAGCAACTGGAGGAAGGTGGCGTCACAGAATCAGGTTTCAGGATCTTCCAAACTTTGAGCTAGATGAATTCTGAGCCTGAGACCAAACAAAAAATGTTTCCAACTCATTGTGCTTCAAACGCAATGCCTAAGCATACGTAGACATAATTCACACTGCTTTTCCTCCCTCTGCCTGCCGGTAAAGGTCCTGAGACCCAGAGCAGACGTGGTATTTCTCTCTGTGATCAGTACTCTTGTACGACAAAGAAGATTTGCACGTTTCTTAGGTTTTTTGTAGGGAAGGGCTGGAATTTGCTGCAGGTAATGTCAGAGAGATTCTGAACTGTGTGTATTACATTTTCTGGAGCAGAGAATTTGCGCTGATGGGGTGGCCTCGTGGTAAACTATTTTTTGATAATCTCTGCCTATGGCATCATCCCGATAGGTCCTCTTGTGTAAATCTTGTTGGAGGCCAACTCATGGGCTATCTCTACAACTTTGGTTTTGCTTTCTTGGTAAGATGGAGGCTTTATTGAGGAGATAAAGTAACATATCAAATGAACAAGGAAGCAGAATTCCTCAACAAAGAGACTTTAAGTGGATGATTTTCTAATGTTAGTTAATCTCCCTTCAGGCAGATATCTGTGATATGGAGAAAGGTATTTATTTGGCATACGTTGCTTAAGAGCAATGAGTCACACTACAGAAATAAGTGCTAAAGTCTCTACCAGAGAACGTACATAGGCACGTAAGTAGTAGCTAGCCCCAAACTAGGGGCTCGCACAATGCAATTAATTAATACTACAGTGGGTAAATAAATTGTAGAACCATGTGTTACACACCAATGAAAAAGAAAAAACTATGATTCCATGCAACAATGTAAATGACTATCACAGACATGGTGTTGGGGGGAAAAGAAAAAAAAAGCCAGACATAAAAGGATACAAACTATGTTTTCATTTACATAAAGTTCAAGAAGAGGCAAGCTATTCTACAGTGATAGAGGTCACATTGGGGCTTATTTTTGAAGGGGATGGAAAATGGCTAAGTACAGCTGTTGGAAATGTTCTATACCTTGATCTAGGTGGTGGTAACATGGAAGCATTTCTATATGTAAAAATCCATCAAGTTATACACGTAATATTTGTGCACTTACACTATAAACACAAGATGTACTTAAATATCCTCTATAGAAATACATAGATAGCACCTGAGCAATCACTTGCTTATGTTCATGCAGGCAGCCCCAGAAAACCTGGGGACGTGGACCGCACATCAGATGTGCAGGCCTGGGCACGGCGTTTGCTCCAGCATATGAGGTCAGACCAAAAACAAATGCACCCAGTGTGCTGCACCACCCTTCACACAAGACTGTTATCAGTCTCCAGGTAAAGGTATTTAAAACTGAGTAATTCCAAATATGCTATTCTTGGACCGTTAGGTTCTTAGTATAAAGTGTACAAGATCACATTCCTGTTGCCAAGGAAGAAAATTTCTCTTTCTGAAGTGTAGATATTCCCAGTGCCAATACCTTTAGCCAATCTGTGCTCCTTTGTCAAGTGCAAGGGAGTCGCTTATTTATTGGAAGTTACTTTTGACTGTGATACCAAGAGCCCAGGAGGAAGTTGCAATGCTACAAAAGTCAGCTGTTACTAAAACAACCTGGAACTGAGCTCAGTCAGTGGCTACACCTTATACAAACAGCAGAGGACTTCCTTGGCAGTTAAGATGCTGCCAGGGAAACAGACTGACAACGTGTTTTCTCCTAACTCCTGCACATCCATATGGCACCAATAGCCCCAAGTGGTGGTCCACTTGGGTGGTCCAATAGAGGCCCTTCATAGCTGGACCTAGAAACCCTTAGGCCTTGGTGGATTTGTGACTCAGGAAAACTGGGGCTAGAATTTGTTCATAGGGTTTCATTTTAATATGCTTTTCCCTAAAACTGTTCATCGCCAAGTCTCCTCATTTTCCCTGTGTGAAAGGAGATGCCACGGCTCAGGAGACTTAAACACAAAGTGTGGGACCCGTACCTGCTTCCTCTGTAACAGGAGATGGACTCTGCTACACTCAGGTTCTCAGAGGCTACTGGATTGGGAGCCCCAGTGATTATGCCAGGAATCACCTTCTGAAGCCAATTCTCTTTCCAGAGTACGCTGCTTGAGAAACAGCATAATTTGAAAAATATGATCACTTTTAAACCTAGTTGTGTTATCTTAGTCTTAATATAAAGATGACTTGTAAAACATCTGTGCTTCATATGGACAAAGCCAGGGAAAATATTCAGCTAGGAGCTACATTCGTTTCATATCTGCAACTAAAGTGATCTGCTAGTATGCTCTCTCTTGGGAAGAATCCATCCATACGGCCACACGGGAGAGTTAAATAAAATAAGTTGCATAGCTACAGATACAGATAGAGTGTAATTCATATGCATCAAAGAGAGTAAATAAATTGAAAATAATTATAATGGTCACGAGTAACCAAGCTCTCATTAGAAGGAAAACTACTTATAAAGCCAGGGCCAGGAAGTTCTGGCTCCATGTACAGACTTTCCTGACAATATCTCATCAGAGACATACGTGAACAACCAAATCCAAGGATCTACACAATACTATTTAGGCCCGGGAGTTACATTCAAGCTATTTAATTTGGGTGCATCGGCCCTAGTTAATCAGAATGAATACCTGTTCAGAAGAGACAGCAGCTGTTGTGAGAGAACTGTGTGCCCAGCCTGCCCAAACATCTACCTTGCCTTTCATGATGATAAAAGAATCCCCTGAAAAAGATGGAGTTCATGCCCAGAAGTGAGAACTGTCCGCAATTAGCATATGTAGTTCTACATAACAAACCATGAAGCCTGAACAGTGGGTTCAAAGGCACGTAGGCTGACTCCAGGCTGTGTTGTCTTAGGCATTCTGCTGTGCTTCTGATACACCAGGACACCAGGAATAAGTATATGGGTCCCCTTATTAATAAGCTTCGCCTTTGCTTGCAGTTGCTCAAAGTATATTTTTTAAGCATGAATCGAAATCAACAAATACGCATGAAAGGTTGCTCTCCTAATTAGGCTCCGCGTATGACTGTGCGGTTCTTCAGATCTGTATTTCCAGCCTGAGTCCTGCATGTCTTTAATTTCTCAAAGGGACCGCATTCTTCCGGGTAGAATGACGGGAGGCTTGGGCTTTTAAAAATCACTCCGGGGCTTCCCTGGCGGTGCAGTTGTTGAGGGTCCGCCTGCCGATGCAAGGGACACGGGTTCGTGCCCCGGTCCGGGAAGATCCCACATGCCGCGGAGCGGCTGGGCCGGTGAGCCATGGCCGCTGAGCCTGCGCGTCCGGAGCCTGTGCTCCGCAACGGGAGAGGCCACAGCAGTGAGAGGCCCGCGTACGGCAAAAAAAAAAAAAAAAAAATCACTCCGATAGGAAGCGTCACCTACTACTCTTCCACTGGGCAGACTCAAGTGTGTCATGACACTTCCTATTTGTCACCATTAGACAATCTCTTCCATTCTGGGAATAGATACCATTTAATTATTTCATGCCCAACATCATATATGTCATGCCTACATTCATGGAATGAGTTTTTAAGGTCATCTGTTCCGTTCCCAAGTCTTCTGAAATTACTACATTTACTTCCTGTCAGATAAATGAGAATGTTTATCACCAACAGACCAAAGAGGGTAATTTCTATTCTAATATCTAATACCTAATAACCCTCATTGTCAAGAAATGTCTTGCGTTTAAATAACCTAATCCTTTAGGCTTCATCTTAACTGGATTTTATTTCAATTTATCCTCAATAGTTACTGACCTTGAAATGTCACCAAACCTGTTAAAAGAGATGAAGCACTTTGGAAGACGGAATGAAATTTTATAGCGACCTAGAATAAATTAGTGAAGTAATGAGAACTTAAAAAAAGTTTAAGGCTGAACAAGTTATATACATATGAGATTATAACCTGACAGAACATAGATCACAGTGTTACAAATCCATATCTTTGTATTTAAAAAATATAAGCAAAAACAGGGGAGAAAGGATCCTTTATGCCCCTCAGAGCCCTATTTTACCACTACTGCAGGTCTTACAACTAAGAGTGGCCTTGAAAATGTAACTAGTTCAGATAATAGTATTATGATGATTGGAAGGTTAGTAATACATAGGCACTTCTAAGACTAATGAATGCTCCCTGAAAATGATCATTTGTATAAAGGTCAAATGACTATTTAAGATAATTTAGTATTTGCCCCCAAAGAAAATTTTCTTTTGTTTCTCTTTCCAAACAACTAAGTAATGAAATGATTGTGTATATTTTGTGTTAAAATTTTAGATGGAGATTGTCTTTTCTTAGGTTGTAATCTTGGTGATTACTATCTTTTCTAGGAAGAATCTGTGTTTTTTCTTAACCTAAACTACATACTTAGCTAGAGGCTTCTAACCCATAAATAAGTAACCCATCATTAACTAACCCGTGTTTGGTTAGAATTCATTGAGTTCACCTCAGATATTATTTAAGTAATTCAAAATGCTTTGTAAAACACCACCATTGAGCTCTTACGGTTGGTAATAACATTGTTTCTCTTGCATTTTCTCAATAACTATGCAGTTACCTTTAGTCTCTATGTTTATATGTATCACAGCCCTTATAATTAAGTTTGGGTGGCGGTAGGGGAATATGGCACCACTCTTGGTCAAGTTTAACAGACTCGTAGAGGTGGAAGGAATTTTAGTGATTCAGTGATAGGTGTGAGAGTTGTGATAGGCAGGACCAAGTCAGTTGCTATGGCTTAGGTTTATTTCACATAATCTTGGAAAGGTTTATTTATGTCTAAACCAGATCCACCTTTCTGTGAGCAAAATCCGCTTCCTCTTGATCTGTCTTCAGATCGAGGACGTGGAAACTTTGTCCTTTGCTGTTCAGGAATTGTTTTTCATGTACTTGAGTACCATTTAGGTAACCTTCCTCAAATCAAAGCCATTTCTGTTCTCTGCATTCCAATGCCCATGTTAGGAGCTAAGTAATTCTTTCACTTGATCACCTTCCAAATCGCTCTCCTCTGCTAAATTCTCTGCTAAATGTGAAACGCTTTAACTCAAAGGAAATCAACTAGAGAATTCTTAATCTAATCTATTTAACATATTCTAAACATAACCATTTCTTTTGCTGGTGGTTTAAGTGGAAAAGAGTACACACATGTGTGTTATGTTTGTGCATTTTGAGTCCTGGTTGTTTATGTGATCGCAATCAGATATTATTATATAATATGATCCAATACAACATAACATTATACTTTGGAGGCAATATCGTTTACCATAAAAGGATGTGGTTTCTTTTTTTTTTTTTTTGCAGTACGCAGGCCTCCCACTGTTGTGGCCTCTCCCGCTGCGGAGCACAGGCTCCGGACGCGCAGGCTCAGCGGCCATGGCTCACGGACCCAGCCTCTCCGCGGCATGTGGGATCTTCCCGGACCGGGACACGAACCCGTGTCCCCTGCATCGGAAGGCGGACCCTCAACCACTGCGCCACCAGGGAAGCCCCAGGATGTGGTTTCTGTAGGCAGGCATTATGAATTTGTATTCTGGCTGTACCATTTACAAGTTATAAGAATTTGGATAAGGTGTTTAACCTCTCTGGTTAAACTCACAGCTCACCTATACAGTGTTAATAATAATATTAATTGTAATATAATGTTATAATGATAGTGTTAAGAGGATTCAATAAATTAACACATGAAATATTTAGAATAGTGCTGGAATCACAGTAAGTACATAATAAATGGTAGCTGTCCGTCATCATGGTCATTTTTGTGTAAAGAAGGTAACATATTGATATATTTAGGCATCATCGGTATCACAGCTCCTAGCACATTCTCTAATTGGAAACCAAAATTCACACCCCCTTCAGGACAAATTAAAAACAACACCACAGATCCCTTCTCTTGCAGAAGGTCTGACTCTACAACCTGTCCATTCATCGAAACATCAAATTTACTTGAGTAATTTTACCATTCCCCTTTTTTCCCCAGTAGTTTCACAATATAACATAGGGATTATATAAATATCCATTATCATTTCAAGTGTTTTAAAAAATTCACTAACTCAGGGGATCGCCATCCCTCTCCTATTTTCAAAAGAAATAATTCACACAAAGTGAAGAACCCAAGTCACGGAGAATTAGTTTCCCTTACACTTTTCCCACCCAGCCTATCAACTTCTTGTTGTAAAGAAGGGATGCTTGCTATCACTGAAGGGCTTTGAGGCAACCTGGTGACTTTGGTAAAATTAATTTTCTAAGTCAAATATGAAACCTCTATCACCAAGTAGCAGTAATTTTCAGTTTTTCATTTGTCTACACTTTGAAGTACAAAAGCATGTAACAAAATTATTTTTAAGGTATTCAGAATGAAAAGAAAAAAAGAGGGTTAGTCTAAAATTTAACAGCTGTCCACAGTTTAAATCTGAAAGTAAGAGGTGCAGTGCATGTTTTAAATCTTCGTAAATTTAAACTTTGTGTAAAGGTCTTTGTTTTCTCCTTGCTGTTTCTCACTTTTGTCCTCGTGATTTCTAGGACCCGAAGGCCTGCCCCTTCATGCTCTGCGGAGTTACTTCAACTGCTACTATAGGCTCCATTCAGCCCTGGGATTGGGGTATAGAAAATGGCACCTATCAAATTTAAGGGATGGATTTCTTCACTTTGTATTTGAAGTATTAGTGGGGTTTTAAAATACATATTTTGGAGAAAGTACAATGAGTATATAATCCTGATATCAATTCTAAAAATCTTTTCAGTTTAAATTCTCTTTTTTTTTTTTTTTGAAAAGGGAAAAGAAGGGGTAAGAAATAAAGGAAGGAAATGTTTAAAGATCGCTCTCGGAAAGGAACAGGGACGAGAAGGGGGAGAAACAAGAATCTGAATGAGAGAACGAAGATTGTGCCAGTGGCGCCAAGCGATGCAGGAAAGGGAGGAAAGAGCGTAGCAGCCGGAGGGCAAGGGGGCCGGGCCGGCAGGGTGCGGGGTGGGAACCTGGGTCTGAGGCAAAGAGTCCGAATAATCGGTGTCCGGTTATGGGGGGAAGCGCTGAACGCCGGGGAGTCCCGGACCAAAGAAAAGCCTGTTTCTCAAGCCTCAGGGTCCCACTCCTGCTGAGACTGCACTGGCCGAGTATCGATTGTGGTTCGCCACGGATTCAAGATACCACTCTGAATTCTCTTCTAAATAATGCAAAAAGATTAGAAATTGTAATGACACATTCATTGGTTTATTTTCGACCTCTCAGAAAGTTAGAAACAAGTGCTGAACTTAGATCCATATTATTAAAAGTGTTTCTTAAGAATTTCTACAATTAGAATCAAAAGGGAAATAAACCACCCAACCCGAATGATACTCTGTGGTGGTTAATTTTATGTGCCAACTTGATTGGCCTAAGGGATGCCCAGATGCTGGTAGAACATTATTTCTGGATGTGTCTGTGAGGGTGTGTCTGGGAGAGACCGCCATTTGATTCAGGAGGCCCTCGCCTATGTGGGTGGTATCATCCAATCCCTTGAGGGCCCAAATGGAACACAGAGGCTGGGGAGGAGCAAACTCTCTCTTCTTGAGCTGGGACGTCCGTGTTTTCCTGCCTCTGACCTCAGAGCTCCCGGTTTTCAGGCCTCAGATCCAGACTGGGTTCCACCATTGGCTTCTCTCATTCTCCAGCCTGCAGACAAGAGACTGTGGGAGTCCTCAGCCCTCCACAGCCATATGAGCCAATTCCTACCATAAGTCCCATCTCATATCTACCTATTTATCTGTACCCTATTAGTTCTGTTGCTCTGGAGCACCCTGCCTAATACATATGCATTGGAAGTTTGCTTTACTATGCTTATCTGTGTTTTGGTTACTCACTTACTCCCCCTGCAAGATTTTCTCTAAACACGCTTTAAAAACACAGTAAGAAAAAGAGTCTTTACTGAATAATTTCTCCTCACATACATTCACTTTTTGTGTGTGTTTAAATTAGAGATGGCAGCTCCCAGAAGAAGGTTCCATCTAGAGATAAAAGGTGAGTTTTTCCAATCAGAAGCCACAGGATAGAACAAAATTAATTAATTTTAAAGAAAAAGAAAACTATTTTATGTCAATCTCAGTTAATGTATTTGACAGCTAATATATAGCTGTATACATTAATATACAGCATAACTATATATTACATTAATATATAGCACAACTCTATTCTTCCCAGTAATGGATATACCCTAGTGTTGTTTGCTTAAGATAAAGTTATCTATAGAGCATTCACTAAGTGAAGCATTGCCCTAAGTTATAACAAAAGTCTGTTTTTTTGAAGATATTAAAAAGTAACAGAGGGGCTTCCCTGGTGGCGCAGTGGTTGAGAATCTGCCTGCCAATGCATGGGACGCGGGTTCGAGCCCTGTTCTGGGAAGATCCCACATGCCTCGGAGCGGCTGGGCCCGTGAGCCATGGCCGCTGAGCCTGTGCGTCCGGAGCCTGTGCTCCACAGTGGGAGAGGCCGCGACAGTGAGAGGCCCGCGCACCGCGATGAAGAGTGGCCCCCGCTTGCCATAACTAGAGAAAGCCCGCGCACAGAAACAAAGACCCAACACAGCCAAAAATAAATAAATAAATTTATATAAAAAAAAAAAGGTAATAGAGACTTCCCTGGTGGTGCAGTGGTTAAGAATCTGCCTGCCAATGCAGGAGACACGGGTTCGAGCCCTGGTCTGGGAAGATCCCACATGCCGCACAGTAGCTAAGCCCACGCACCACGACTACTGAAGCCTGTGCACCTAGAGCCCGTGCTCCACAACAAGAGAAGCCACCGCAATGTGAAGCCCGCGTGCCGCAACTAGAGGAAGCCCGGGCACAGCGATGAAGACCCAACGCAGCCAAAAATAAATAAATTTATTTTTTTTTAAAGTAATAAAGATTAAGTCCATAGTTCCATATAGTTATACACAGAAATGCCTGAAGATGCTGAAATAGTCTTAATTTTTTTGAGGTCTTTTTCTTCCTGAAGATGCCATGATTAACCACACATATAAAAAGTCAAGGCAACGCTTTAAGATCCTTCCCCTGGAAACATCTGGTATTGAGGGAGGGACATGTCTGATATTTCACCTACCTACAGACAAAACGATTCTGGAATCAGGCTAATTACCACCTTTGCTGTTTTAGCCTTCACGGAGCACCTGACTTTTCCTCTCAGAGAGATGAGGGAAGCCAGGCAGCTATACGCAGATTGACCCTGCACACAAATAATCTGAAGACTGACAAGCTTCATTCTCTTTAACTATTTCGTTTTGTTTCATAGAAAGAAAATGAAATGACCACACAATTCTCTGGCTTTATTTTGGCAAACGCTATCATTGAAAGTGTAGGACCAATCAATGACACCTCTGGTTGAAATTTATTTCTAAGGAATATCCCAAAGGAGTGATTTCTGAGGAATAATATGCAGCCTTCACTTGACTTTATCACAGCTGGATACGAAGTGAAATTCCCGGCTGGAATTCAACCACCCAGAACCAAGCGCCAGATGGCTTATCTGTACCTCAGCCCGACAGCTGTGTCCTGATATGCACAGCTGGTCTTCACATTTGAATGACAATATTTAAATGATAACACTATGTGATGTAGAAAAATGTGTTTGGGTGGCTCGGGTCTTGAAAACTAGATTGCACAGTTGCTCTTAAAAGTAAATGCACAGCCTCAACGGCTCATTCACATTCCTTCTATTTGTGTTGATGGGTCTTGGCTGGAGATAAGAGTTTAGTGCCACGTGGAAGCATTCCAGTGCCGTTCATATTGTGCTATCTGCCCGCCATGGCTCCCCTGGGTACTCACCATGTTAGATTTTCCTTCACAGAAAAATAAGCACAGCATAGTTTTCATTGCAAAGCTGGAGACTTTTAAAATTTTGTGATAATTAATAGATATTGCATTCTGCCAAGACTGAGGAATTCAAAGGTACCCGGTAGAAAGCAGCTGCTATAGAAATTCTTCAACAGTGTGGGGATGTTATTATGCATTTCCCAGTTGAGTCACAAATATCGTCAGATGAACAAACATACCAAAATTCATACCAAAATTCAGCACTTAAAAAAAAAACTATGAGAGGCAACTGTCAAAGAAAATATATTTGAATACATTTCGGACACGAATGAAAAATTTGACCTATTTCAAATGAGAGATGGATGAACGAATGTGCAAGGCTTTAACCAATAAAATATATAGTGACAAGTTTTCTATGTTCACGCTTTGACAGAGGTTCCCTGTGCTGCTGCTTGAAATTTGATGGGCGAGGACTCAAGGGAAACTTACCTTTAATATATATCCAAAGTCATTGTGGATATAAGGGAGAAAACATTATGTTTATAGTAAGGAGACCTGGATATATTATCTCCATGCTACTTTTAGTTACAATGAGTTTGGTCATGTCAGCTTCCTGCTATAAACTTCAATCCCTTCACCTGCACAACAGGAGCCGCGGATGAGGGGACGTGTGTGTGCCTATGTCTATAAACGGTGATGAAACACAAGGCAATGTGACCGGGACTGCTGTGGGGTTCCCCAGGGAACTCCACCCATAGGACTCCTGTCCCTAGCCAGGGCTCTGAGTCAACTGCAAGATAGAATCCAGGAGGGGCAAAGAGCGGCCTGATGGTCACTTTCACAATAAACCAAGAGGATATCTCTTTACCGCGAGTCAAACGGGCTTCATCCCATGAAACCCAGAGGCGGACCAACTTCCCCGGACGGGACCACAAAGCACAGGGCAGGACAAGCAGCCCATTCCTGGGAGCAGCTCAGGCTCCAGAGGAAAAGGTGAGTCTGCCCAGTTTAGTCTTCTCTGACTTATCACTCAAATAAGTCCCTCGGAGCACAGGTTGGAATGGCCATAAGTTCAGTGAACACCCTCAAGGAACAGGAAAAGGAATGTAAGCCATTAGGAGAAAGGCTCCCCCCTGACTTTCCTAGCGGAACCTCCTCGGGGAAGGGAGCTGCAGTTTGCAGGAGAGTCTTGTGATGAAGGACTTTGATAAGCTCCCCCCTCAACTCCAGCGGACCACTCCTGTGAATACCCACTGAGGCCGCTGTGAGCAATGTGGGTTCTGCCCTCCTGAGACTCGGCAACCTGTCAGAGCGTGACACTAATTAAATCAACTCCAAGGTCACTCTGTTCCCCAAGCCAAAAGTGTAGTCCTTCTCCCATTTCTCATCCTGAGTTGTGACTGGTCACATCACCCAGCGTAGTCAGCTACCCCCAGGCATCTTACACCACGTACCCAAACCATCAGCGAGTCTATAGGCTTTTCCTTCAAAACCCATCCAGAATCTCACCGTTTCCCATCACCGTCACCAGGACGATCCCATCCGGCAACCCCATCACCATCACGCTGCCTCATTTTCCTGCATGGCTTCCACGGCGCTTTAACATACGACGTATTTGTTCAGTGGCTTACATAAGTTCCATCAGAGTGGGAATTTCTCTGATTTGTTCACCACTGTATCTATACCATATAAAAATATCCCTGACACAGAATAAGCAACCAATAAATATTTTTGAAAAGAAGAAAGGGAAGGAGAGGAGAGGGAAAAAGAGGGGAGGAGGGAAGGAAGGATGGAAAGAAGGAAGGAAGGTGAATGACGAAGGGAGAGAGAGGGAGAAAAGAGGGAAGGAAAGAAGAGAAAAAAGGAGACAACAGCTGTTGAGGTTTCTAAGGTGAGTCCAGCCGAGACTGTAAATTTCCTCGTCCTTCATTTGAGGATGGAATCTGTCTTTGAAGCCTAGAATGTGATAGTCAGCATACGCAAAAAGGGCTGTTGCCGTGTATTACAACCTCCTTACTCTCCAGCCCTCTAGCCCTCAGCATCCACCAAAATGGGCCCTCTACCTTCACAAGACCTTCCAGTCACTCGAGACCTTCCACTCACCCAGTTTGGTGACTCTCCCTTAAACACACACACACACACACACACACACACAGTGTTCAGTCTGAATGTTGCCATTGTCAGCAATACCAATAAATTTCCCATCAACCAAGTAGACTCCCTCCGCAGTAGTGGATGATTCTCCCTTTTTACATTATAATTTGGGTGCTTTAAGATGATACTAGAGAAAGGCAACGACCATGATTAGAATTCAGCAACATCAGGCTGCTTGATGTCAAGTGGATCTGCTTCCAGGCTCCACAATCTGTTTCGTTCAATTATTGCCCATCTTTACGATACTTCCCATAATGACTCTTCTAATTTCCCTCACCAATTTCCAGTCACCATTTCAAACTTGCTGTAATCTTGGCAGGTGATTTTTACTACTCCCAGAGAATATCAAGATTATCAGACATTAAGTTCCCCATATTCCTTTAACCTCATATTCTCAAAAATAATGCTGTTTCTAGGGCTTCCCTGGTGGCGCAGCGGTTGAGAATCTGCCTGCCAATGCAGGGGACACGGGTTCGGGCCCTGGTCTGGGAAGATCCCACGTGCCGCGGAGCAACTAGCCCCGTGAGCCACCATTACTGAGCCTGCGCATCTGGAGCCTGTGCTCTGCAGCAAGAGAGGCCGCGACAGTGAGAGGCCCGCGCACCGCGATGAGGAGTGGCCCCCACTTGCCGCAACTAGAGAAAGCCCTCGCACAGAAACGAAGACCCAACACAGCCATAAATAAATAAATAAAATTTAAAAAAATAATAATAATGCTGTTTCTATCAAAGAGGGAGAATATGCCCCATTCCTTCCAACCTCCCTCTGAGCAGCGTAACCATCATTCTGATGGTGAACGAGGCTCCTTTGATCTTGAGACGTGAATACGATGGGCTCAAACCCCAATTTTATACCCTGATGAAGTCCAAAGTCCTTAAAAAAGTTTCTAGAAATTTCCAAAGGTCTTAAACTCTCAAGGTCACCTCAGTATCTGGCCTCTTTCTGTATGTGCTGCTCCTATTATGTAATACACTGACCCAGAAGTGACATCCAGCCACTTCCTTCAAAAAAAAAAAAAAGAAAAAAGAAAAAGAAAGAACAAGAAAATGTTGTGAGTGTTGAATGAAGGCTTTTACTGGAAAGGTCAAGAGACACCATTCTAATCAATGAGAACGAAGTAGTTTTCTTCTGGGCATGTCTGGGAATCCCCCACCCCCTGGCTTGAACATGGATACGATGTCTGGAGCAACAGTAGCTGTCTTGTGACCATAAGGCAACAAGTAAGTTCTGACATTTCAGAGCTACTGAACCAATGCCAACCCCTTTTTACTTCTTGTTTTGTGCAACAAAGTAAATCCTTTTTGCTTTAGACCGTTACTAAGTTTTCTGTTATTTGATACTCAAAGCACTTAAAGCTGATACAAAATTTCAAAATCACAGTTATCATAACCCTAAACCTGTGAAGTTCAAGAGTTTAAAGATGTGTGATCTAAGCTTTTACAGTTAGAGCCATCGGGTTTAGTAGCTTAATAGTTTAGGGCACCTAAACTACTAAATGCCGTCAGGACCTTGGGATGCAATTAAAAGCTAGTTGGTTCACAGCTCCTTAATTCTGTGACCAGAAGATGATAAAGATGGTAGGAGGGTCAAAAAGCCTCTCTTCCTCGGAATGAGAGGTCATTTTCTCTCACTACCTGACTCCCTGAATTTGCCCCAAATTTGGAGACCTGCCTACTATCTCAATCTGTCCTGGCTCTTCAGAAACCTGTGTTAGTGACGGGCCTTGCCCACCCACCTGAGCCATGTAAGAGTCCTGAATTCCTAATACTGACCTTCACCCATGAGCTAGCATGATACTATTTTAATTTCTACAGTCTACCATATAAACTCAATGTACTACCTGACAGGTTAACTCAGAAACATTATTTATACATGAAGACTTACAATTTAAAAGACAGTAGAAAATGATCATTTTTGTTCAGTCATAAATGAATTTTATACCTCCACTACAAATTATGTTGTATGAGCAGTTAAAGGTTTTCTGGGGTGCTCAAAATATTCTATTTGTTGACATGAATGGTGATTACATGGGTGTTCATTTTATGCAAAATTCTTTAGGTTGTATCTTTATGCTTTAGGTCCTTTGCTATATTTATATTTCACAATAAAAAGGGTTTAAATGGTGTAAAGAATATTATTGACACACAAAGAGGCTAAAGATATCTTTAAAAAGCAGGTTACACAACAGTTTGTGTACTGTCAAGATTTTTCACCAAACAGATATGTACCAAAATATTAATGCCTTATCTTCAGTCAGGGCTAGAGTACAGAGTACTGAGAGACTGTCAAACACCTATGTGTTTCTAAAAAATGACAGAATGAACACCAAGTCATATGTAAAATAATCCTCCCTTTTAAATTTTTATATGAGCCATTGGGAAATAACAGACTACTTAGATAGTTACACACAAGCTACATTTGTTCACATTAGAATATTTTTCCATTTAAATCATGATCACTGGATGAGTATTACTTTAAATGATGAGAGTAATCCTGTGAGTCATGGATTTTTTTCTTTTTGGAATTTTGCTTTTATTGTTAAATTTATCCATTAAAACCATTTGTGACACTAGTTAACGATATGAAGGTGATGTTTAAAGTGGTAGGAAGACATCCTGAAGTTTGTTCTGTTGTCCCCGCTTTATTATAATGAATCTCATTCATGAAGACATCATAACATTATAAACAACTGTCATAAAAGTAGATTCCACCATGTAAAATGGTCTACTATATCCTTGTTATGATAACTTTATTGTAGCAGTGACCAGTATTAAAATTACAAATTGAAAATATGTTGTATATAACTTATTTTGAAAAGAAATCACTTAAGACACAATTCTTCTACACAATCTTGGTCCTGTAAGCCACCAAGATGACTTTTAAAGGTTAAAAAGTCAAAAAAAAAAAAAAAAGTTTGTGATTTGAATCTCCTGTGATTTGCCAAATGGGTTCAAGGGCATGACCCAGAAAAAGTATTTCAGAAAGGAAGAACGCTTTCTTTTCTGATTTAGAGAATAATAACACTTATATCTGTATAATGACTCTAATTATACGAAAATGTACAATCAGGAAGAATCATCAAGTGTCCCAGGATTAGTGTAAAAATGGACATAAATGAGAAATGCAGTACCACGAGGTTCTTTTGTTAGCATCTATTATTACTTACAGTCTGCAAAACTTACAAGAGCATATGCCAATCAAATAAATAACCTGTATTTAGATAACCCAGGTAGTAGTTCACTGGGGAGTTCTTGAAAAAAGAAATTATTAGTTCAATGCCAAGTCACGCTTACAGCTTCGAACAAGGAGGAAAACATGGGCATGTTTCTCAAATGGATTTCACAGAATCAGTGCAAAAGCCGGAGGGGACGGCTTAGTTTTTTAAGCCTCAGATTTGAAATACCTAGACTCCCTGCAACTACAGCATTAAATCCTCTGTGGAACCACAGTTTCAAATGCTATCAGGAGAGACTCAACTCTTCACCCTTCCGAGACTGATAAATTGTTTTCTTTTTTTTTTTCTTTTTCTTTTTGCGGTACGCGGGCCTCTCACTGTCGCGGCCTCTCGCGTTGCGGAGCACAGGCTCCGGACGCGCAGGCTCAGCGGCCATGGCTCACGGGCCCAGCCGCTCCGCGGCATGTGGGATCTTCCCGGACCGGGGCACGAACCCGCGTCCCCTGCATCAGCAGGCGGACTCTCAACCACTGCGCCACCAGGGAAGCCCGAAACTGATAAATTGAAAGCCGTGAAGTTTAGAGGAAATAGAGGGGAGGCTGCAGCCGCCTGAACTTCCCCCTCGCCCCACAGAGGAAGTTCTCTATGTAACACCGTTTAAGTTTCCATCTGAGGCTGTCTCCTTGGCGAGGCTGGAGGATGGTGTTTTTAAGACACTCCAGAAATCTCATAATCCTGCCATGGACCACCCTTGTAAACATTGAAACCACATTTTAGTCGAGGGAAAACATTATTTTTAATTCTCATTTAAGACAGTCGAGGAAGTTCTAAGTGCTTACTTAAAAATGCATTATAGGTATCCAGCCAACTCTTCACTAGTCCCGTGGAAAACTCTGAATCTCAAAATGATTTCTTTTTTGTTGCTTTGTGTATTTCTACACCACCTCCTCCCTAACATCAATTGCTTGGCAGATGCCAATTAAACAATAGAATTTTATTGAATTTTCGTTGTACTTTACCATTCTCCCGCATCTCCTAACTCATTCCCAAAACTGCATAAGATAAAGAATAACACTCTTATTTTCTCCATCTCACAGATGAAAAGTTTGCCTTGGGAAGATTTTATGAATTAACCACACTGATACGTTGTTGCCCTGTGTTTTAAGATCCAGACCTTGAGAATCCTCCCACAATATTGCTAGCTGTAAGTTCCATTTAGGAAAATAAGCTTTTGACCAAAGAAAACTGTGTAATGCATTCTGAATTTAAATAAAAATAATGTATATCTAACTATTTTGGTTTATCAATAATGCTACATACTTCTGCTGTTATATATAATTAATGATTTAAAAGAATAAATAATTGGAGAGGATGCTGGAAAACTGTGGACCATTTTCTTTTTTAAGGTCTCCTACCTAACTGATTAACAGATATCTCTTTTCACTTAGATTTACCTCAAAATAAAGCATAAGCATCCAGTTATACACAGGCGCAAACGAAAACCTGAGAGTAACATGAGGTGATTTCTAGGACTGAAACTCAAACTATGCTTCAACTGTGAGTCAAGGAAAAATTAATGCAGAAGAAACCCAAATATCCAGCCTAATTTAACATCTTTAAGCCACAGCTGCAGAGATGATTCTAAATTGAGGCAAACTGAAGAGTGGATCTGCCGGGTATTGTGATAAATGTTAGAAAGCCACCAAATAAGTTAGGTTCCTTTGAGATGGCACACTAATTATTTTAAATACAAATATCCCTGGGGAAGCTAACATATCATGATCTTTTCCCCAACACTCCCACTATCAAATAATTTAGCTGTTTTCCTCCAACCAATAGACGAACTGAACCTCTCTGATAGGAATTTTGATTTCAAGTAGGAAATTTGGACAAGAGTGGACTTGACAGGAGGTAACAAGTTCAGGCTCTTTTAGCCAGAAGAAATATACGTGCCCAACTAGAGAGAGCTATAGAGAGCAGCGGGCACGGAGGCCAGTTTTTCACATATTATGGTACACAATTATTTTTATTATTTTTTACTTATTTTTGCTTAAGACTTGACCTGGCTCCCGAGGTTGTATCAAGAAAACTAAGGCTCAGTGCAGGTGCTAATGAAAATTAATTGAAATTTCAGATTTCAGCTGGCATTAGTTTACCCTGATGACCCCAGCACAAAGGACTTGCTCCTCCTTCAAAATCCCACAGCAGAAGTTTATAACACTTCTCTTTAATTACACCTAACTTTTTTTTTTTTTTTTTTAATTTGGCTGCATTGGGTCTTCATTGCTGGGCTTTCTCTAGTTGCAGCCAGCGGGGGCTTCTCTTGTTGTGGAGCACGGGCTCTAGGCGCACGGGCTCAGTAGTCGTGGTTCGCAGGCTCTAAAGTGCAGGCTCAGTAGTTGTGGCGCACGGGCTTAGTTGCTCCGCGGCATGTGGGATATTCCCGGACCAGGGCTCGAACCCGTGTCCCCTGCACTGGCAGGCGGATTCTTAACCACTGCAACACCAGGGAAGTCCCTACACCTAATTTTTTAATAGCACTTCCCTATCTTGGGATAATTCTTCTAGGCTATTTTACGCTATTTAAATTGTCTATTTAATTTCATAGCAATAAGAGCCTTGAAGTTTTTGTAAACCTTGCAACTCCTACCATGTTAATATTTTAAAAGTCTGGGGGTGGGCTTCCCTGGTGGCGCAGTGGTTGAGAGTCCGCCTGCCGATGCAGGGGACACGGGTTCGTGCCCCAGTCCGGGAAGATCCCACATGCCGCGGAGCGGCTGGGCCCGTGAGCCATGGCCGCTGAGCCTGCGCGTCCGGAGCCTGTGCTCCACAATGGAAGAGGCCACAACAGTGAGAGGCCCGCGTACCGCAAAAAAAAAAAAAAAAAAGTCTGGGGGTGGGGGGTGGGATGAATTGAGAGGTTGGGATTGACATATATACACTAATATGTATAAAATAGTTAACTCCACATCACCAAAGTAAGACTTGAGCTAATCACAGTTTTGGCTCTCCCAGAAATGCAATCTTAAACCAGTTAATCAGGAAACGTCTGGTCAGCACTAGTTAGGTAATCTGTTTCCTCCCCTATAGGCAAGTAACTTTGAAATAACCAACCTGCTTTTCTGCCAGTGTAGCTACCTTTTTCCTTCTCTCCTCTGCCCGCGAAAGTCTTTCATGTTGTACAGCTCCTTTGAGCTGCTTTCTACCTCCTAGATTGGATACTGCCTGATTCGAATTGATTTTTGCTCAAATAAATTTTTAAAAATTTAACATGCCTCAGTGTATCTTTTAACAGTTCTAGTGTCAGAAGAGTGAAGTACGATATACCCCTGACACCCCGCGGCCAAGAGCAAAGAGCAAGCAAACGTGGGTACCTGCTGAGCCCTGAGCTCACGCTTCCCTGCCGGCTCTGGAGGTCATGCGCGAGTCCCCCGGATCCTAGTCTGAGCTTTCAGACTTCATGTGAGCACTTCTTTGTCCGTACTGGGTCCAGAAACTGGTCGGAGTCAGGCTGGGTCCGACTTAGAAACCGGACTGGGTCTGGGGTCGGACTGGGACTGACTTGAGCTGGACTGGGTCCCGTGTGGAGCCTCAGGTGAATCAAAGTTCGTTTTCGGGCTGAACAGGCAGGTTAAACTCATCAAGGATAATCCTGAGCTACAGTGGCCACGGTGGAGAACTTTTCACCTAGGTAAGCGTATCCGGTTAGGAGGCGCCCTAGAAAAAAAAGGGGGTCTCAGATAGGCACTCACCAGAGAGTGTAGACGGAACATTATTCTTCTCCTCTACAGTTTCTGGGGACCTGGATGAGACCTGCTGGGACACCCCAACTTGCTCCAGAGCCTGCAGATGGGATCCCGGGGAAACTGGTGAAGCCAACAAAGGTTCTTACCAAAGTCAGCTCTCCCGGACCTCTGCTGCAGGAGCAAGGGACAATTTCAGGCTGTGCCTTCCTTTCCAAACCCAGACGGGCAGGAAAAAACAGTTGTGAGAATGAGATCTTTGAATTGTGACTCTTGACTTAGCTTTTAGGTGCCCGCTGGTGGTGACTGTCTCATTCCCAGGGACAGCTATGCCTGCTTGCTTGTGTCCTGAGAACTTGGCTTGGCAGCTGTCAGGTTGCAAGCCCCTGAATATGGCCTGAAAGAAACGTGGGCTGCATCCCATTTGAGGCTTGGGTCATATTGACTGTTGCCAGCTCTTGGGGGAAACTCAGTCTTTCCTTTGTTTTTGCAGGTGACTCTGGATCTTGGGAGAGTAGGATCTTTTGTACCCTTTTGGGGGATACCTCTGCATCCAGGGGCTTGTTCAATACTGCCAGGAATCTACTCTCTGTCCCAGCTGATACCTGACAAGATAATTTGAAAGGGTTTTTTTTCCTTTTATTAAAGTAGCTCTACAGTCATAAGTTGGCCAAACTGGAAGCTGATACTTAGAGCCTGAGAGCAACTTTTTTTTAGGTCTTCTTTAAACTAAAATGAAACTATGTACCCAGAGGGAAAGAAAAACATTCTGAAGCCTTTGTGAAAGGATTTACTAAAACATTCCAAAGACACAGAACTCTAAAATCTGAAACATAGAAATCTTTTGATTTTCATCTTAGTGGAAGATCTTCTCCCTGATATAAAGAAGCAAATTGAGGGTAAGTAGTTGGATGAGTGGGTCAGTCTCTTAATATCATTCAGGTTGCAACCCAATTATTTACGGAATTAAAAACATCTAACTTGTATTATAAATCAAGTCTTTACAGGAACAGAAATGCAGCTCTAGAAACAATTCAAAGCACACTCATCTTTTTTTTTTTTTTTTTCCCACCAATCCCCAAACCTCCCCAATGAGATGTCAAAAGACTTGAAGACTTTGTAAATGATCTGGACTTAAAGAACAAGAGTCCTTGGGGGAACCTGCATTCTTTCTCTGTGCCTTTTGAGACGTAACTCTTCTACCTGGTCTTCTCTAGAAACCAAGGTAATTCTTATCAGAAGCGGGGGTGGGGTGGGGGGAGGATATTTTGAAATCCAGGCCTAAGAAAAATCTTAGAAATCTCTTTCATAAAGATTAGTTAAAAGCTATCTGAACAGGTAAACATATTCTATCTGCCAGGAACACAATTTGGATCCAATGTTCTTTTATAAACTGGTGAGTTTGCATTATCATACCTGTCTCATGGCTAAAATCTTAAAATGAAAGCTATAAGATCTCTGTTTGTACCTGTCTATATGTTTATAATGTCTAGATGTGTGATTTTTTTTAACCTCCCAATAGTATTGTCACAATTAATTTTGTAAACAGCTCTATTTTAATTGGCTTAAAGACAAACATTAAGTAAATCAAGTATACTCAGAAATATAGAAATTAACCCAAATGTTTTTCAATTTCACATGATCTAGGCTAATCTTCCGTAAACAAAACCTAATTTAAGTTTGTCACTTAATTAGAAGAGGCAAGTCTTTGGAGCTCTCAGCATTAAATATAGTACTTTTATTCTACCTCGGTTTACAGAGTCAAATAAGCTCGTTATCTCTGTTGCAGAATTTGTCAGCAAGAAAGATAACTTAAAATGATGATTAGCTGTTTAATGTCTTATGAAATTTCCAAGAGTAAATCTAATTGTTAAGAACAAGCAAATTAAATAGACATAAGTAAAAGGTTATAAACGCACTTTTCAACAATCATTGTTTTATGGTATGTCTACTTAAAAAAATAGTTCCCAGAACCTTTAATACGCTTCAGTTCACCTTTCAACAAGGTAAAGTCTCCGTTCCCCCTTTATTCAAACATTTATTAAGCACTTAATGGTACCAGGCGTAAGGTAAAACACATTCAGAAAGGCACAGAGGAAGCTTCGTGCCCCGGAGGCGCGGGAAGGTACACTTCCCTGAGCTGGGGAGAAGGCTGATTTCTGCTTCGCCAGGGTCTCCATTTCTTTCAGCTCAGAGATGCAAAACCAGAGAACGTCCTACAAAAAGCTGTAGAGGAAAGCCGACTTTAGGTAGGGTGGGAGAAAGCTAAAAGAAGCTTGGCTGTAAGCCAGGCCGCCTCACCTACCCTCAAAAACCATCCCGGATCTCTGCGGCCAGGCACCCCACGGAGCACACTGTGAGCTTCGCAAACTTAGCGACTTCAGCTTTTAGTAAGAGGCTAACACGTTAAAATCAAACTTGAAAGCTCCCAGGGTCGTGTAAGCCAAGGCCGAGCAATTTCATACTAACTTTCGGTTGAGTAGCAAAAAAAAAAAAAAATCTCCGTAGACTTAAGAAGGACGGTAGCGCGGAACCCCGGAGCCCAAGGGGCACGAACACCTCCCGCGGTCCCCAGGAGGAGGCCAGGTCTCGCGAGAGTTGAGGCGCCCGGACCGCGCCCCAAGGGAGCCGGCGGGGCGGGCGGAGCGGGAAGGTGGGCGGGGCTCCGGGACCGCGAGTTCCGGGTTCCCCAGCCGCGGAAGTACGGGGGCCGGGCGGCCGTGGGCTTCGTCGGGCTTATTCTTGGCGGCGGCGCGTGGCCATGGCGCGGAAGCCGAGCCGCCGGCTGCTGCTGCTTTCGCTGCTGCTGCTCTGCCGGGCCCCGGTGTGCAGCTCCGGCCCTCTGCCCCTGATCCTCAACACTTGGCCTTTCAGGAATGCAGCCGTAGCAGGTGCGGGGCCGGGGGCTGCGCTGCCAGACCTCGCGGGTGGGGCGGGCCGCCGCCGACCGCACCGAGCTGGTGGGAGCCGGGAGGCGGGCCTTCCGCAGCCTCCCCTGCGTCCTTTCCCGCAGCCGCGGCGCCTCGGGCACTGGACCCTCCTTCCCGCCACTGCTGCATTTTAGATCCTCAGCGATTTTTGTGACTCCCTCCCTGCAGCCCCGAGTCACTGTATTTTCCACCCTGCTGCCGACCCGGAGCAGTTACGGCCTTTCTGCTCAGACGCTTCCTCCAGTGGCTCCTACGCCGGCTTTTGCGTGACCTCCAGCCCTTTCCTGCCTCTCCACCTCACCTTTGGAGCCCGTCACATCTCCCCAGTACCCTCCACTTAGGCTTCGCCGACGACTAAGTTCCCCAACAAAGCATGCTCGCTTTACGTGTACTTTTTGTTGCTGCATGCTGACGCGCTCTATTTGCCACCTGGAAAAGGAGTTCCAACCTTGGTTATACGTTAGGATCATCCTCAGAGCTTCTCAGAAGGACCCGTGCCTGGGCCCTACCTCCTGAGGTTTTCCTTTCACTGCTGGAACCAAAGTTTTTTTTTTTATTTTTTTTAAAGCTGCCTAAGTGATGTTGATTTGCAGTCAGGATTGAGAACTACCAAACTAAGATATTACCTCTTCCAGGAAGACTTCCCTCATTTACTGTCCTCAAACCCAGTCTGAGTCAGGTGCCAGGCTTGCGTGCTTTGATATCATCCTGAACATACCATTACCTTGTCATTTTCTTATCGTACTTGTTTCATTCAGTTAAGACATACTACCCTAGGAGTAGTTTCGGACCCCTTCTCCCCCATTTGAGGCTGCTAATATGATTTTCTGGGGCTGAATTAGCTTTAGAATTTGATGGAGTTAAGTTTGTATGTTATAGGCAGTGCATATGATTCAGAGAAAAAATGAGGAAACAGGCTGTGAGAAAGAAATTCCCAGCGATCATGAGACAGAAAAGAAAGTTCAGGGCCCTGCACTGGGAACAATTCTGTGTATGTTGTCTGAATTCAGAGGGGGGGAACTTCTCTAAATATACTTTCAAGCCTGTTCTTTCAGTGGTAATGCTTATTATTTACCAATAGTGTCATTAACTCGTCAAGGAATTCTGTTTTTATTAGTAAAGAAATTGACTATTGAACACCTTTCCCCCCCTCCCCCCCCGCCCATTCCATGTTTGGGGCTCTGGAGAACATAGTTTAGTGTTAAAAGCATAGCCCCTGGAACCAAAATGGTTACTTTTGAATCCTGACGCTGCTGTCGACTAGCTGTGTGACCTTGAACAAATAACCTCTCTGGGTCTGTTTCTTCCTCTTTAAAATAAGGATAGTAATTGTACAGTACCTGAAAGATTAAGTGAATTATCCACGTGAAGCCCACGTTGTAATTATTTGCTGTTATTTTGTTGTTATGGAGACTTGCTGGTATATTTTTAATAATCTGATGATGCAGGAGAAATGTACGGGGCTATGATTTCATGAATTTTCAGTTTGCCTTTTAGTAGCTTCAATTGTAACTTATAAAACTGAAGGAGAGAATACTTCTTTTCTCACACACACACACAGTAGAAACAGCTGTTATTAGTAAGTGAAAAATAAGTGAAAAACCCTCACTTTGCATCAGCCAAAGTCTGAATTCTTCACGGTAAAGGGTTGTGTTATGTAATTCTGTCTATATCACTGACTGCTTTGCAGCACTTGATAGACGAAAATTTCAGTTTAACTTGGAGCAAATGTGCAAACAGTTTTAAAAATAGGAGTTTTCAGGCTGTTTTTGGTTTGTTGCCTTTGGCATTGAAAAAAAAATGCGTGTCTACACAAGCACTCTTGGGATTTGATTGCCAGCATGGAGGACGTTAGCATCTGGAGGGTCTGCGCTGGACGCGGTTGAGAGCGGCTGTGCGGCGTGTGAACAGGAGCAGTGTGACGGCACCGTGGGCTTTGGCGGCAGCCCTGACGAGTCTGGAGAGACCACCCTGGATGCCATGATCATGGACGG
Source organism: Monodon monoceros (assembly GCF_005190385.1). Taxonomy (NCBI): domain Eukaryota; kingdom Metazoa; phylum Chordata; class Mammalia; order Artiodactyla; family Monodontidae; genus Monodon; species Monodon monoceros. The sequence goes on along the minus strand of NW_021703773.1, from coordinate 30,392,194 downwards.
GTAGGAGCGCCCTGAAAAGCCTTAGTGCTCTCTGCACCTCCGCTGCAGGTTGAGTGACATGTATGGCTGACTAGTCTTCTACTGAGAGCAAGATGGACAAATATATGTGTGTTTTTAAAATTTTTATTGGGGTGGAGTTGATTTACAATGTTGTGTTAGTTTCAGGTGTACAGCAGAGTGAAATCTGTTATACACATATATCCACTGGATATCCAGTGGATACATATATCCACTCTTTTTTTAGGTTCTTTTCCATGTAGGTCATTACAGAGTACTGAGTAGTTCCCTGTGCTGTACAGTAGGTCCTTGATGTTTATCTGTTTTAGATATAGTAGTGTGTTATATGTCAATCCCAATCTCCCAATTTACCCCTCCCCCCACAATATATAAGTTTTGATGCAGGTCAAAAGCCCTAGCATATTGTACTTGGCCTTTCCAAACACAAGGCTTTTACTCCTCAATTAAAAGAAAGTCATGCAGCAACGTGGAGGGACCTAGAGATTATCATACTAAGTGAAGTAAGTCAGACAGAAAAAGACAAATATCGTATGATATCACTTATTTGTGGTATCTAAAAAAAACGATACAAATGAACATATTTACAAAACAGAACTAGACCCAGAGACAGAGAAAACAAACTTACGGTTACCAAAGGGGAAAGGTACAGGAGGGATAAATTAGGAGGTTGGGATTAACATTTACATACTACTATATATAAAATAGGTAAATGAGAAGGACCTACTGTATAACGCAGGAAACTATACTCAATATCTTATAATAACCTATAATGGAAAAGAATCTGAAAAAGAATATATACATATATAGAACTGGTTCACTTTGCTGGACACCTGAAACTAACACAACATTGTAAATGAACTATACCTCAATAAAAATTTTATTTTGAAAAAAAAAAAAGAAAATCATAATCGTAGTAGAAAACTATCACATTGAGGTAGGTAGTCTCCTTAGAACAGGGAGAGCCCCAAGGTACAGAAATACGTCTCTGACCCGGTAAACCATCATTTACCCACCAACCACAAACGCTGTGGGTTGCCTGACCTGAAGCCTTAAAACCCCTTTCAAAAGCCATATTTAAAACGAGCCATGGGAAACTGAGAATTTTAGTGCTCTGGGAACATAGGGGTAATAGAGTCTCTGTTCCTTAATATGTCTGAATGTGGGAATTTGTATGAACTTCATGGATGTGCCGTCACGTCTACGTTAAGACAGTGGAGTTTATCCTACAAAACACTATAGCTTGAAGTAAAGCAATTTTTAAAAAATTTGTGAACCTATAAAAATACCTTAAAAGATCTTACTGCACTTTTTTCTTGCAGTACTACCATGAACGTAGGAGCAGTGGGAGATCTTAGACGAATTAAAAACGCCATCGGTGTAGCACGAAAAGTACTGGAACACACGACACACACACTGTTAGCAGGAGAGTCAGGTATATTTTAACTGTACTCAATTTTTATGTAGGCTTGTGTCTATTGTCTTCACTGTGAAAAAAGGACTCAGTATAAAATAGTGGATAAAAGCAGACCTAAGTTCAAATTCAAGCTGTTTTACTTAATATCTATTTAACTTTGGATAAGTTACTTAACCTCTAAATTGTACTTTCTTCATTTTTAAAATAGGATTTTTAGAAATCAGTTTATTATTAATAAATGAGTAATTGCTGGAGGGAAACAGGATTCAGCATTATTTCTCTTCTTGTATTACATTTTTATGGGTGTAAGACCCAAGGCGCATAAGATAACAGAAGATGGGAACGGATGGAGTTTTGCTATGGCAATGGCACTTCCTTGAACACCTCCCAAGGTATATACCCAGAACCATACCGTGATCTGTATTCAAAAAGATCATTCTTAACCACGTATTAGCTCACAATTCCAGTAGGCACCCTTCAATTTTGTTGAAACAGAATGGAAAACTACCTGACAAACACAGGAGCTGTCAGTCTTTCATGGAATCCAGTGGTGACTTTATTTGGTGTCTCAATGTTGTTTTACGCTCTGGGCATCGCACCCCAGTTAGAGTCGCGGTTGTTCCGAGGTGTCCCTTTCCTTTTGTGAAGCAGAAGCAGGGAGATTCTGGAGGGAAGGTGGGAGAGGAGAGCTGTCATCACACCGCCCACAAGGGTCTCAGCAGATCAGGGTCAGGAAGGACGTAGGGAAGTCGAGATCCAGAAACTGATGCCCATAACACTCTTCACGTGTGAATACTCCCTTGACCGTCTGTGTTTACCCCCAGGATGGCTGCGCTCCACGTACGAGACAGCTGACCCCCAGCACTTCCTGTGCATACATTTTGTTTAAAAGATAACACTTAACCCATTTGCATTTTTCTTCCTCATCTCCAGCCACCAAGTTTGCCGAAAGCATGGGGTTTATCAACGAGGATTTATCTACCAATGCTTCGTGTGCTCTTCATTCAGATTGGCTGGCCTGGAATTGCCAGCCAAATTACTGGAGGGTACGTATGCATGATTTTTTAAAGTTAAGTTATCTGAAAATACTACGTGACATCCCTCCCACTCTCAGTCATCCACCTGTTGCCTACAGTGCTAATCAGCACCCTGGTTGCACTTCAGAACCAGCGATTGATGCCAGTTCTGGGCACAGGATGGTCTCTAAAGCTCCCCAGCTGCATCCGATCCACGTCCTGAGTGGGCAACTCCCGGCCCCTGGCAGCGGTTTCAAGCTGTGAAGGTTCTGCTGTGGGAGAAGGGCTGCCTCACTCAGAACTGCTCTACTGTGTTTCCTTGTAACAAAAGGTTCCATGTATTAAGAAAACAAAGTTTGGAAACCATTAGTCTAAAATATTTCTTATATTTTATCTATGTGAAGTATACCCAGTGTCTTGCCTTTTTTTAACTTGGGGATTTATACTATTAGGTGTCTAGTATGTTACCAGGAAGGTAATTTATCTTTAAGTCAATGGGACTTTGAGCCTAAATCGGTTTGTCTTTGCTACCCAGAATCCTGCTGTGGAGCGTGTTAGTCTTTTACCTGTTTCTTCGCCAAATCCTAGTTACCTCTGAGTAACCAGGGAGTCACTTGAAAGAGGCCACTGCATGAAACCAAGTCATGGGAGGCACCTGGTACGCAAATGAACAAGACATGAGTTGTAGGTTTCTTGCTTTAATACTAATCCATATCCACAACCTGAACTTATGAATTTGGATTATTTTCCTGAGCCTTTAAGATTCATAAAAGAATCTGAGAGTACAGCTTAGGATATGTTCACATGTACCTAGCTTTGAAAAATAGAAGATTTTAAAATAGATTTTGCTTTAAATTTCAGAGTAGCTCTTCTTAGGTCAGGGAACAAATTCTAAAATTTAAAAGTCATGTTCTGTACCTGATTTCTTTGAGAAATCTAAAAAAAAATCTAATCTAAAAATCTTCATTTATATTTGCCATTGTGCTGAGAATTTTTGGCATATATAGAGAAAAACTGGGGATCTTTTCCAGATAATATAAATGTCTCTTCCGTATTATATAATTCTGAGACCAGACTAGGTATTTAGTAAAATTATATCCATCTGTCCACATAAGACTTCGCTAACCTTTGGCTTTTAATTCTTATCTTTCAGTTACCCGATGTCCTTTTGGTTTCTTGCTAATGTTTAGCGATTGTACATAACTACATGCTGGTTTCTAAAATCACCCTTTCTAAAAAATAAAACTTAAATCTCGTTTACAGAATGTTATACCAGATGCTTCAAAATACTGTGGACCCTACAAACCACCTAGTATCTTAGAGCAAGATGGTTCTACTGACAAAGAAACAGGAGGTAGCTACGGTCATGATACTATTGGTAATTTGCCTTCTATACCGTTTTTATGGTTAAAGTTCAGCTAGTTTTAATTGCCCTCCTGTAGTTCTTAACTTCTTTATCCTTAATCATGTACCGGAAGGTGATTTTGATTAAGTGGCAATTAAGAAAACACACACACACACACACACACACACTCTTTTCATATCATCTGTATACATTTTGGTAAATTTACTTTATACATAAATCTGATGACTATTCACTTGGGGATTTTAAAATCTTTGATATTTAGTTCTTTAGTAATGTTATGTTTGCCACATTCAAATGATCTTTCCAGTCATTTCCTGTAATGTTGAAAATTTCCATTAGTCTATAGCCGTGATTCTCTTTGGCATTACCTTTGAAAAAGCACTGAAAAGTGAGCAATTTGAAGTGAGGATATGGGGTGTCTACAAAATGATGCTGTGAAACGAGGTCATTAAAAAACACAGATTTTACCACTGGTGTAATTTTCAATATTCCCAAGATCCCTATTGTCTTCTACCTGAAAATAATGGAAGAGGATATTTATATTACCAACTGCTCAATTATTTGGTTATATGTGAGGTACACTTTAGAGTTGATACCTACAATGATTTTTTTTTTTTTAACTTCTAGGCATGGTTGTCATCCATAAGATGGGAAATATTGCTGCTGGTACATCTACAAATGGTATAAAATTCAAAATACCTGGGTTAGTGTTTCTAAAAGACCAGATCTCGAAAATATGTACTGAGTATCAACCAGTATGTCCTAGGTGCTATGGGGGATGCAAAACACAAAGCACAAGCCTACTCTCACAGCTAAGATTATTGTGAAAGAAAATAAATTAGTAGCTGCTAAGTGCAAAGGAGAAGGTGTCTCAGCCAGGGCTGCAGAGTTTAGGGATGGTGGTGTGATCAGATTAAGCTGGGGCCATCAGGGGGGCCTGGAGAGAGGGGCTGGGAGCTGACCCTGACCCTGAGAGAGGGACCAGGGACATCCAGGCCAAGGCACTGGCAGATCCAAAGTAGCTCAGGCTCAGGGCTCCCAATGGCCAGAAACAAAACCGCACATCTGTCGGGTGCAGGGGAGGAGACCAGAGCCAGATTTCAGGGGTTCTTTAAGGATTTCTGGATTTTATTTCAAAGTAGTAGAAAAGCATGGAAGGTTTATTACAAGGAAAAACTTGAGTAAAATGTTGGCACCTGACCTAGACAGCAGGAATAGATTGTAGGTGAGGAAAACCAGTTGGAACCTGCTGAGATAATCCAGAAATGAGATGATAAAGGATGGCGATGGTGGAACAGTCACCGTGAACCTGTGCCATCCCGCCACGAATGATGGGCTGCTGTGTGATTCTCATGTAATGAATGAATGTGGGTTTATGAAAACCTAAGTGGAAAAACTAAGGAAAGTCTATTCTCTGTATTCTGATGAAGAATTTACTTGAAACGATAGTCAGTGACTAAGTAGAAACGTCTCCTAAAAGAATTTTCTGCACTTGACTTCCTGTCCTGAATGACCATGCTGTGCCCTCCCAAAGTCGAATAGGAGACTCGCCAATACCTGGATCTGGGGCCTATGCCGACGACACTGCAGGGGCTGCAGCAGCCACCGGGGACGGCGACATACTGATGCGCTTCCTCCCAAGGTGCGCCCTCCTACATCTGTGACTTCAGAGATCTTAGAGAGATTGTCCCTCAAGAGAGAAAATAATTGTCTGTGCCGTGTGATCCGCATTTGTGTGTACAAGAGCTTTTCAGAAAGCCTGCTTACCAACTCTTGGCACCATCCCTTTGACGATTCTAATCATTCAAATGAAGCAACATAGTCCTCTGAAACAGAGTAACAGTGCTCACTCCGCTTCACAGATGAGAATGCTTGGATCTATTTAAATAATTTACGTAAAGGGACCGCGATAATTGATGATAAAAGTAGAAAATGCAGTCGCTGTGTACAATTAATTACTGAGAGAGAATCCTTGCAACTAGATGTTTTGCACATGCCTAGTATTTTCCCCCATTGACTGTAGCCCCATTTCTTACTTAAATATAACCTCTATACTTCATGACTTCAGGCTGTTTTTACTAAGTAACAGTTATTCAGCTGAAGCCAAAAATAAAAGTCCTTATCTGAAATGAGTGGGTGGATTAGTTGAAAAGGTAGACATGGTATCAAGGTTTACTGCCTTTCCTGTTGATACTTTCACAGGAGTTACAGACCTCTCTTCACTTACATGCACTGTATTTTGTCAAATGTGACAATTTTGATGGTTTTAGATGTCTAACCTCAAGTAACCAAATCTGGAGTTAGTTTATTCTGTGATACTAAAGTTCTGCCTCTGTTGAAATCAGCTACCAAGCTGTAGAATACATGAGAAGAGGAGAAGATCCCACCACAGCATGCCAGAAAGTGATTTCAAGAATCCAGAAGTATTTCCCCAACTTCTTTGGGGCTGTGGTATGTGCTAACGTGACTGGAAGTTACGGTGAGTTTTATCTGAAATTCATATTTATGTGAACCTGCAAATGTTGACGAGGACAGAGACTTTAAAACGCTGTTGGGTGTTTTAATCCTCTGTGATAGAAACAGGGACTGTATTGAGTAGGCAATGCATAAATGTTAATTGTTGTGTCAAGACCCCCAGAGTGTCAGAAGTGTACCTGAAAGTCTCCTCTGTTGACTGCGGTGGTGAGGATCCAGTCTTTGGCTGTTCGGTTTTCCCTTGACGTCCGTCCTAAGGAAAGTTTAGCTTCGGCTCAAGTACATGCTGAGCTGGGCTAATGTAGTCAGATGTTTTTATTCATTAGACGTACGTAGGGATAAACGGTCTTCCCCACTTCTCTGTTCATTATTTAAAGGTCTCAGTCATTTAGATCTCAGGGCTCCCCGGTACAGAATGTATTACTAATTAGTAAACTAAAGGCGTTAGCAGAATCATTTTCGCACTGTATTTGAGGCATGTCCTTTGCTTCATTTACTTTCCATATGAGCCCATCACAGTTTCAAAGCATTTCAAGATCAACCAGTGCTGCTCCTCACTGGTGAGGTTTCAGACGGGGAAGATGCACGGCCTAGTGATCAATACAGCTCATTAGGTTAGACCGCTTATTACTGTGCTTTGATCTTTTACTTCCCACAGTTTGGTATCTGAAAAACTTGCCTGAGGAATTCCATACTCTTTTTTAAGTACTAAAATACAAAAGTCGATGTAAGTTATGGGTGGGGAGGCTTTGTGTCTAAAATAAATCAGTTTCATTGATTCCCTCTTAGGAAATAAACCTTAGAAGGCTCAAAGTTAGATTTAACAGGATGTAAAAATGATAATTATATAATTGTAGATGAATTTAAAATTGACCAGCCCCTTATATTTAAAGTAATGGCATTAGAAGGGCTCCCTCCAGGTGTCTGAGCAGGTGAAGAAATCACTGTTGTCTGACAGAGAGCATCTTGACAAAACAAGGCTCACTTTCTACCCATGTAGAAGCATAGAAAAGAGCAGGGTGCCTGGGGAGGGGAGGATTATGGATGGATGAAGGGAATGGCCTAGTCACTAGGGAAATACAGTTGTTAGTGTGTGCCTGAAAATTTTCTTCTTCTACGAGAAGGATATGAAAACATTAAAATAACAGTAGCAATGACTGCATATGTATAGGAGCAAAAAATCAGCCTATATTCTGAGGTTCAAAGAGATGGCTTTCCCACTGCCTTTCTTTCCCCTCATGGACTGTCAGCTAGTCTGCACCAAGGTGGACACACAGCCCACTTCCGTGTGGCCCGACTAGACAGCAGGTACACAACAGCCAGTGTGGAGGTGGGGAAGCAATGTCTGTGTTGGTTGTAAATGACATGTGCATTCTATATTTAACCAAACAACTTTTTCTCTTCTTGGCCCCAGGTGCTGCCTGCAATAAACTTTCAACATTTACTCAGTTTCATTTCATGGTTTACAATCCTTTAAAAAGTGAGCCAGCTGAGGAGAAAGTAGACTGCATCTAATCCATCTTTTCTGTCCACATCTCTATTTAAAGAAGAAAGAAACAGAGGCTGAAAAGGCTGCTCACTGTCATCGTATAACATGCCTCATGTATTCTAAAATTCTTTGTGGAAAATAAGCACAAAAATTTTATGCTAAAAGAGCATTTTCACTTTCTATATCTGAAAAACTTTTCTTATCTGTTTTTATTTAAGCTTTGTATATCCCCTGAAAATATTTGTGTGTATGTATTTTGTATATGTTTAAATTTTGAGTGATATTTGGATTTCTGCTCAGTGTTTCAAGAAATTGCTACTTTGGGGATTTATTTCCATAAATAAATGATACAGTAAAGTGATATAGTAAAGCCACAAGAAATAATCTATATTTGGATACTTAAAATAATTTGAGTAGCCAAGGATTTTAGACCCAAAGAAAAAGGTAACAACGAGTCACAGCATAAGTCCTGACTGAATCTCAGTACCTTAGAGTAATATGTCTCTTATCGCTGATTATCAGTTGTACATAATGCTCTCTTCTAGCTTGAAGAGGAAAGAATGCTGTTAATCATAAAGGTGCCTTTTGCTTAGCACGTATTAGAAAATGTGGGCCATCTTCTGACGAGCAACTGTGTTGATTTTCTTGGGCTTCTTCCTCTGATGGTGCGCTCTCAATGTGTGAAGGTTTTTAGCCACCAAAAAAATCTCTGACCTTTTAGCTACAAATATTTAGTATTGATAATTTCTTCTGAAAATGATTTAGGGAACTTGATCTGTACTGTGGTTTTACTAATCTCTTGTGCACGTGTTGGTGGTTTGAATTAGCAGTGAGTCTTTCGTCTGCCTTGTTTTTTTCTGAGTGCCCGGTCAGCCGTCTGCGGACTAGACAGGACTGTAAGTGCGCTTTCTCAGGATCATCTTTGCTTCATTACCTTCCTTTTACATCAGGAGTCATTAATAAAACTGTATGTACAATATTGTCCCCCACCTTTAGTATATCTGCTCCGTTTTTTTCCTACACTCATCTTAAGATTTAATGTTCTTTGTAAGTTAGGGCTAGAAAGCTGTAGTTTTGAGAATGCCCTTAGGTCACCTGTTCTCACACCTTGTCATGTGTCATCACTGTCTGGAGAACCTCTTCACAAATGCCCTCTGCTCTGTCCCACCCAATCAGAATCTCCACAAATGGGAACTTGAAAGCTGGACTCCGTAGCTGCTGATGGCAGCCTGAAAGCTAATAAGGAAACAGTCCCGCAGCCTCACACTCACAGAGCAGAAGGGGAAATCTGACTCTTGTGGGTTCCCCCAAGGTACATCGACTTGCTAACATCTGATACGGGGCCTTGGAACAAAGGGAAAGAAGCCAGATTTAAACTTGGAGTATATTTATATCAAGATGAAATGCCTGTTTTGTGTGTTTGCCATCCGTTGATACGTTAGGCAGCCACGTACCACCAGAAAAATGAATTTGAAAGTCTTCATGGCCTGTCACTCCCCAGCAAATGAGAAGTTTAGCTGATCCTGATTTATAGAATTCTGACCTGAAGTTGTTAGACATGTATATGTACACGATATACACATAAACAAAAAAAGGGTCTGTTTCCATTACCAGCACTCAGATGACTCCTTTTGGTTTCAAAAGGCAAACAATAAGTATAATGCATTTTTAGTTGAGATATCATACATAGACTATAATATACTTTTAAAGCCCATAATTTTTAATTGTTGAACTTCTTTTTAAAGTGTTATTACATCTGATGCTTGGTATTTGAATTTGGAGCTAAGAACATAATTGAACTCAGTATCTTAATAGTTTAACTTCATTTGAATTAAAAACTGATGACATAAATATGTATCTTAATTGGATGCTAATTATGAAAATAGATTAAGACCTATTTATGTCACTTTACTGGTCGTTTTTTCAAAAAGATTCCTAGACCTTTAAAAAAAGCTTCTAAAAAGGCATATTTAAATTTTTTGCTTGTTTTCTTGAGTATTATGCTATTTATGTGTTACTCAATATATACTCAAACCCTGTCTTAGGAAGTTAAAAAGATGAGATCACAAGGTCTACAAAAATTGTTCATCTGTGAATTGTTTGTGCCCCACATGTGCTATACGATGAGTCTTTTCATATACAACCCAGGGTCAGCCAGTAATGAGGTGCCATATTTCAGTATTTGGAAAAGCATAGCCATTTGAAGGATGAAGTCATTGCCACATTCAAAATGGATATAATGGGGAAAGTTAAAGCTGCCATCGTCAACCTATTTGCTTATGAGTTAAAGGGACAGGAAGTCATATAGTTCTAATGCAGGGACAGTGCACTAAAGAACTGGTCAACTGATTTAAACCTGTGACCTTTCTATGCTGTGCATTAGATGTGGTTGCTCACGTATTCTCTTTAATTAAAATTTGGTTTCTGGAATGTGGATGGTGACATATAATAATATGAGAAAATCAGGTATTAGAGTAGATGTGGGAAAACAAGGTCCCTACCAATTGCCAGCAATCTGTCTCTCTCTAACTTGTGCAAAATCCTTAAACACCATAAACGTCAAAACACTTCTTTCCACTCCTAAATAAAACCAATGTCATTTGTCTTCCTCTCCTGTTCTGTTTATGGTAATAAAGGCTGATTGAAAATTAAACCAAAGAGTTAATAGAAGCGATCCAAGCTCACTCAGTTGAGTTCTTATGATGCTAAAGCAGTGTTGTATTGGAGACCCTTTAACCAGGGAGCCAATGGTTAAATTGTTGATGTCCTGAAATCAGCCATGTTGGGAGTATTTATACCACATATGTCAGCAAATATTACTAATTAGGGCTTGTTTTCCCCCTAGAAAGACAGTTTACCAGCATACCATTGGCCAAAAGTGTTTTGAGATATGTAGCATATATATCACACACACCCACACACACGTATGCATACACACACTGTCTTAGAGGAACTCTGGAACTTAATTCCCACCCTGGCTCCATCACTTACTAGCTGTATGCCCTTGAGCAATTAACTCATCTTCTTTGTGCCTAAGTTTTCTGTAAAACGGGAATGTGGATCATAACAGTACCTACTTTACCAGATTGTTGTGGAATCTGCCTAAAGTATTTAGAACAGGGTCCCACACAGAAGGTGCTCAGTAAATGGTGGCTAATATCATTGCTGTTATGTAGCCTGAAGCAAGAAATCAGACTTTAAATAATATTTTGAGCAACTGTACCTGATACATCATGTATCTTACTGGCCACCATTTGCATCGTATCAAGCCCCTTGGCCTGACTCACTGCATTTACTCAGTACTGCTACTGGAAAACCACGTGCGAATATGAAGTTACCTGTGCCCATTATTCTCTGCCTGGGACCACAAAGGTGGCATTTGTACACACCTACACACTCGCCTTCCTTTTCCCACTGCATCTTCCCTGCAAGGAAAAAACACAAGGCAGGAACAGCATCAGTGAAATGTGTTCCTGAACCTACTTAGTTATGTGTGAAATGTTGCTTGTGGGTGATTAATTTATTTCTTAATCACTGTCTGTTACTCAAAGAATGGCTTCTCACAACCCTCCTAACGTATAATAATACAAGTCAAGATGATAAACACGTGCTTATTTCCTCTCCCTCTACTGCTCTAAAATTACATTTAAAAAGAAGAAGAATAAAGATAAAATAAGTCCACAATATCAAAGGGAATGGCAAGGGGATCAGTGGAAGACTTCCAGAAAATTCAGAAGATGGAAGAAAAATGTCAAAAAAGAGTGAAGGAGGTTATACCGAGAACTGGTGAAGAAAATCTGCTCATACAACTCTGGGAAGATTGAGAGTTCAGATGTCAGTAATAATACAGTAAACTAGTGAAATATAGAGTTAAAAACAAGAAAATATATATAGGAATCCCCTCTACTCTCTGCCACACGCACGCACACACAGAGGTTGCACACTTTGGATAAACTTGGAGAAGGAGCTAGGGAAGCTAGCTCAAAGAGTTCCTTTTCCCAAACAAGGCACTCTGCATGCAGTGGTTAACACCATCAGCTCCTAGCTAGCTCATCCTAAAATAAGGACTGCCAATTGCCAAGCCCTGCCCATGTTCACAGAGCACAGATTGGACTTTCTGGCAGTTGCCTTATTCTTAAACATTAGATGGTAATCTAGGATTGCTGGATAGTTGAAAAAAGTCTACAAAATGAAAGCCATTTTCTTAATGTAGGAGGACTCATATATCCCAGAATGAAGCAGGAGGAAAGAGAAATAACTTGGGGACACAAGACAACAGTAAAAGAGAAAGTGCAAGAAGTATTTTCAGTGAGATTTTAAAATATAATATCCTTCAAACAAGAACAGGATAGTATGAAAAAGGAGCAAGGTAGAGGAAAGAAAATCTTCAACAAAAAAGATAAAAAAAAAAAATAGGGCAAATGAATTTCTCAATATAAATAGATACATTTCCCACAGTTTAAAGTGTTCACTGATTTTGCTTCAGAGAGAAATAAAAAAAGACACATGTTCAGACATTGTGAAGTTTCTAAACTGTTGGATAAGTTTCTAAACGCTCCCAAATAGAAGGAACATGTTGACATACAGGGAATGAGAATCAGACTAGTGCCAGACATTTCATCTACAAAACACTGGATGCTGGAAAACGAGGAAGCAACCAACACCTTCCTTTTTTTTTTTTCAGGAAAAATTAAAACGATCAACATTAAACAATTATCAAGCAAGAGTAAGGGTGAAAATAAAGATCTCTATAGACGTGTAAGATTCAGAAAGCTTACTTTCCACCCATCCTGTCTTACGAAGTTACTTCAGGATATTCTCCAACAGAGTGAGCATAACATTTGGGAGGGAGATGTGGGTCCAAGGAAACAACGGCTCCCAGTTTGAGAGCTTAGTGACGGTAGTTGTACATCAGGCCTGGCACGCTGACTGCATTTGAAAAAAAATATGAGGCTAGAATAAAGTTGATTAGAAAAAGTGAGATAAAAAGCAAGAGAGGAGGAGGGGAGAGAAGGAGGAGAAAGTGAAAGAAGAGAGAGAGAGAGAAGCAGGTGGAGAAGAAAGAAGGAAGGGTGTGGAAGAGAGGGAGAGGGAGAGAGCGAGGGAGGAAATTAAGAGAAAGAAAAACTTCAGGAGAAAAAATACCTGGGAGAATCATAATACATAGAGAATATTTCCTGGCTCTACAGGTTATAATAATTGGAGCCTTCAGATAGGCTATGGGTAGGTGAAAAAAGAGACCATACACTTTGTGCCCTCCAAGTTCTCGACTGATTTTGTCAAGGATCTAGAAGTTGAGCTCAGGTGGGTGACTGATGCCGCTTCCTTTCATCCCTAATGGGCAGGCAGCTGCCAGTGGCACTCTCCACACAAAATAAGATTGTGTCTGATGCGAGAAGCTTAATTTTGTTCTCTGCTGAAGCCCTTTCAGATTCAGGATTTATATTACCATTTAGGAAGAAATGCCACATCTCTGAATGTGGTAAAAAGCAGAATCACTGCCCAAATGCCTTAAGCAGCACGTCTGCTTCCTATTTCACTGAATCCCCACATAACTATATCAATAGAACAAGGTAAGCACTGTTAATGATTTTCAACTATTAGAAATGGTTTAAGCTTTAGCTCTTCCACAACACACACACACAAACGCACCTTGAATGAACTTGTGGGCAGAGCTAGAGAAGCTAGTGTTAAGGTTGCAATCATCACTTCAAGTACTGGAATCCAACACAAAACTTAATCTGGTTGAAGACCAGACTGTGACTGTGTACATGCAGACATGCGGAACAGTAAAATTTAAATGATAGAAGGCGGGAGGTGGAAACGGGAAGAAAGTTCACATAAAGGAGGGGGAGATATTTGTAATATTTTGTAACAGTTTCATCTTACAAAGTGGAAAATCAGGAAATGAAACAAGAAACAAAGGTGTTGATGTTTACAGGTAAGCAAGAAACAAAATATATCACTATAGTGATTTAACTACAGTGAGAGGCATAAGTAGAATCTTTATCATATAAACTTGATTAATCAGAGGAGAAGCAAAATCATCACTCCCCCTTAATGATATGGAGTTTATCAGCAGGAGAGATCACTGAGCGATTTCTTATGAGGAGCGGAGATGGGAGATAAGGTCACTGATGCTTCCATGATAAGCCTTTCTCTTCTAGAATTTTTAAAAATTTATATATACATATATATATATATAATACATCAAAGCTTGTTAAAACTCACTTTATTTATATAAAACATGGTTCATAGGATCTGAGTTTCATAAGTGAAATCCACATTTGAGATCCCTGAGTCTAACTTTGTATTTTGTAGCTGAGTAAGCTGAGACTGAGAGAGAGGTGACTCATAACTTAGAGAGAAGGCCAAATAACTAGTTAGTGTCAGGAACATGTCACTTGTCTCTGCCTCTGTCAATCAGGTTTATCCAAACAAGGGTGTAACCACTACAGTTAATTCTATTCTTCAAGAAGCTGCTGTTTAATTTTTTTTCCTTCTTTAGCAAGAGCAGTCTGTAAGGTTCTCAAATCCTAGATCAGACATCATGCTCAATAACCTCCAATATATTCTAATTCTAAAGAAACTAGATCACATGTAAATGATAATCTCAAGTATCTATATGCTTTAACAAAATACGTTTTGTCCAACACTCCATGTCCTTTTTAAATTACTAGGTGTCTTAGTTTGGGCTGCTAGAATGAAAAACCCTAGGCTGGGTGGCCTAAACGACAAACATCTATTTCTCACAGTTCTGGAGGCCGGAAGACCAAGATGAGGATGCTGGCAGGTCACGTACCTGGTGAGGGCCTCTTCCTGGTTTGCAGATGGCTGTCCCCTTGTTGTGTCCTCACCTGGCAGACAGACAACTCTTATAAGGGCGTCTCACTCTTAGAAGGGCTCCACCTTTATGACCTCATCTAACCCTAATCACCTTCCAGAGGTCCTACCTCCTAATATCACCAGATTGGGAACTGGATTTCAATAGGTGAATTTGGAAATAGTGGGGAGACAGACATTCAGTCCCTAACACTAGGCTTCTAAAAATTTAACTTGTACACAAAATTTCAGATATGGGGGATAAATTCACCGAATCCATGATTCTGATATTCTGAGGCACAGAGGACAAATCCCGTATTTTGAGCTGTGGCTATCAATTCTAAGGGCATTTAGTAAGGGTTATTATACATAGGGTAATATTTTTAAAATATATGTATCTTGTAAGACAATTTGTTTGAATCATCTGATACACTTGACAGTTAAAATAATATGCAAAAAGCATGATAATACCTACCTCCTCCCCTAGATTTGGTTCATTTCATAAAAACATTTCAGTGGATGTAGCTTATCCAGTTGCCTCATTCAACCAGATGTTGGTATTGGAAAAGAACCATTAGTTGATATCATTCAATAAGATTCTCTAGCAGTCTATTGCCAACAAGATAATCCCCTGTTCAGTGGAGCATTTTGAAGCCAAATTACACAAGTCAACTAGAGTTCCTATGGCAGACTTATAAAATGGAGGGAAAGGAAGTCCCTGATATCACGGGTATAAAAAGCAGGAAGGGCAGAAACACATAGTTATCTGATCATCTACAATTGCATGGAGATGCCCCCCACCCCCATGCCCACGCCTCCCCTGGAGGGTCCTCAGCGTTCTCAGAGAAAACAGTCACTGAAAGAAGATGCAAACAGGGCTGTGCAGTGACATCCTAACTGGCCGTAGCGGAGTTTAGGCCTAACTAGCCTTTCTGAATTAATTCGAATCTCTAATTGTTTGGCTTGGAGACCAACCAACTCTGCCAGGGCAGTCCCAGCTTCAGAGGTCTCCGTAAGGTTGGTTGAGGCCTTTGCAGATCCTGCATCCCCCCCAGTCCCGCCTCCTTCCTCGTCCTCCCTGGGAGCTGTGTTTGGGCTGCCATCTTGGGATGCACACACATGTTCACGTTTGTTGGCACCCTGCCAGGCCTGTGGAGACCTTTCCACTACTGGCCCAGCCACAGACATTTGCGCTTCTGATCCCTGTTAAGGATCAGAAGAATTAGAAGAATTGTAATGGCTTCTTTCCATGACTTGTTTGTACGTTACCCTCTGTCGACTTAAAAACAGACCTAAAAAATGTACTACGTGAAGGCTGTGTTTATTCACTGTCTTACTGAGGCCGATAGCCCAGGAGACAGCCTCTCAGCTCTGAAGCGGGGAGCCAGTATATATGTGATTTTAGTAAACGGGGTGCGTGCAACCCAGAACTTATCTTGGTGGAAGGTTGCTGCTGGTCACGAGGAATGGGTATCTTAGTTAATGGTTTTAGTGGTTTTCTAAGCATGGGAAGAATCCAGGTTTGTAAAATATTTCTCCTAAAAATATCTAACTTTCTGAAGGCCTGATCTACCAGTTTTCCCAGAGCACAGAGGGCCTCATTCCTGACCTCCACCCTGAACTCCTTTCAAGTTGTGTTAAAGGCCAGCAGCTGCAGTGGTGAATGACTCAATCCTTGTAGAGCCCGATGGTGAGCCACATTCTTTAGTTGGCAACTTGGAGAGGCTACACCTGAGCTACACTGGAAAGAGCATCAGCTGGAGTCAGGACACAACAGTTCCTAGCAGAGGTGACTCCGGAACCCCACTTAGAAGGAGGGACAGGAATCCAATGGAGAACGGAGGCTCAGGCCCTTCTTGTAACCGAGTTTGTGTAGCGAGCACATGCGTTTCTGTTTTTATGTGGGTCTCCTTTGGGGGCTGCTGGAGAACAGGAGGGGGCTTCCTCCCAAACTCACCCTTGGGTACTGACCCTGGCCCACACTCAGCCCTGGGTTCTTAGGGTCTTCATCTCTGAACCGTGGGTTTCCACAACAGAACCCAAGAGGGTAAACGGGAAACTGGCTACTTTTAGTCCCCAAACCAACACCATCAGCAGGATCTTGGAGCTAACCAAAAATGCAGGTTCTCAGGCCCCACCCCAGACCTAATGATGCAGAATCCGCATTTTCACAAGACCCTCACTGACACGTATGACTGGGATTTAGCAGCACCGAGCCAGAGGGCGCCAAGTCTCCTTCCAGAGGAGCCAGCCTGGTGAATCAGAAAGAACACACACTGGCATTTGGTAGCCCTAAACTGGAATTTTTTTCTGCCACCACATTATCTATGTGCCATTGGAGAAATTCCTTGACTCGTCTGAAACTTTTTCTCATCTGTCATATTGGGTCTCTTAATATATGTACTGTTTATAAATTGTGAAGCACGTACCACAGTGCCTGGCATACAATAGGAATGAGTATCTTTTAATTCCCCTCCCTTGCCTGCTCTCTCCTGCAGAACCAATATTCTGTGATTCTACGGATCTCAATTCCTGTCATAGACCTCACTTCTACTGCCATTGCCCCCAACTTAAGAAAATAAACATAAATGATCAAATCTGACAAAAGTAAGATCATATACTAAGAGCTAGTAGCTATCAGTGGCAGCAAATGGAATTAATCCAGGATTTGATATGCAATATCCCTTAGAAATAAACACACGGGCGGGCGTCTTCCTCTCCTAGTGTCAGTTCAGCTAGAAACAATCAAGCTAACATTTCTGCTTTTCAGGTTATCAAGGTGATGCTGTTGCTTGGGGGCAAGATGTGCATACCCCTGGAGTGTTGTCTCAAAACAGGGCAACTGTTTACCTATTAAGAGTTTTCAGTCTTTCAAAGTAACCCTGAATAAATCTGTTTATTCTAAAGAGTTGTTAGGGGAGTGAAATGTCTCCCAAGATATCTTTTTAAATGCTGTTCCACTGTATTTTGAGGTGATATGTTTTGTCTTTTACTGAATAGGTTATTATTCAGAAATGCTCACTTATCTTCACACTCTTCGTTTTGAATTCAGCTACACTGTGACTTCTCTGTAAATCTTTTATGAACAAGGTCTCCGGTGGGTCCTCTTTAATTGGTTAAGGATTATCAGCCGAGAACACTGTCAAAACTCTAGACAGCATTTCTTTCTAAAAAAATCATGCACAAAACTTTGCCTGGGATAAGGTGTCTGGATGCAGATTCGCGCTCTTTGCCCACGAATTCTATTTGAACCTGGCTTGTCAAAACAAGGAGGGCTTTCAAGTGCTCCATTAGCAGTCGTATTCTTGAACAGCTTTGCTTTTTAAAACTGAATAGTTTGTGCTATGATTCCGACAAAACGGAAAGAAGGAAGGGGATTGTAGGCCTTTGCTTATAAAATACTCTTGTAGCTATTCTTTCGTGGTAGACCAACAGAAGGTACAAAATGCAAAAGCCTCTGAAGGGTTTCCTTCTGTCATCTTACAAATCTAGACAGCAATTTCATTATCCAGTGTGAAGGAATAAACATAAACACACACAGACATCCACCTGCCACACGGACACCATTTCCTTTTTTTTTTCCCTGTTAGGTTATTGTCTACCCCAGAGAATTCATGCTTGACTATGTACTGGCCCAGTTCAAAATCTTCCCTCACCTTCTTCCTTCCTTTCTTATCTGAAACTTGTGAAACATCTTCCCAATCTCTTCCCTATTCATATCACAACATGCACAAATGTCTCCTAGGCTTTTCTGTGTACACCTTTGGAGAGCCCCAATAACTAAGATGACTATTACTACATTTGTAATTAAACGTATTTCTAAATACTGTATTTGGAACTTCCCTGGCGGTCCAGTGGTTAAGACTCTGTGCTTCCACTTCAGGGGGCCCGGGGTTCGAGCCCGGGTGAGGGAACTAAGATCTCGCATGCCGCAAGGCATGGCCAGAAAACGAAAACAAAACCTAATAAGTAAATTAAATAAATAAATAAATAAATACTGTATTAAACTTAGAAGTGGTACTACAGTCAATGTCAGTATGTTTAATTCTAAATTTTCTATGCTATCATACTTCTGCATTAACTGAGTTATTTTACACCACTTTTTAAAT
Organism: Monodon monoceros; assembly: GCF_005190385.1. Lineage (NCBI taxonomy): Eukaryota > Metazoa > Chordata > Mammalia > Artiodactyla > Monodontidae > Monodon > Monodon monoceros. The sequence goes on along the minus strand of NW_021703773.1, from coordinate 30,373,485 downwards.
CATTTAAAAATAAAACTGGATCACTAATCATTAGAGAAATGCAAATGAAAACTACAGTGAGGTACCACCTCACGCCGGTCAGAATGGCCATCATTAAAAGGTCTACAAATAACAAACGCTGGAGAGATTGTGGAGCATGTAAGTTGGTGCAGCCACTGTGGAAAACAGTCTGGAGGTTCCTCAGAAAACTAAAAATAGAATTACCATATGATCCAGCAATCCCACTCCTGGGAATATACCTGGACAAAACTATAGTTTAAAAAGATACATGCACCCCTATGTTCATAGCACCATGGTCACAATGGCCAAACCATGGAAACAACCTAAATGTCCGTTGACAGATGAATGGATAAAGAAGACGTGGTACATATATACAGTGGAAGAGTACTCAGCCATGAAAACGAACAAAATAATGCCACTTGCAGCAACACGGATGCACCTAGAGACGATCATACTAAGTAAGTCAGAAAGAGAAAAACAAACACCCTATGATGTCACTTACATGTGGAATCTAAACTATGACACAAATGAACGTATCTACAAAAGAGAAACAGACTCATAGACATAGAGAACAGACTTGTGGTTGCCTGGATGGGGTGTGGTGGGAGGGAGAGGGAGGGACTGGGAGGCTGGGATTAGCAGATGCAAACTATTATATAGAGAATGGATAAACAACAGGGTCCTACTGTAGAGCATAGGGAACTATATTCAATATCCTGTGATAAACTTTAATGGAAAAGAATATGAAAAAAATGTAAAAAAAAAATATTAGCATTCAAAGCCAAGATTAAACTAAAAATGAAAACATGTGCAATATTCTGCCTGATACCATAAGTTGAACTCAGGGAAAACAAGCTGATTCTACTGTTAATATAAATTAAACATCATTAAGAAGATACATTTCCTGCCAAGGTCTTCATAGCAGGCATTCCAAACCTAATACTACATCAGCAAATATTTGATTATTACTTTTGGCTTACATTCTATTGGGTATAACATCCCTCTGCTTTTAGGAGACGTAAAATTTTTGCAGGCTTTGAGAAGTTGCTTTGGATTGGCATAATTGATAATCAAAACTAAATTATATTAGTCTTTATGCCTTAATATACCTTACTTTGGATTTGCAATGCATTTCAAGATGTCCTTATGTCCACTGTTCTTAGATTTTAGAAAAATCATTCACAGCCATTTGTATATTCAGGAAATTCATGAATCCCAGCACATGCAGAGTTCTGTTTTCCCAAAACCTGCTTTCATTTTGGCAACTCCCGGTCAGCAGTCAGTAGGAAGGGCTTTCCCACCACTCATCCTGCACCAGGGAGAAATTTTCTGCAGGGAACGGGACCAGAGCTGTCCACTCCAAACACAGACGCCTTGCTGGGAGTCCCTTCCCTTCTTTTGAGATTCTGATCTGCTTTGGGAGAAGGGCTCAAAGGGTCAGGGGTAGTTGAAAGAACTTGCACAGGGGACAATTTTTATATTATCTCTTTCACCTGGGAGATTTTTCATAAGCCTGCTCAGAACCTCTCTGCTTGGTATGCAATACAGAAATAATGGGGTAAGTCTCCTAAATTGAATTGAACTGACCATGGATTTGAAGTTGCTGCCTTTCCCACTGAGTTAAAGCCAAACAGAGTTGCCTCCCCCGGCTAAGCTTTGATCAGTAGTTCAGTACTTCCCTCTTCCTGACTCAAATGCATCCAGTCCCCAGCCCTGGTTTTATTAAATGTTCTTGTTCACTTCACTGGAAATGCTTTAACTGTGGCACCTGCTGGCTGTGAAAGTGATTAGGATTTCATGGGACCAGAGCGTTTCATTTCTACTAAGCCACACCACGGACCATAAATTAATACAGGATTATGCCTCAGCATTTACTCTGCAGGCTTGTTTTGAACTGAAAAGGAAAGGCAATTGAAAGGATGAAGAAAAAAAGCAAATGATCAGATGAAAAGTGAACAGTTGTATGAAACCTGACCGTGTGTATTAGCATAAGAGCTTCCTTAGGAGGAAACTAAGAAGCCTACGCTGTGTTATTACGTTTCTACTGATAAGCATCATCCCTCCTTTCAAGGCCTGACTCACTTTACGTATGGAAAATGTCTTACCCTCTGCCAGGATGTATATGGGTCATCTTTCTCTTTTTTTTTTGCGGTACGCGGGCCTCTCACTGCCGTGGCCTCTCCCGTTGCCGGAGCACAGGCTCCGGACGCGCAGGCTCAGCGGCCATGGCTCACGGGCCCAGCCGCTCCGCGGCATGTGGGATCTTCCCGGACCGGGGCACGAACCCGCGTCCCCTGCATCGGCAGGCGGACTCTCAACCACTGCGCCACCAGGGAAGCCCTAACTTCTGTTTTAAGCCACTAAGTTTTGTGTTGATTTCTTACACGGCAATAGATAAGCAACTGTCATCTAAGTCAAAAGACAAGATCTTGCAAATGGAATACCTAAGAAACACATCTGAATACAAAGTTGATATCTTTTTTTAAAACATCTTTATTGGAGTATAACTGCTTTACAATGGTGTGTTAGTTTCTGCTGTATAACAAAGTGAATCAGCTATACGTATACATATATCCCCATATATCCTCTCTCTTGCATCTCTCTCCCACCCTCCCTATTCCACCCCTCTAAGTGGTCACAAAGCACTGAGCTGATCTCCCTGTGCTATGCGACTGCTTCCCACAAGGTATCTATTTTACATTTGGTAGTGTATATATGTCCATGCCACTCTCTCACTTCATCCCAGCTTACCCTTCACCCTCCTTGTGTCCTCAAGTCCATTCTCTACGTGTGTCTTTATTCCTGTACTGCCCCTAGGTTCTTCAGAACCATTTTTTTTTTGAGTCCATATATATGGGTTAGGATATAATATTTGTTTTTCTCTTTCTGACTTATTTTACTCTATATGACAGACTCTAGGTCCATCCACCTCACTACAAATTACTCAGTTTAGTTTCTTTTTATGGCTGAGTAATATCCCACTGTATATATGTGCCACATCTTCTTTATCCATTCATCTGTCGATGGACACTTAGGTTGTTTCCATCTCCGGGCTATTGTAAATAGAGCTGCAATGAACATTTTGGTACATGACTCTTTTTGAATGATGGTTTTCTCAGGGTACATGCCCAGTAGTGGGATTGCTGGGTCGTATGGTAGTTCTATTTATAGTTTTGTAAGGAACCTCCATACTGTTCTCCATAGTGGCTGTATCAATTTACATTCCCACCAACAGTGCAAGAGGGTTCCCTTTTCTCCACACCCTCTCCAGCATTTATTGTTTCTAGATTTTTTGATGATGGCCATTCTGACTGGTGTGTGGTGATACTTCATTGTAGTTTTGACTTGCATTTCTCTAATGATTAGTGATGTTGAGCATCCTTTCATGTGTTTGTTGGCAATCTGTATATCTTCTTTGGAGAAATGTCTATTTAGGTCTTCTGCCCATTTCTGGATTGGGTTGTTTGTCTTTTTGATATGGAGCTGCATGTATTGCTTGTAAATTTTGGAGATTAATTCTTTGTCAGTTGCTTCATTTGCAAATATTTTCTCCCATTCTGAGGGTTGTCTTTTGGTCTTGTTTATGGTTTCCTTTGCTGTGCAAAAGCTTTGAAGTGTCATTAGGTCCCATTTGTTTATTTTTGTTTTTATTTCCATTTCTCTAGGAGGTGAGTCAAAAAGGATCTTGCTGTGATGTATGTCATAGAGTGTCTGCCTATGTTTTCCTCTAAGAGTTTTAAAGTGTCTGGCCTTACATTTAGGTCTTTAATCCATTTTGAGTTTATTTTTGTGTATGGTGTTAGGGAGTGTTCTAATTTCTTTCTTTTACATGTAGCTGTCCAGTTTTCCCAGCACCACTTATTGAAAAGGCTTTCTTTTCTCCTTTGTATATTCTTGCCTCCTTTATCAAAGATAAGGTGACCATATGTGTGTGGGTTTATCTCTAGGCTTTCTATCCTGTTCCATTGATCTATATTTCTGTTTTTGTGCCAGTACCATACTGTCTTGATTACTGTAGCTTTGTAGTATAGTCTGAAGTCAGGGAGCCTGATTCCTCCAGCTCCGTTTTTCTTTCTCAAGATTGCTTTGGCTATTCGGGGTCTTTTGTGTTTCCATACAAATTGTGAAATTTTTGTGTTCTAGTTCTGTGAAAAATGCCATTGGTAGTATGATAGGGATTGCATTGAATCTGTAGATTGTTTTGGGTAGTATAGTCATTTTCACAATGTTGATTCCTCCAGTCCAAGAACATGGTATATCTCTCCATCTGTTTGTATCATCTTTAATTTTTTTCAACAGTGTCTTATAGTTTTCTGCATACAGGTCTTTTGTCTCCTTGGGTAGGTTTATCCCTAGGTATTTTATTCTTTTTGTTGCAATGGTAAATGGGAGGGTTTCCTTAACATCTCTTTCAGATTTTTCATCATTAGTGTATAGGAATGCAAGAGATTTCTGTGCATTAATTTTGTATCCTGCTATTCTACGAAATTCATGGATTAGCGCTAGTAGTTTTCTGGTAGCATCTTTATGATTCTCTATGTATAGTATAATGTCATCTGCAAACAGTAACAGCTTTACTTCTTCTTTTCCAATTTGGATTCCTTTTATTTCTTTTTCTTCTCTCACCACTGTGGCTAAAACTTCCAAAACTATGTTGAATAATAGTGGTCAGAGTGGACAACCTTGTCTTGTTTCTGATCTTAGAGGAAATGGTTTCAGTTTTTCACCATTGAGAACGATGTTGGCTGTGGGTTTGTCATATATGGCCTTTATTATGTTGAGGCAAGTTCCCTGTATGCCTACTTTCTGGAGGGTTTTATCATAAATGGGTGTACAGCAGTTAATTTCTTAGCCACATACCTTTAAAGTTAAAATTTTAAAGGAAGTTAACTGAAAAAAAATTAACATTGAACTTGCTAAATTTTTTCTCATTTATTGCATACAAATGGCAATATTTTATTCCCACAGGGAACAGGATGAATGTAACCTTTTTGAACTCCTACCTTCCACCAGGCACTGTCCTAGGCCATGGACATGCAATGGTAAGTCAAAACAGATCATGACCCGGCCCTCTTGGAGCTTACTGTCAAATGGAGAAGAAAGACAGCAATCAAATAATTCCACTACACAATTTGGAATAGGTGTATCACAGTAATTACATATAGTGCTCTGATAACTATAGCAGGAAGATCTGACCTAGCATTGACGACAGCTAAGGGTCCCCCAAAAACATGATACTTAAGTTAATATCATAATGGTGAGTCAGAGTTAATTAGGTAACATGGGGTGGGCATGCTGAGCACATAATTTTCCAGACTTGGTGTGTACGGTACATTTGAGGAGCTGGAGACAAAGACGATGGTGCAAGATGCAGCCTGAGATCACAGGGCTTGGTAAACTGTCGCACTGCTTATAAATGTTTATCTGAAGAGTCACTGAAGTATTATAAGCAAGTGGCACTGGAACAGAGAAGGGTCTTGGCTTTAACGTTATCTGATTCACATTTTGAAAAATCGTTTTGCAGCGTGGAACAAATGATTGCTGGAAAGCAGGATGGCGTTATACAGAATGAAAAAGGAAAAGGGCTGGTGATAACAAACACTGGGGAAATAAAAACAAAATCTTCTTGCATCCCAGGAATCATCTTCACAAAGGTGGCAGAGAAATAAAATCCTTTTCTTGTTGAATAAGCATTAAACCAGAACATGGTTCGCATCTCAGGCAACCCTCTAAGAGGTTGCAAAGACGGAGAGAGAGCTCCTCCTGTGCACAGCTGTGGAGCAGTTCTGTGAACCAGCCAACAATCCTGGGAGAACAGGAAGCCCTGCACAGCTAACCAATCCCAGGGGGAGATTCCCACTACATGGAAGATGGCAAAGATAGTCACAATGCTGGTCACCAGGAAGAGAAGAGCAAACGCTCTGCCTGCTGCCTCTTGGTGGTGCCGAAGCAGGGCAATTCGCCTACATGTACCCCTGTCCTGAATCAGCAGTGGAGGACGCCTTTCCTCTCCCCGTGGAGGACAGACATAACAGCAGAGTTGGCCAGGTGCCACATGACACACTCGCTTCAGGTGAAGACCATAGAGCACTTACTGAACCTGAAGCAAAGAAAGATATTCCCACACAAGATGACAATCCCAGTATGATTTGTGTGGGCTCCTTATCTCTTGGTAAGAAAGTGTTCCAAGCCCAAGGCCACTCCTATGCTGCTGAGGGAAGCTTGTTAAGACTGTGCATGAGACCAACTTTCCCAACAGTAGCCAGGCAGATACAACACATCACATACATGCTTTTGAGATAAACAACTAGTCCTCAAGTGAGAGGACTTGACAGCACCGTTGGTCACACATGTTCACCCCAACTTTACCTGGTAACTGGGGTGGGGTGACCATTTACTCTAGCAAATTGGCTTTATCCAGAGGAAAAACAAACTTCTCATATCTTTTTTGACTGGAGGTGGTTTTGCAACTTGAAGCAAGATGCCCACAAACTTAGGCTCCTACCCTCCCACACAGGCTGGGGGTCACAGGTGCTATCTCTCTAGATGTTACGTTTCAAAGAGACAGTTGCCAGGTCCTTGGGAAAAACATTTCTGGGTCATTATGCTGACAAAATTTCTATCAAGTCTTCAAGAAAATGTATATACATTTCAAAGAGAGGAGAAAGTACTTAGAATTTTTCTAAAGTAAATGCTCTGAGAAAAAGGAGGAAAAAAAAATCTCTTATTTTCAACAGGGAGAATTAAGCCTCTTAATTTGTTTTTCCCCTTACACCTGTCCAAGGGAAGATAGAATGTATTTCAGGAAGAATGGAGTGTTGAGAAATGAATACCTTCCATTAAATTTAGGGTCACGGAAGTCATTGGTGACTTTCACGAAGACGGTTACTAGGATGTCCTTAGAGCAGAAGCCAGATGGAGCGAGTTAAAGATGACTGTCGGTGAGGGGGTAGAAAGAGTAAGAATAATAGGCTTCAATTTAATGAAGCTGCCTGTGAGGAGAGGGAAGGAAGCCATACCTGGAGGGGAGTCAGGCAAGTCAGAGGTTGCTGCTTTCCCTTCAGGTGGAAGGTACCTTAGCAGGTTGAAAGCCAGCGAGGAGGCTCTAGTAGAAAGGGAAAAGGGGAAATTCAGGGTAGAGCAGCAATAATTCATGGCGTGAGATTCCTGGGGAAGAAAGGGAGGATAGGATTCAAATCTAGGGTAGAAGGATTGAAAGCTTGGCAAATGAGGAGAGTTTGGGTACACGGAGACAGCTCTAAATTCTAGAAAGCAGTCAGAATTTTGACGAACAACTTTTTAAAGAGATACAGATTTTGTTATATTTTTGTTTGAAGGCTAGATTAGTTCTGGAGGAAACAGCGTTTAGCCCCATATGAGTGCAAGGGAGAGACGGTCACAGCGGAACAACTGTACTTACGGAAGTGTGAGGCCAGGGACAGAGGCAGCAATGCTGCTATCCTAGGGGAAGGAGGAGCTTTCCAGAGCCCAAGGACACCAGGCTCAGATCTGACGGTGGAGGAGGGCCCTGCTGGGAGCTTTAAACCTGCCCAGACAGCCACAGCAGGACACACGGGCACCGAGGTGGGGAGGGAAGCTGAGGAACACCTGAGTCTCTCCTGCTGCCCTCCCAGGTCCCGCCTCGGCTTCCTGTGGGCAGGACGCAGCCGAGATCAAGGGAGGGGTCAGCCTCTCAGGCCTCAGAGCTGAGTAGAGAACAGGAAGGGGAGGCGGAAAGTTGAGGATCTGAATTCTCATTCCATCTTTAACCTTGAATTGTCTTGAATTTTGTATCTGTCTCCTCTTGACGCACCTGCAGATGAGGCACCGTTCAAACGCAGGAGAGAAGGTGCCGAGCCCAGAATGCTCCACGGGTGACACTCGCCTGGGTTTGCTGTTGCTCCACTTCTCAGCTTTCTCTTCTTGTTTCTCCACCTTGAATGTCTGCCTTCCTCCGAGCTTGGTTCTGGGTCCTGTCACCCTCTTCCACGCTCCTCCTAGGCTGCTGTCCTGCTGTCTCATCCACTCCCATGGCTCCAAGTCTTGGCTACAATGTGATCACTCCCAAATCTGTTTCTCCCGGCATCTCACCTCCCCCCGACCCTCTCCCTCTCCCTCCCCTCGTCCACCCCCCTCTCTCTCTCTCTAACTTGGACTCATGGCTTGACGTGCCTCCTGGAAAGCTCTACTGGGACGCCCTACAATCATCTCAAACTCATCAGGTACAAATGGAACTCCTTTTTCTCACCAAACGTGTTCCTCCTACCACGTTTCCCATCTCAGGGGTTGACAACACCATCCATCCAGTCCTTCAAGACCTCGACACTCTTGTCTGTCACCACACAAAGAGTCAATCACATTTACCTCCTGAATGTTTCAAATCCATATATTTCTCGCCATCCTCACCAGCATCTCCTCAGCTTGGCCACCACTTTCTCTCATGGCGACTATTCCAACCAGGCACCTAACTGATCTTCTAGCCTCAGTTCATGGCTCTTCTCTGATCCATTCTCTAAACTCCACAGCAATCTTCTGATAACTCAAATGTAATGACACATGTAATTCTCAGGTAATTACACTGGTGCTAGCATAGAGGGCTAATCTTTAACATGGTTTAAAAACATGTTATAAGGGGCTTCCCTGGTGGCTCAGTGGTTAAGAATCCGCCTGCCAATGCAGGGGACATGGGTTCGAGCCCTGGTCAGGGAAGATCCCACATGCCACAGAGCAACTAAGCCCGTGCGCCACAACTACTGAGCCTGTGCTCTAGAGCCTGCGAGCCACAACTACTGAGCCTGCGTGCCTCAACTACTGAAGCCCATGCGCCTAGAGGCTGTGCTCCGCAACAAGAGAAGCCACCACAATGAGAAGCCCACGCACCGCAACGAAGAGAAGCCCCCGCTCGCCGCAACTAGAGAAAAGCCTGCACACAGCAACAAAGACCCAACGTGGCCATAAATAAATAAATTCATTAAACAAACAAACAAACAAACAAACGTGTTATGATATGGTCACTTCTGACATCACCAAGCCCATTTTTCACAAGTCCCCACTCCTCACACGCTGTCTCCAACCAGACCCCCTTCTTCACCAGGATAACTCCTCTGCCTCTCCTCCTTCTACTGTAAAGTCATCACTTCTTACAGGGTGCTTTCCCTCACTATTTTAGTGTCCCTCTTAAGGGCTCACCACCCCCATCATAACATTTATCACATGAAATTGTTATTGCCTATAACTGTCCTTCCTGAATGATAAGACAGAACTATTTCTGCGTTAAGTATTCTCTCCCCAGTTTCAAGCGTAATGCTTTAACCTGAGTAGGAAATCAATAGATATTTTCATATAAAAGAAAGAAGGAAGGAAGTAATAAAACTCTTCCGTGGAACAATGTTGGAATTGGTCATAAGGGAATTCTGTAAAAGTATAGGATGCTACAGTAGCTAAGGTGGCCGATGAGGGTGGTTTAAAGTTTGAAGGGTAGGGAAGGCAGGCTTCTTAGCTACTCGTGGTGGTACCTGTAGGCACACAGATCTTGTTCTCTTAAGCTTAAAGTTAGAGGTAGAATTAATTACATGAAAACTTCCACAATAACAACATTTATTAGTAACAAAAAATGGTCTCTGTTGATATTGGTACGTGACGATTAAGTAGTAAGACGTGGCAGGCTGTGACTGAGTCTGCAATAAGCCATGTTTGGGTGTTTTGCACAAGTGTGATAACAGGGTGTCATCTTGACAGTAGGTAGGATCCTGAACCCAGTCTACAAAATATTAAATTGCAAATTTTCCTGTGAAAATCTTTTTCCTAGATTCTTTCCCTTTAAGTGCTTTAGTATCAAAGTAGAAAACAAAATAAGGGAATTTTGAACATTAAAAAAAATTTAACTTCTGGACTTTGATGAACCAATTTTAGGATCTAACTACATCCCTCCTTACTCGGCCAGGTCAGAAGCAGCAAAGGTGGGATGGAGCGAAAGTGCCCACTGCTGCTTTCTGCCACATTTCAAGAAGGGCATTTCTTTTTTTTTTTTTTAAAGATTTATTTTTATTATTTATTTATTTATTTTATTTTTGGCTGCATCGGGTCTTGGTTGCGGCATGTGGGATCTTTGTTGAGGCATGCGGGATCTTCAGTTGCAGCACGCAGGCTTCTCTAGTTGTGGCATGCGGGTTTTCTCTCTAGTTGTGGCACATGGGCTCCAGAGCACGTGGGCTCTGTAGTTTGCAGCATGCGGGCTCTCTCGTTGAGGCACGCGAGCTCAGTAGTGATGGCGCACGAGCTTAGTTGCCCGGCAGCATGTGGCATCTTAGTTCCCTGACCAGGGATAGAACTCGCGCCCCCTGCATTGTAAGGCGGATTCTTTACCACTGGACCACCAGGGAAGTCCCAAGAAGGGCATTTCTTCATATGATGGCTGCTAGCCCCGTGGATATTTAGAAATTTTCTCTCCCATGAGAGAATACCCTTCAACTTTTGGAACAGCATATCCAGAATATTGGTAAGGTGGGTAGATGTTCTTAAGTCAGGGACTTACTGTCCAGAGACAGACAGACAAACAGAGGAGGTCAAAATATCTCGTGGGGCTTGTCCTTGGAAAAATAATTATACCTTCAAAGATTCACTTTTTTGATATGACATAAATAGGAACAATATATTCATCAAGTCAGATGTCTTTTTGTCTTCCATGCAGGGAAATTTCTGTAATCAGCATGCTTGTTTTATTTTAATATGTAGGAATCTTTGCGTCATGGCATAAGGAAGATGGGGGTGTGTGAATATCATGGTGTTAAGATTTTGCCTGGGTCCATTTTGCTCCCTGATTAACTTTGTGGCCAAGTGACATTGCTTTCTACTAGATTTATTTGGAAATCACTGTCCTTTCTTACAGTTGAAATCACTTTCCTGCAACTTTTGCTCTTTTAGACCAAAGTACTAGATTTATGCCTTAACTCAGATGAATTTATTGGACAGTAGGCGAGCATGCAGTGTCTTACTTGCAGATTGGGGCAAGGGGTCTGTCACATCTTTCTTTCCTACAAGTTCCATTCAAGTTAGCTATGAAAGCACATTATACCACTGAACACCAGATGTGGCAGGTTCTTAACGGCTTTGTGAACAGGTTTGCCATTTTTGTTTGGGCTGCTGAGTCAGGAAATTGACATTCCACTGTTGTGGTTTTAAAAGTATTTGCTGTGACTTCATTTTTTTCTCCCCTCTGACAGTTGAAGCAGAAAGGTGGATTAGCTTTCCTGATTCCAGTGATCTTCCCTGTAGTATACTGCTGATACGCTACTGTGTCAGATGAGTTATGTGAAGTAGAAGAAAATGTCACCTGGTAAATGTGACAGTATTTGAGGGAGGCCTTGAAAGATATTTCTTGTCATTGATGGGTCTCCAAGAAATGTTTTTTTTAAGGACAGGTAGAATTCTTTTGAAATATTTGAATTGGATTTTTTTTTCTGCCGAATTGGCTGAAAGATTACCATGCAAATGCCAACTTTTGTTTTTAAAAGAGACATAAATTGAGAAAGTCAGTGTAATATTCTACTTGATTTCATTCCACACAGAGAGTTATTGGAAGGTGTTCTTCAGGGCACTTGAATCCTTCTCTGTTTTTTCTTATTGTCATACAGTAGATCACATCTCAGAAAGACCAGGTTCTCACTGCCACATGGAGAGAGATTTGAGACAATGACGGGATAATATCTGGTGACAATGTACGTCTTCATGTTTACAGGTTTTGTGTTGTGAATTGGTGAACGAAGGCTTAAGTACCTGTGACACTTTCAAAGCCTTTTGATTACAGAGAACTGCCTGCAGTTTCTGGCCATCTGGTGAAGCTGAGTTTAGTTTTCTTTTAATTCAGTATTTGTTTCATAATAGCTTATTATTATTTTTTAAGTGTACAAGGTTTCCTGATAAATCACGTTTATCTTTTTACCACATTGAGAGAATTTGAATCACAGTTAAAATATAAAATGCTCGGGCTTCCCTGGTGGCGCAGCGGTTGAGAGTCCGCCTGCCGATGCAGGGGACACGGGTTCGTGCCCCGGTCCGGGAAGATCCCACATGCCGCGGAGCGGCTGGGCCCGTGAGCCATGGCCGCTGAGCCTGCGCGTCCGGAGCCTGTGCTCCGCAACGGGAGAGGTCACAACAGTGAGAGGCCCGCGTACGGCCAAAAAAAAAATTCAAACTTCTGAATCATTTTCAGCACCGTATTGAATATATTTTTCCCTTTATTGACAGGAGAATTCCTGCAAAGATAAATAGACTTAGGTCCTAACTCTCGTTTAGTCAATTACTGGCATTTCAGTACAAATGCAACCTTCTCAATTGAGAGTTCCTGTCTTGCCTTCCTCTTGGTATTTACGTGATCTGTAACAATTACCTCCGGACCTCAACTTCCTTCAACTCAGCACTTAAGCATTGCCAGGTAAAGAAAAGTCCCCTAATCATTCTCAAGAAGTCTCCCTATTTGCAGACCAGTCTCTGCAAACTAATGAGCAATCAGCAGGGCCTTTACTGGAGCCAAGAAGAGACTGGATGTAATTTTACTACCTTAGATTTAATGAACAGAAACTGGGATATGAAACTGGATGAGAAGAAAACCAATGGTATTTCTGTTAGCATTAGAAACATACCTGAAAGAAAAATAACACAGATAAATAGGGAGAAGAAGGAAAGCTTGCCCAGCAATGAAGAAAGACTTGCCAATGCTAAGTAACTTTTTCTGTATGTGGTAGCTGACACCTCCCCTTAAATACACCCTTTTCTGTCCTTCACAGCACACCTCAGGCTCTGAGTAACCAGGTTTGATCTGCAAGATGAATTAGGAAAACCCTAGGGACACAGAGGGAAACAGATGGTAATCTACAGGGAGATGAATCACCCATCCAACTTGAAAATGCCTGGCTCCATCCTAGGTCAACTCCTGTGCTAATAGCATTTTCTTGCTACCTGAGTTATCCTCCGGGAAATCTACTTCTGCAGAATATGTGAAAAGAGCAAGAATTTAGGAAGGGTGGAGGCAGGTGGATGAACGGGAATATGATTTGTATTAGAAATAATACCAGAAACAAAAAGATACGTGTATTCTTTTGGAGTTGATGAGTTGATATATTTCCTGGGAACATTTACTAGAATCCTGCCCTGGTTCAGAAAGACTGACTAATCCAAAACTTGATGTGGCTCAAATAATCTGAAATTTGATACAACTCACGTTTTACGGGACCCAACCCAAACATGAAATAGAAAAATTTGATTTATTTTCTGAAATTGCCCTTATAAAATTAATATTTGCTTTGAAAAAGTGAGGCTTCATATTCCTGCATTCACTCTATGCCCATACCATTCTTTCTGTGGATTTATCAGACCAAAATACACACAACATATGTGTGTACATTTGTGGTACATGGCTGCACGCAAACATCACACAGAGGTTGCTGGAAGCTGAGTGATTAGCAGGAGAGGAGGCTGAAAGGAAGATGGTTTATGAACTGGGTGAACTGCTAAGGTATCCAAGAGTGGCCAGGAATGACGCTATACTCAGGGAAAAAAATGAAAACCAAGGAACAAATGAAGAGAAGCAATATAATGAGAAAGAGGAAACCAGAGTAACTTTGAGTGGAAGGATGAGAGGGCCTTCTTCCTCTTTAGCCAAGCCATAATTTTACCTGTGATCTATGAGTTTCGAGAAAACGAACTTTGCCAGCACAATGCTGAGAACAGCTGACAACTACCAAGAAACCTATGGATGGAGAGAGATCTGAACAGCACAGCACCCAGCTGGAGCTCTGAGAGAGTAAAACAATGGATTCACTCATCCTTTGCTTATTTCTTGATTTTTCTATCTCAGACACTATTCTATGTCCAAGAGATAGAGCTATGAAGAAACAGACAAGGATCCTCCCCAGTGAATCTCATGTAGGCAAGGGTGTAGGGGAGGATTGGGGAGGGAGGAGTTACCAATAAACAAACCCAACAATCAGATCCTCTCAGACTGACTGGTAGGGTCTGGGTGCAGATTTAGGTTGGTTGATCACAGGTCTTCCCTGAGGTGGTAACTTTGAAGCAAGGTCTAAATGTTGGGTGGAGCCAGGCATGGAAGATATGGGGTTGGATATTTTGCAGTGAATATTAGTTACCAAAATTGGCCCATAATTATCCTGGTCATCTCTAATACACACAGAGTTGCAAAATGACATCCTACTAAAAGCATTTCTGACAGTTCCGGCAACTTCCATGTAAATGTTGCATTAATATGCCCTAGTCATTCTTTGACTTTTTAAAAATAAAATCCATCCAGTTCCCTCGCATACTCAGGCATATGTCTCCTGTTAAGATAATCGTCTTCCCTTCTGATCTTCCAGTATTAATTACGGCTCCTTTCAATGTTGGCGCTCTCAAGGTTAATTTGAAAGCAACAAAGACATGTTTGGGCTATGTAGAAAGTTTTCTTTAGAAAAAGATTATACTAAATGTTTGTCTTGGCAGGAACAAGTATTTTTTTTGCCTGCGATTCAAAATTATCTGTGCTGTTTCGTACCTGCTTTCAAGTAGCTGAGCTACATCTTGATAACCACAATGCTATATTTCTGCTCGTGACTATTTACATATTGGCAATTTTCCCTGTAATGACACCTCTGCATGTCTTAAGAGCAGGGGTGCTGCCTGGCTTGGCTTCAGGCTGTCTTTCCAAGGATGTGTGCGCAGTGAACAGACTTGGAAGACGGCAGAGAGCTCTCTCTGCAGCAAAGGCAGGTCTGAGTACTGTCCAGCGTCATAAAGGTAACGTCTTCCTCTGGGCAAAGGTCAAGCAGGCTTACTGCTCATTATAAAGGATTTGGGTTCCTTTCCATTATGCTACTGACTACCTATGCAGGCAACACCTGCCTTCTTCGTGGCACCTGGCGGGATTCAGGATTCAGAGAAATGGTGCAAATACAGGTTCTCTGGCCACTGCTGCGTCTGTGGGTAGTGAAGTCCTTTGTTTCTGACCTGGGAGTTTCCATCTCTTCATCTCTTCATACATCTGTTAGGCACACTCGTTGACTTGTATTCAGATAAAGTCTTGGACGCTTCACAATTCTTGACAACCAACGTGTTAAGCATCTTTAATTTCAAACATGGTATATAATGAATGATAAAATACAGTTGACAATAGACCACTGACAGAAGTATAAACAGATTCCCCCGAAGGTACGTCTGAGGGACAGATAATTCTGGCTGGAGAACATATGGGAAGTTTTAGAAATTAGAATTCAGCGGAGCGCTTGGGGAAGGGCAGGGCTTTTTCAACCGTTGGAATAACAGGGAAGTGCATTCCTAGCAGTGGGAATAGTTTGTGTAAAGTCTAAGAGCATGTTTGCCAACGAGAGACTGGTTACAGTGGGAGTAGGGCCATCGGGAGAGAATAAGGAGAAATAAGCCTGGAAAAAACATAAGCATCCAAATTTGGGGGGACTCTGAATTCTGTGTAACTTTTGCTTTTCTTCTTCATTAGAATCATGGAGGATTTTTTTTTTACACGACAAAGTTTCACACTCTGTACTTTGCATTGAAGAACTGGCTTTGGTACTGGAAAACAACACTTAATAAGATAATTTCTAGTCTTCCAAAATGAGGGCTGGCATTGTCTTAAATATTCTAAACAAAGGGTGATTTTTTTTTTCTTTACTGCTTTCGGAAAGAGAAGGAATGCACACAAGCACTGTAGGTAAACTGCACAGTTCCCCACCCTCGCATAGGTAAGGTAGGTAGTATCACCGGGATGATGAGAAATCAGGGCGTCTCCTCTGTTTCCTGTGTAAGCTATGACTCCAGGAAATGGTAGATACCTATTGAGACAGAGAAGCACAACTTCCCTTGTAACCAGCAGGACTCTATGGCCCTATGGGGCCTTTCTGGGACAGAACCCTCCCCCGTATCTGCTGTCACTCCTCTCTGAAGTACCCAGATAACAGTATCTCATGCATACTTCTTGAGTTTTTCGGATGCTAGAAACCACAACCAAATGGAAGAAATTAACTACCTGATGGTCATGAGCGCACAGCTGCTAGACCTTCTGGTGCCTTAGGATTGATAATGTTAGCCACCTTATGACCTCAACGTCAACCAATCAGAGAATTGCACACGAGGTGCTCACACACGCTGGGATGCCCTTCCTTCACCTGGCCTTTAAAAATGCTTTGCTGAAACACTTCGGGGAGTTTGAGCTTTTCTGGGGGCGGGGGTCCACGAGCCACCCATTCTCCTTGCTTGGCCCTGCTATAAACCTTTCTTTGCTCCAAACTCCGATATTTAGGTTTTTTTGGCCTCACCGTGAGTTGGGCACCCTTTCGAAGCAGATTTTCAGACCCATGAGGCTTATTCAAGGGGACAGCTCAGTTTCTTTGCACAGCAAGTTTCTCCTTCTACAGAAAAGGTAGTCTGGCTAAATATATATATATATATATAAATATATCAGTCTGAAGATTGCAGCCTTCATCTCTTGAAAGACCTTAGTAAATGTCAATGATTTGAAGGTACACTCCAATGTCACATCAAGGACCATGCTTGCTAGAAACAGCTCATTTACACTCAGAGGGAAATAGTCAGAAATAAAATGTGGGAATGTAGCTTTTCAGATATCTTAGCAGTTGATTCTTGATAGAATTGATGTTAAAAAGTTCTAGCATTGATGATATTTATCCCAATAGCACAATCTGAAAGCATCAAGGTCACTTCCTAAATGTTCTTTCACTATGTTGTTTTCCAGAAGTGTAAATATGACAGAGTGTCTAGGAGCTGCCTAATAGTGGTTTTATCATAAATTCTGAATGATGAATGACTTTCAGACAGTCCTAAGCATCCCACAGTGAGCTCTAATAATACCAAAGGAGATTTTTATGATGAATACAAATGACCCCTAAAACCTATAATACATCATGGAGAGTAATATCACAACAAGAAGGGAGAAGAAAATGAAACTCTAAATAGGCATATGCTTTTATGTACTTTGATTGAATTTGTATTCTTTCACTCCCTCAATCCAACAATAAACGTTATTATGGAAAATAAGAAAAATATCTTAAATATCTCTGAAAATTTGATCTGTAAGAAAAACTAATATCGCATTTCTATTATAAGACATTTGCATTATAATTTTTACTTATTAGCTAAGTTTAGTATGAAGATCATGCTTTACACATGCTCCCTTCTGAAAAGATTTTTACATGTATTCTCACTTAAACTTTAAAATAACTCTAAGGAAATATTCCCATTTTATAGGCAAAGGGACCAAGGCATTAAAATGACACTTTGGCTAGCTCACAGGGTTAGTGAATGATAAAACCAGGAGTAGGAACTTTGGTTGTTTGAAAATTGTACATTAGCCTTACCAACTACCTAAGAGTCACATAAATTAATTTTAAGGCTACCATTCTAGTAAATCTTATTGTGTAAAAAATGATCCCCGAACTTAGAGGCGTTTCATTTTATTTTGTCATGACTTTGTGTGTCAGGGGTCTGGGCAGGGCTGGGCTAGGCTTATCTAACCTGGGACTCTGATGCAGTCATCGTCTGGAGGTCAGCCAGGGCGGCAGTCCTCTGGGGGCTCAGCTGGCTGAGATGTCCCAGAGGGTAACTCACGTAGCTGCGCTGGAGACTGGCTGTTGGCTGAGAATTGAGCTGGGGCTCTCTCTCTGGATCCTCCCAAAGATGCCCCTCCAATGTGTGTTGTCTCAGTGTAGCAGGACCTCTTCCATGATGTCCGACTTCCCTCAAAAAGAGCACCTGGAAAAAGAATGAGGCAGAAGGCATAACCTTTTATGATGTAGCTCGGGAAATCATGGCACCTCCTCTACTATACTCTATTCGTTAAAGCAGTCCCAAGCTCTTTCCAATGTCAGGAGTGTTAAATAATTTGTGGCCTTTTATTTTTAACCACTACTGTCTCTAAGGTCACTTTTCCCCTCTGATTTCATTAAAGAGAAATTTTTATTGAAATATAGTTGACGTACAACCCTCTGGTTTAAGTTGAGCTAAATATCTCTCACATAAGTTTAGATAAATTTTCTAATAAAAACAAAAAACAGAAAAACCCACTAATCCAATTCATTCCTTTAGAGGTAAGATAAATTCTAGGTGATTTTTATCAAGTAATTTTAAGATAAGAGACCTGCTTAATTTGCTTTTACGTTCAATGTTTTATGTTCTTAATTTTGATTAAGAGGAGGACATTCTAAAATCAGGCAGGTCTACAAAGACTAACTACAGAAGAAAGTGATAATTTCAAAAAGAAGAAGAAAACAGATCACAAAGCTTTTGCTCTTAGTAACTCCTATTGCTCCGTGGTCAGCTCAGGGCTTTTTTGTGAGGGAAACATGACCTCTGCATAAATGACAAAAAGGATAATGGAGTAAACATCTGTGAAGTTTATATAATCGTTATCAGTTTTTTCTTAATGACAGTTCAGTATCTTTTTCTAAAACCGAGTAGAAAGAAAGTAGCTCACCTAGTTGGATTTAAAGCATGCCCTCTAACTAATGGTGCTATGCAGTGAATGATAATATTGCCTATCTCAGGATGCTCTGTAGCTGGTTCAACATCTTTCAGACAATGGTACCCACACAAGACAGGCCACTCCATGTATCAATTATTTCTTCAACTCAGTTGAATACTTAGAAATGATAGGTGGGAAAAGCCATTGCAATTACATTTAAGATAATAATTTTATCCTATGCAACAGTTTACATCTATGTTCTGTGTCAAAGTTTTGAAACATTTTTGATCAGATTTTGATAATATGATCCTCACAACAACCTTGGAAGGTAGACAGAATCACCATTTGCAGTCACATTTTAATGCTAACTATATAAGGTTGGTTAATTTGCACACAAACTCCTAAAGGTAGATGAAGAGAGGACTAGAACTGGGGCCTGATTCCCCCCGTACTCTTTCCATCAAATTACTAACAGAGGAGGAGCCACCATGACAAAGGGGAAGGGGAGTCTGCTGGGTTTGTTATTTGGCCAGAATAGGTCTGAGCTATTTCAAAAGCCCAGGTTATTTGGAAAACCCAAGGTATTTCAGGAAAGAAAACATGTAGTGGTTAAAAAAAAGGGGGGGAGGGGAGCATCAGTCTAAGAATTGAAGAACATGCAAATCATATATTTTCTGTTATTCTCAAGTTTAGAAGATAATTTACTGCATTAACATTCATGGGCTTTGAGAAAGAAATGGAACAGTCAACAAGATATGACTGCAAATATGTGAAATCATGCAAGTGAAAGATAATATGAAAATATAGTTATCGTTGTGGTAGTTAGTACCCTTGGGAGATACTGTTGCTTTTTAATGTTGTTAATATATGGTATTTTCAACTTAAAAATAAATCTGATTGATTCCTCAAAGTCTAGCTTTTGAGGAAAATGATGATGTGGAAAAGCTGGGAAGGTATAAGACATGCACCGCTTCCTAAATAACTATGTGATTTTGGCTCTACTTGATAATTTTGGTGATCTTTTACAAGCAGGTGGTGGAAAAGCGGATTGTATGTGGCTCTAAAGTTGTTTCTACTCAAATGAGGATATGTCTGAATCCACAAACCCCTGTGTGCTAAGTAGTGTTGTTTACTTGAAGACAAAATTAGTCTCTGGGCCCCACTCTGACAGTCTGGTGGCGAATTCCATTTCAATAACTATTGGTGTCCTTCTGTTCCAAGGTCCTCAAAGTTCCTTGGGTGTGTGGAGACTCACCCAGAGCTGACCACATGGGGATGCTCCACCGATTCGGGATGCCTCAAACACGTTCATGTTCCAGCCCCACATGGTCCCCGAGGGTCAGCTTCCATGCTTTGGAGCCACTCAGCGCCTTTGACAAGGTTGCGGACTCTGCGATTACAGCCGGATATCTCTGCAGCTCTTTCCTTCGTGCTCAGATGCGC
This sequence comes from Monodon monoceros, assembly GCF_005190385.1. Lineage (NCBI taxonomy): Eukaryota > Metazoa > Chordata > Mammalia > Artiodactyla > Monodontidae > Monodon > Monodon monoceros. The sequence goes on along the minus strand of NW_021703773.1, from coordinate 30,353,561 downwards.
TGGTCTCCTGCCCTGGTATAAATTTCTCCAGGGGCTCAGGATTCTTGAAAACAAAGGTCAGGCTTTAAAATCTTGCTTCTGCCACTTTGCTTGGAAAAGTTATTTAACTTCTACAAGCTTCAGTTTCCTCATCTGGAAAATGGGGATAATAAAATTGGGCTATTGTGAGGATTAAAGGAGCTAACATGTTAAAAATATTTAGAATGGTCTCCGGTACATGGTAAGTGCTAACTATTGATATTATCATCTTCCAAATAAGATAGTTCCTGGAGTTCAAACGTAGTGAAGCAGATCCGTAAGTTTTGAAATCTCTCTATGTAGAATGTGTTTATACATAATATTTTCAATACCTAAATGTATACTTTGTTCAATTAAGCTTAGAAGAATAAATAGAAAGAAACAGCAGTTTTAAAAGCAGCTCTGCACTCATGCATGATTTGGGGAGAATCAGAATAGAAGTATAATTTGTAATGTCCTCCTTACTGCTGGTTAAGATGGTAGCAGTGGATCTAGGGATATGTTTCCAGCCTATATTTAAATTGACAGGAAATAATAAGACAGCAAGCAGGTGGCTATCAACCCCTCTTGCCCAGTGAGGTAAGTATCTGATACTGAGTAACAGGAAAGTATTTTAGAGAAAAATTTTTTTTTTCTGAGGAAATCCAATCTTTTGTACAACAAGATAATTCCTCCTCAAGCCAAGGCTCTATCTAAAACACCTCCTCATCCCAGGAGCAGTAGAGTCACAGAGGTCCTTGTTAGAAAGTCAATCACAGCAAATGTTGTGCAAAAAGGAATCAGATCCTGTGTTTTAACATTAGAGGCAAAGAATTAGAAAACTAGGACTCTGTCCTAAACTAATGAAGCAAAGGCAAGATAGAATAGTGCTTTTGTTTTTCGTTGAAGTAAAAAAACATTTAATAGAACTAATGAACTAACACTAATGACATTTTGAAATCCCGCTTGTTAAAGTTCATTGTGTTTTGTCTTTAACATACAAATCACAAAAAATTCTACTCAGTATATAAGTAAACAGGATCATTGATCAAGTTTTACCAGTTAGATCTTGAGTTACAGTATCAAAACAGATCCATGTCTAAAAACTGTTGACCCTTTAATCACATTCAGTTCTCCAGGAGGATCTAGTGTATTTTTTTTCATTTCATTTTTACCCCAACTATAGAATTTATAATGAGAATGAAGGAAAAAAATGTATTAAACAATATATTGGGAACTCTTATTTCCTTAGCATTCTCTTTTCCCAAACTTCTTGGCTCCCCTGCAGACACCAAGTACAGTTGACTTTTTCTCTTGCACTGTGCTTCACGTCTCTTTATTTTTATTACCAGAATAGCCACTCTAGCCTAGACCTTTACCATCAACCTCATGACCAAATTATTGCAAATGCTCTCATTCTTTTCCCATCTCACTCTGTACAGTATATTGCTCATAGACTATACTTTATCAAACTCATCTCTACTAAAACTCTTCAGTACTTTTCTGTAGCGTTAGATCTAGTTCCTTGAATGACTGGGTCTCATCTCACGTCGCTTCATATTCCAGATCTTACGTCAATCTGCCTTCCACTATATAATTTCTTACTGTCCTCCAATTATGGCCTCCATCCAATCAAGTGGGCTTCCTTCCAGCCCTCTGAATATGTGCCGTGGAGACCCCATCTCTGTGCCTTTGCTTGAGTGGTTTTCCCATGCCTAGAACAACTACCTTACTAAAGTCACATTTCTTTGTGTCTCACTAGCATCCTAACTGGTGTATGAAAATTATTTGCAAAATTCCAACTCAGAGCAATGTCTTCTTTTTCTGAATTCCTACAGCATTTCTGGTAATGGTCTGTGTTCATATTAAATAATTCTTTACATTGATTTCTAATTGTTTCATTAAAATAAAATATTCTGTATATTGTGAGAGTGAGTAATTACTCCCAGGATGTATCTATACAGTGAAAATGAAAAGATGATTACTTCAGATATCTGATGAACTTTAATATTTCTCTACATCCAATTCAGACCTTTCAGAACAAATTGTCCAAGTAGATCAGAGGAGTGGCTGGAGAGGAAAGGAGAAACAAACTGAAAAGCACATCCTCAAGTCCACCTACCTGTATTTAAGCAAATCTCTGCAGGCAGCTCCTGTGGGTGTAGTTTTGGTGCACCTTTGTCTCTCAGAGGTCTTCTGCTGCTGCTTCCGTCTCTTCTTTCCCCATTCTCAACAATCATGAATGCTCATCAAAGGTACTTTTGCTCTGATAGCAGCAAAAATAGTTCAGTTATAAAAATCAAGCTTTATGTTGGTTATGGTCTATGGTCTTAAACTTAGGAATACCTGAATAGTTTTTCATTACAGAATTTTACATATTTATCTCAGAATGACATGATAGGCTTTTTTTTTTTTTTAATCTGAGATTGATTGAGAGAATCGGAAGCGCATGCAATCATCTCTCAGGGTTGCAGGGGAAATAGGATAGTGAGGGTGACCTCCAGATGACAAGGAAGAACACAGGTATTTTTGACGTAGCTTACATTCTAGTTATTGCTTCAGTGTTAGTTAAGGAAGGGAACTTTGAAATAAAGTTATGTAGTAGAAGGAATTGTGGAATCACAAATGATTAAAATTACAATAATTGTAAAGTCTGAAGGATGTGATTTCCCTACCATATACAAATGTATCAGACAACCATAGAGGAGACACAGGGAACAGTAGCCATTTGAATGAAGGAACTTCAGTGGCACAGAGAAGATGCCCTGCCACTGGAGAGGCTGATGGTCCATTCTGGTTAATAGATTGAAGAATCAAATCCAAGACTTCTGAATGGTATTTCTTAAGACAACATTTAATAAATGCAACCCAAATAAATGCAACCAAAAGTTTTAATGCATGAATGGCAAGTGTATTCAGGAAAAATATGTGCTTGCTGTACTAATTAAGGAAAGATGAACTTTGCCTGAAACAAGGTTCAAATTAGCTTCCGATAAAATCAATTAAATACAGGGAAATAATTCTTGAATTAAAAATTCCAGGGCTTCCCTGGTGGCGCAGTGGTTAAGAATCCGCCTGCCAATGCAGGGGACACGGGTTTGAGCCCTGGTCCGGGAAGATCCCACATGCCGCAGAGCAACTAAGCCTGTGTGCCACAACTACTGAAGCCCGTGAGCCTAGAGCCCGTGCTCCGCAACAAGGGAAGCCACTGCAATGAAAAGCCCGAGCACCGCAACGAAGAGTAGCCCGGCTCACAGCAACTAGAGAAAGCCCGCGCACAGCAACAAAGGGACAACACAGCCAAAAATAAATAAATAAATTAAAAAAGAAAATTTCAGAAAGCCAACTTTTAAAAAAATGTGAGATGTAAGATTTTTAGCTTCCAAGGCTCAGTTGAGAGTAATGAAGGAATTTTATAGAGTATTTTATAGAGTATTTAAGGAAAATAGGAAGGACTAAATTGTTTATTACATTGGCCAGTTGAACTGTGGGAGGAAATAGAAAAGCCCTACTGGGCTGTGTAAATTCTTCAACACCTGTGTTAAAAGCCCTAATGAAAACGCATTAGCAAGTGAAAGGAAAGCCTGCCTAAAATTTGAATGTCAGATGCTTGGAAGATGAAAGAGGGTAGCGAGCATGCAGATTACAAAATCACGAGGAAGGCTACCGAAAGACGGGAGGAGGAATAGCATTGCACGGGAAAAAGCAGAAAGCATCACGGTATTGAAATCTTACTGTGGAAAGTATGTACTTGGTGTTAGGCCATCTACTATTTTTTTTAAATGGCAATGGAACATATGACAGAAAGTTGACAAGGATAAATCATTCTAAGCTAGGAGTATGAGTACTAACAGGGAGAAATGCAAATTTTAAAACACAGTGATTGTTTGTAATGTAAGACTACCCTACTACTCTATTGGTGAAATTTCTCCATTGGGCAAGAATAATTTAGGGAAGGATAAATGGCTACAGCCTTGAATCTGAGCAGTAAACAGAAGTCCTCGCTGGAAGTATTTGTGAATTAAGCCACGATATAATAGGAATCAACGTCTTTGTGGAGAGCAAACACTTGAAAAAAATCTATCACTTGGTTACTCAGCTTTAGGAAACAAACCGTGATAAAATACAGGTACTGTAAGGCAGAATCAATAATGAGCAGGAAATCTGTACCCTGTTTAAAAACACTCTGGAGCAAACCCAGGAAAAGTGTAAGCTATGCATCCGAAAGAACCACCTCCCATCTTTCCTCCTCCTACCCCTTTGCCTAACTCTGACTCTTTTTCTCCCACCAGTTACTGCCCCTCTTTCCCAACTTCTTACACATAGAAACTCACAGATAGCACAGTTACCTGGCAAATAATAAGCCAGTATTATCAAAACTATATCTTTTCAAAGATGGTTATTTTTCCAAATGAGAACCAAAATCCCATATATTGTGGCAGACTAGGAACAAACTAGAAATCTTGAAGGCCAGAAATAACTCAAGGTGTACTAATGTTATCCCAGTCTCTCAGGATGAACATCTTGGAGTTCTTTTTCATTCTTTTTCTCCTTCATTCCCTATATCTCCCTTTTTAACCTAATTGTCCCAAATCAAGATTGTAATAAGTACAACTCCTGGAGTACTTCCTATAAATCTGTATGAATATATTTCCTCTAATGCTCAAAACAATGGGTAAGGTAGACATTACAGCTCTCTTCCTGGAAGTAAAAGAATTAAGGCCCAAAGACCTACAGTGTTTGCCCAAGGCCGTTTAGTGGGCAAATGCCAAGAGCTGTGTCTTAACCAAAATTCCTTTCATTAACTTGAGTTCCTTTTCTTATAACCCATCCCCGTCCCCCCCCAGCAAGGCCTCATCACCTCTTAATTATTGCAAGAGCTTTGTGACTTTTAGATGCGTCTCCCTTTTTCAACCCACCCTCCACAGTAGTTCCCAAGCAAAGCTTTCATATCAGAAATAAGTTGTGACATCAGTTTGATCTGTACTTTCAGAAGAATACAGTCAATGGGAAAAGGATCCAAAGGAGGGCAATTAGAGACATCAAGAAGAAGTAGAGACAACAGTGTAGTAACAGACTGACTGAATTACGATTCTGAAAAGTCAAAGCTTAGACGAGATATGACAGATGCCAATAACATAAGAAGAAAGGAAGGGAGTGAACACAGATAAGGCAGCAATTCAGAAAAATGCCATGAAGCTCAAAGGAGTGATGAATGGAGAACTTTTAAAGGTCTAAAAGGAAAAGCAGCTTAATTGGATGAATAATAAACTTCTGAAAATTCTACTCTGTGAGATGCTAAGTATAAAAACCATGAATGCCTTCAAGATGGCTTTGGATAAATCTACAGATAATAGCCCTGTAAAGAATCATTAAGGGAAGCTTCTGTAATTTGGAATACATTTTAATTCTTTCGAGGTTAACATCATCTATATTAGTTAATAACTTCCTTTTTTAAAGGACACTCTGTGGCTATGGTTAGAGACAGAATCATAGGCAGAGCAGTTAAGAATCTCATTCTATAGGGAAAGGCAATGTAGCTTGATTCCAACTATGACTCTGCCACCTACTATCTTGGTCAATTCACCTCTTCTTTCTAAGCTTGAGGTTGATATCTGCAAACTGGGGGAAATGATAATTCCTACCTCAGAGTATGATTGTGAAAATGAAAAAGATATCTATGTCTATATCTATATATCTCCATGCCTAGGACATGGTAAATATTGAAAAATAGTTAGAAATCTATGAACCTTCCCAATAATTTTGAAATAATGATGAGAACCAGGGAGCAGGAAAGGAAGGGGAAGGGAGGGGAAAAAGGGATTGTAAAAATGGAAATAAGCCTGGATATTTCAAATAAATATGTAGTGTAAGGAAAGCCAAACAAACTAAACATCAAAATTTCTCAGTTAACAGGAAAAGTGGAGATGAAAAATTAGTAGAAATGATTGGAACAGACAGTAACCAAATAATCTGACAAGTTAATGAATCCATTAGGTAACCCTCTGCAAGGAAGAAAACACAAGATACAAAATTGTACGCAGATGTAACTTTTTTTTCCCCCAAGATAGTCCCTAAATGGTACTAGGCGCTGTCACAGGTAAAAGCGAAGGGAGCTCACATGCACACTGCTTTTGAAGTCCCATCTCAGTGGTCCAGTAGGAAAAGAGAGGACCTCAGCTCAAGGTAAATGTGGCCCATGAAGGAAGCATCATGATTGGATTTGTTTAATGTTACTTCCCTATTTCATAGAAATTTGATGTACTGATAGTTTAAATAAATAATTTATTGGAAACAATAATTTAAAAGAGAGTGAAAATAATGATAATAAAAGAAAATGGAATATTGTTAAGCCAGTGAAACCTCAGGCCTGACCTTTTGCTATTTGTCCACAAGCATACAGAGAGTTAATTTAGCAAGTTTTAATGGGAACGTTAACTGCTTCGCGGTCAATCAGGCTGTGAAGCTGTTCCCTGTGGCAGCTCTGAAATGCAATGGTGGAAGACCAGCAAAGCTTGAGACGTTTATTTCTAGCCATTTCCTGTGCCTGCCTGAAATTCCTCTTCATCAATCTCTTGATAGACTCTTAAAAAAAGCATTATCCTCTTCTTCTGACCTGGAGGAATTCTCTCCTTCTCTTTCAGACTCTGAGTATCAGTCACTCTTTGGCGTTATATCAGACAATTTGATAACCGTTCAGAGCTACAGTCCATATGAAGGGAGAAAAATAATTTTTTCCCTCCAATTCCCATCTAATAAAGTGTTCAAATGACATTTTGTAAATAATTTTATCAACCATGCTAGAGGGCTAGTGTCCTGTGGCCCACAAGCTGGATTCATGGATTTTTGCCATTAGCTTCCTTGGTGTCACTGGTCATCTGAGACGCTCTTGGCCTTTTTTATTTTTTTAAGGAAGGAGAAAATAGTGTGCTCAGATGTGGGAGGGTTAGCATATAAAACGATAAGTTATCTTTAGAAGCGTTTTATATTTTTGCATAGGAGATGTCATAAGCAGAAAATTTATTTTTATAATACTGTTAACCTTTGATTTATGGCCGAATATTTATCAGGAAATCCTGTCACTTATAGAGAGCTATCATGTGATTTATATCAACAAGCTCAACTCTTCATCCACTGATGCCAGAGTAGTCTATCCAGTGAAATTCAAAATCGAGTAAAGTGTTATGTATATGAAGGAGTTTAATAAATTGCAACATGATTTTCTTTATTTGCTTATTAGAAAATACAAAACAAAACAAAACTGTGGATTCTCTCCCAAGAACAAGTTCATGTAGTAATCAATAACCATCTGAAAACCCAAAGGAAAGAACAGAATACATTCTCACTAAACCAAATGGCTTCAAGATAAAGTGCTGTGATGAACGAAGAAGAAAACATTTAAAAATGTATCCATTGTCAGCCGTGATTTATGATCGTCCTTGTGCTTCTCTGGGTATAGTACAGAGAGGGGAATGTACCCTTCTTTGTGATTCAGAAACTTTTATTCTGAGAGAACAGCCTTTTGACCATCATTCCCTGTCATGGGAGTAATTACAAGGGAATGAGTTAAATCGATACTTACTCTAAACTAGTCCCCTGACTTTTTTTTAAAGAAAAAAGTGGAGGTAAGCTTTTTATTTTGATATTTGTCTTTTAATAAAAAGCAATGAAATACAGTAAAAAAAAAAAAAAATCACCAATTAATTGCACAAGCTAGGTGATAGTTCATTAATGTTTTATTTTTATCACCTTCTTTACTTAAAGTCTGAAAAGGTTTTTTTAAAGAATATAAGATTTGAATGAGTTGGAAGAGTGATTGGTAAGTATTCTTGGCACATCAAAGAATGTGGGAAAAGTCAGAATAATAAAGGAGAAAAGAAGAAACATAGACTCGAAAACAGGTTCAAATACCACTGAGACCAGACTGAAGTTTCTCAACTCTGCTGACAGTAGAAACACCTGGGAAGCTTTTAAAACATACTGATGCCTGAGCCCCGCTCTCAGTGGTTCTGACTTAATGGGTCTGACTTTGGACCTGGGCATAGGTATTTTTTAAAAGCTTTCCCTTCTTTTAACATGCAACCAGCGTTGGGCATGCCCTGTATTAGGCCAGCACTTCAGGTGTGGTGCATGGGCCCTGAGGGTTCCTGAGACATTCGCACGTGGTCCATGAAGTCCTAACACTTTTCATAATAATATTCAGGCATCATTTGCCTTTTCCACAGTGTCGACACCGGCAATGATGGTGTAAAAGCAATGATGGTGTAAAAGCAATGATGGATAAAACGGCTGCCATACTAGCATGAATCAAGACAGCGGCACCAAACTATGCTAGCTGTCAACCTATTTTGCACAATCACAAGCTGGAGGTTAAAAAAAAGAAGCCAGTTTCTCTTAAGAATGTCCTTGATGAGGCAGAAAATAGTATTAATTTATATTAAATGTCAACCCCTGAATATGTTTTTTTAACGTTCCGTGTGACAAAATGGGGATTACACATAAAGTATGTGAGCTCTGTAGTGAAGTATGATGTTGTCATGAGGAAAACACTGTGATTGTTTGAACTGTAAGCGAAAATTAGCCAATGTTTTTGTAAAAGATGTTTTATTTGAACAAATGATTAATAGGTAAGCTATAGTTATACAGATTGGGGTATTTGGCAGACATTATATTGAAAATGAATAAAGCAAGCCTGGTACATCAAAGGAAAACCACCATCAGTAGGTGTCATCGGTGATCAAATTTGAATTTTTACGTGAAGATTACATTTTGGAATACTTACCTTCACAACAATGAGATTTAACAGCATCTCACAAGTACCTGACTTTTCTTATGAGATCGGTGGTTACAATAATAAATATTACTTTTTGGTATTGTATAATGAAATCATAAATATTTGTAAGAGCTGCATAAATCAGTTACTCAATGTTTTCCAGATGGCCAGTGCATGATGTTGCAATAGCACGCATGGGTAAAAGATGCTTTCAAGTACAAGATAAGCCAATGGATGTCAATGTAATAGAGTAAAAGACGTTCATTGATATGGTATCAATTTCTGTGTTGCATATAGCATTTAAGAAATTATCACTTGTCAAGATTTGGTGTTGTATCAAAGAAGAAAATCCCAAATTAGCTGATGGGACAATTAAAACACTCTTCCCTTTTCCAAGGACACAGCTGTGTGAGGCCACAGTTTCTTCTGGAACTTCAATTAAAAGAACACATTGCAACGTGGGATTCAGAAAGAGAAACAAGAATCCAGCACTCTTTCTCTAAGCCAGCCATTAAAGAGCTTTGCAAAAATGTAAAGTGATACATCACTCTTCTCACTAAATGTGTGTTTGTTTTGAAAAATCTAGTTATTTTTCACAAAATATTTTATGTTAACATGTAATGGGTTTATTATTTTTTACTTAATAGATGTTTATAATGTCTCCATTTTAAGTTTTAATACGGTGAATATTGATAGATGTAACACGCACCTACATTGTGGTTCTCAGAAATTTTTAACCGTGTGTAAGTGGTCCTGAGAACAAAATATTTGAGAACTGCTGCCCTAAACCAGAGGCGGGTAACAAAGCCCGGTCAGACGACTGCTCTGACCGATACCAAAATCCCAGAGAAGCCAGGAGAGTGTTGAGGAACCATGTGACATTGTCAAGGGAAAGTGACAGACCAGAGAGATGGCTTTCACGGTAGAGAAAATGACAGCGATTCAGGCACGAGAAGACTGAGACCTGAACCCGAGCTTTGATTCGGATCTGTGGAAAGGAAGATGCAAACATTCTGACTGCTCTAGAAGAAATTATTCTGATTTTTAAGGCAAGGAGTCAGAATTCACTCTAAGAGTTTGTCTTGGGGTGACTGCTACTGATACATACACCCCACGGTTGTTTAAGGGGTTGGGAGGCCTGGAGGAAGAGCATTAGGAATTAAGTCCTGCTTTGCTCTGGTGAGGTTCTTCCTGCCCCCAAATTCTTTGTGATAATTTAAAATAGCCTGTCTCATTTTTAGGATTTTACTCTCTGTATGAGGCTCTCTGAATACATCCATTCAGTTCTATTTATTGTGTCGGTCTTAAATGTGTTATAGGATGTATGTTCACGGGTTAGACAGCTCTGGGAGCGGGAAAGAGAAACTGGCCATGGAGCTCTTGAGTGGAGTTTGAGGCCCCTCAGCCTGGGGTCTCAGAGCACCAAATCATGCTCCAGGAAGGGCAAAGACTTCGGGAGGTGAGCTAAAGATTACCGAGAATAAGACAAGTTTCGACCTTTGGGATACGATCGGTTTTGCAGAAAGCTGAGAGTGTTCCTTTACTCTGGGATTCTTCACTGGGTTTGATACAATACATTTTCAAGAGCTGACTGGCTTGCTGCTTGTTTAACCCTGCTTCCTATGAAGCGCTCCTTGAAAATCAAATTGCCGTGTTACACTTGCATTGTGTGTTATGCCTGGAGTGTTGTCCTTTGAAACAGATTGGTCAGGGCTGCTATTCACAGCAGAGCAAAAAGCAACCAGCTTGATATTGACACTGAAACTGTGCTTTCCTGGAGAGAATGCCAAAGTAAGTTATCAGAGACTACTCTTGAAAAATAAAAGAGCTGAGTAGGAAACACACACACACACACACACACACAGCCCTCTCTCCTTGACTAAACACGTCTTCATTCAGCGGGAGTACTCACATTCTCGGGCACAGCTGAAGAGTTCTCCTATAATCTCTCAGAACAAAGGCAACATCTCCTGACTTCTCATTTATAGCTTTGCTTCCGACCCTTCTGTGCTAGTCGTATTCATGCATCATCGTCACCTGGCATTGGATGTGTGGAGGCTGCCTTTATGGCGTCTAGGAAAAGGACATTCACTCCAGTTCCTGAGGGGCAGATATACAAAGTCAGCTTTCAAGGAATTTGCTAACTGACATGGACTTCTTCATTCTGTAACCCCATTTGGGGGAAAATAATTTCAAACTGGCCTCAGATATTGGAAATATATCGAGTTCCAAGAGGTCAATATTGTCCATCAAATATTTTTCTGAGAAAGGCGACGCTGAAGGCACTATCATGGACCCAAAAAGCTACCAACACTTTAACTTTGTAACATAGCAGGACGTTTAATGAATTTATTACCAGTGGTCTTGAATACCTGAATTAATAGCATTATTGTGACATAATAAAATTTTATGAAACGATCTGATCAAAATAAAGGTTTCTTTTCCAACTTATTGCTTATAAGAGATTTTCTGATCATCAATTAAGACTTTGGAGGTGGTCTCGGGACATGAATCCACCACCTTCTCCTCAGATTGCCGGCTTCTCTGATTAAAGCACCTTTCCTTTCTACTGACACTTGCTTCTCGAATTATTGGCTTTTGAGTGGCCAGTAGCCAAAACTGAGTTCGGTAACATTTTGATAATATTTGTGTGGAGAAGGGAAGGAGAAGAATCTATCCTTCTCAACGATAAGTGCTTTGGTTTCCTTTAGTCTAAAACATCTTCATTTCTTTAAATATTTTACTTGAGATTGTTCAAGGTTTCAGTTAATAGAAATGTCTCAAGCATTGCACTGTTGTCATAAATCACTTAAATTGCCAGGTTATATTTTACAGCTCCGGTTGCTTGAATATTTATTGTAAAGCACCAAGTGCAGTAATTTCCATTTTTATAATTAACGAAAACATCTGGAAAAATAATTCTAGTTGGTAAGGCAAGAGTGAATGCAGCGTATTCTCAAAATGTTGTCAAAGTTCCTAAGTATCATGCCCTGTCGGGAACACACTTTAATTAGAAGAGCAAAGGGAGTGTACTTACCAGAAGCGGAGTCACCGACACTTTAACGTTGTGATGAGCCACCAGTAACAAGATGCTGCTTGGCCACCTTACGAATGCCCTTCTTTTCAATACACAACTCTCTTTTTTGGTGCATTTTTCTACAATTGTCGAAACACTTCCTCAGTCTTAACTCATTAAATACTTCCTTCATGAGGGCAATTAAGCCTGAATTTGGGTCTCCCAGTATAATTCTGATGACAGTATTTAACAATTATACTTGTCTCCCCAAATCTCTCCTAATCTCCAGCTACCCAGTACTCATATCATAACCTTAGATGTAAGAGAGTCATCCAAGTAGTTCTCAGCCATGGTGTTCAAATAACTCACTTTGGAAATGCCCCATTTTCACATTCTTTATATACACATTATTCTTGAACTTGTTTTCTCATCTGTGGAGTGATCATAATAAAATCTATTTGTATATGTATATTATATCAAATACCATATTGTATACCTCAAATATGTAAACTTTTTATTTGTCAATTATACCTCAATAAAGCTCAGGGGAAATCTTAAAAAAAAAAAACCACAATTATACTTGTCTCAGACCTAACCTATCTACATCTTTTATTCTTTAGTTTGACTCTGTTATCTTCCTGAACTTTTATGTCTATTCATTCTTCATTCTTTAAAGAATGCAGTCTACTTTCTTGTTATACTAGACAGCAGTTTGGCTGTGCTCTTTTTCCTCCAAAATTTCTCCTTTTATGTTGCTCCCAAGGGCCCAGGTAGTTATCCTTGACCTGAACCTACCATTTCCCCCTCTGCATTTTCACCTGTCATGCACCCTTGAACATTTCTAATACATGCCCTTACCAGAGCCTTGCCTATGCTGAGATTCTTATTTATATCTTAATCATTTTCTATATCAAATACTACCTCTACCTCATTTACAGCCCTCTTAAATCTTTAATCTGTGAGTTTCAGAAGATCTAGGATTCTGCTGCTACACCGTTAGCTCTGCATTTTTCAAAGCTCTATATTCTCGACCTTTTCCTATAATCATTAAAGATTATACCTCAAGGCTTTTTCATCCTTTTTTTTTTTAAAAAACTCTGTTACCAGCTCACTTGGTTTATTCTTGATATCTTTTAAACTTTCTTATACTCTACTCTTGAAATGGTCCCATAAAAAAAAATCGCAATACAATGTACATAATCTCCATTGTGTTTCTGTGAAGTTTACTCTCACAGTATTATTCAACATATAGCAGTTGAATTCCTATAGTCTGTGCTAGAAAATGGATGGGCACTGAATATAAAACGTTACGCTGCATATAGGGCATCTGCCATCACGTGTTTACCGAATTGATTCCTCAGTGTCATCATTATGAACCTAGATTCCTATTCGAGGCTGTAATAAAGGGTTGACTTTACAACTGAATGAGACAGTAAGGCCCCTTAACATTCTGAATTCTTGATCTCTGCTTTTTGTGGTTTCCTGCATTTCTCTGTGTCTTCTTGCTTTTATCAGTGTGGATACCAAGAAGCAACCTCTCTCCCTAACTCTTATTTCTGCTTTGGTCTCCCAAAGTCTGGAATAATAGACATTTATAATGAAAATAATGCACAAAGAGTAAATAGGCTGAGAATCTGATCCTCATTTTTAAGATGGTAGGAGTTCACCCCGAAAATAAGTTGTGGAAATTTAGTGCCTGGACTTGGGGAGCTGCACTTTATCTCCTCAAAAGCATGTTTTGCTTATTCCATGGTGCTCTACTTCTGTACGACTGTTGGATACACAGGTTCAAAATGCAGATGTCATTAAATCTGTTAGTGAGGTAGCTAAGGGTATGCTAAAAATTTATTCACCTCTAAAATGCATGTGCCATAGCCACTCCTTTAGGTGAAGAGAATAATAACTTAGGGACAGACAGTAGGCAAGGAAGCAAGGAGAGTGGTTGGTGGTCTCCACAAGCCCCCCTCTGCCCCCCCCACCCAGTTATTTGTCAGGTGTGGTTAGTCCAGGGGAGGACAGGAGAGTCCCCCGGGGAGTTTGAGATAAAGTTGTCCTCCAAGAATAAAATCAGGAAGATTCAAAAAGGTAATGGATGAGATTAGTTATCTTTATCTGTGGAAATGACATACCTTAAGGAATAGTCAGAAAGATTACGTGGAGAAATTTAGAAACACCCTGAGGAATTTGACAATGGCAGAAACTTGATTGTATCCGTATATTTCCAGCAACAATCGAAACAAAGTAAATGGATGAAGCTGTAACACAATCAGGCAGGAAGCTAATCTGTTATAGTGAATAGATTTAGTGCTCTAAACACAAGCAATTGTACCGTAACCCACCTGAAGAACGAAGGTACTAGCGGATACTGGGGGCTGGAGAGCCCAGGAAGCCAGGATTTGTCTGTGACCAGCTCCCTCCACGATGACAAGGGCAGCCTCAGCCTCCACTTCCAAAACTGAACCCGGGCTGTTTCCATAGCAATTTGTATTTCAAAGGCTTAATTCACATGTAGATTTGCCTACGGGAGAGCGAGCTTATCAGCAAAGCAGACTTCCCTATCAGTTTGGAGGCCAAAGGATTGCATTCTTAGAATTAAAATAACAGCCAAAGAGCAGTCAGTAAAACTAGTAAAGTAAGAGGATAATGTTAATTCAACAGCCGCTATGGAACGCCTACCATATTGAAGCCGATGGCCTAGGAGATGGGAATCCCGTGTTGAATAAGAGAAGACCCGTGCCTGCGTGGAGGGTTACGTGGAGGAAGACAGACATTAAACAGTTATCCAGTACATTATTTTGTTACAATTGTGATTATTTCTAGGAAGAAAATACACAGGATTTACTTGAACAGAAAAAGACAAAAAACAAAAAACCCACAGAGGCCCCTGAACTGATCTGAGGTTTAGAGAAAGCTTTTATGAGGATCCCTTTGGTTGATTTACGCTTGTCTGTATTACAAAGGGGAAAGGGACGGAGCAAGATGAGAATACACACAAGTTGAGGGAATAAAATTAGATTAATACTGTGCATATAGTGGTGACAGTAAGTAGCTCAAAAATGACCTGTGACAAAACAATTATCCACAGAGAGACTATTTAGAAGACTACTGCTAATATTCCTTTAAGAGTGGCTCCAAGAGAGGCTTACAGAGTGATCCACATTCCAGAGATGATGTACTCGGCTACAGCGGACAAGGTCAATTTGGGGATGCAAGACTGGAAGACATAAAGGTGGAATGACTGCAAAGTGATGCTGAAATAGAGCATTCTCCTGTAATTTCCTATTCGAGGCAGAGAAGGGTTACTGAAAAGTTTTAGATCAACCAAGCACATGCTCTAAGTGGGTCTCAAGGGCGCTCGAGCAGAAGCTGCGTTACCCAGGAACGTGTTAGGAGTGGGGTGCCGGCACATAAAACATGGAGCACCGACATGCTGCGCTGTGTAAGAGAGAGGAGAGAGCCCGCATGTGTCAGCTTCGCAGCCAGAGATCACAACAGAAAGGGAGCCGCAGCAGATGAAGCAGCAAACACGTGACTCGAAAAACTGTCCCTCGTTGCAAAAACACAGAGAAAATATCTTGGAGAGATGCTCCGAGGATTGTCAAGGGAACCAGTCTTACCGGGGCTAAGATTATAAGGCATTCAGCACTGATTCTTTAAGTCTGTATCCCTTAAACTTGTATTGAGAAATTATTTGTTTAGAGTGTGATGCAAAACGTTATGGGGGGTTTACCAAACCCCGCCTTTTAGAAGTTTAGTTTCCCATATGCAAGATTTGGTGCCAAGGCAGCTCAACAGAAAGGAAATCAGTACAAGAGAAGATGGAAGGAAGGAAGGAAGGAAGGAAGGAAGGAAGGAGGGAAAGGAGGGAGGGAGGGAGGGGGGAGGGAGGGAGGGAGGGGGGGAGGGAGGGGGGGAGGGAGGGGGGGAGGGAGGGAGGGAAGGAGGGAAAGAGAGGGGGGGGGGCGGAGTGTTTAAAGGGGG